>NC_136915.1:6276631-6591713 GCF_949752795.1 Hyperoodon ampullatus | reverse complement strand
GCTAAGACAGTCTATACTGCCAGTGGTGCATGGTAAAACATGTCTTTTAATAAGTTCTTAAAGATAAAGAATAATAGAAAATCTCAAGTTATGGTGTGTTATAGGTGCCTGTGGAGTTATTAGGTTAGAGGGATGGTTTTAATTTACTTGGAGGCCTTGGTAGGTTGCTTCCTGCATGCTTAGAAAATGTGGATATTGGTGTTTGTGCTCTGCAGCTAACACAGGTCTTGGTTGCCATGGCTTCTCATTAGCTCCTTAAGATCCCTTTAGGGCTCTGGTTGCCCGGCTAGAGAAAGGGCAGGAGTTGCTAGGAGCTGAAAGGACAGATGCAAGCTGAGAAGTAGCCCCAGGGAGCACTGGCTATTTGGGGCCAAGGTTTGTATGTTCCGTCAAAGGTATGAACTTGAAGTTTTGCCAGAGAGAACTCCTCACTAACTGGGTTAATTTATATATACTACAAGTCATCTTTATTTCAGAGATCTCTGCAATTTGAATTAATTAAAAAAAATTTAAAATGCAGATTATAAAACTCTGTTTTGGGTGATTTGCTGTCCTTTGGGAAGTACTTCTGACCTTTAATAATGGTGGGTAATTGAAATAAGTTTTAGTAATGACTACTACCAATCCATTTAAAAAAGGTCACTCTACAGTATTAGAGTACTGGAAGCTTGCTTATTAATTAGAAGGGTCTTATGATTAGAATTTAATTATTATGAGCTAAAAAGAATATCACAAGGAGACTCTAGAGGGCAGTGTAACTCAGCATGTTCGTGCTTCTGGCATTAAGTTTAGCTTTGGAAAAATAACCTATGTGTTCTGAACTCTTTCCCCACTACACCGTGTTCCAATTTGGTAGAATGTGAGTTTTGGAAAGAAGTGCTCTGGTTTGGCTTAGAGAGGTTACTTAGATAATATATCATAATTATTGGCCCTAGAGAATATCTATGCTTGGTTTAAAACATATTGGCTTAGAAAACCCGGAATTCTCTTATTGATTCAACTAAATTGAATTGAGTTTGCTTTTCAGGCATTTGTGGAACATTAAGCAAAAGGAATGGTATATCTTGTGTTTTCAAATATTTTTTGAATAGGAAGTAATGTACCCTCTGTTAGAGAGTTCAGACGAGTGAGAAGAATTTGACTTATTCTGACACATTTAAAACATCTCTTGAAAGTGGAAGGTTGCAGCCGGATGCTTGATTGGCAAATGTCTGAATCAGTGTTCAACATTTCAAATGTATGCATTTAGCAAGATCCAAAGGCCAATCATTTTTTTCTTTCTAATTTTTTTTTTTTTTTTTTTTTTGCTGTACGCGGGCCTCTCACCACTGTGGCCTCTCCCATTGCGGAGCACAGGCTCCCGATGCGCAGGCTCAGCGGCCACGGCTCATGGGCCCAGCCGCTCTGCGGCATGTGGGACCCTCCTGGACCGGGGCACGAACCCACGTCCCCTACATCGGCAGGCGGACTCCCAACCACTGCGCCACCAGGGAAGCCCTCCTTCTAATTTTTAAACTTCCATATATTTGGGGGAAACTTATTTTTTTGACTCATTTACACATAAGTTATCAAATGTGGTTTCGAAAAAAACTGTTTTGAAGTCCTAAGGAGCTTTTGGGTCATTAAAATTTTTTCTCCCTTAAAAGCAGAAACTGGGAATCACAAAGGACAAACTAATGAATCTCCTAGAATTTTAGATTTGAGATTTTAAACTATTAATTGTAAACGTAGGAAACTGATTTTGTGATTGCGTTTCCTGGTGTTATTATGCTGTGGAAATTAGTATGTCCAGCGGTTAAGTGCGGCAGATGTACATCTGGGATTTTGAGCTTTTCATTTAAATGTTGACCTAGTAGAATGACCTTAAAAATGTACTTTTTTTTTTTAAGGTTTTCATTATCTGATCTAGGATAAGTAAAGTTTTCCATTCATGGTTAAAACACATGCGTTTGGTAGAGCACTTTGAAGTTCTTGGAGGAAGGGCCTTATGTACGTGCAACTACTGCAAAGTTAAGAAACATATCATTATGGGGATTCTTTTCCTAGTGTTTGTTCACATTGGTTTATAGATATCAACCAAAGAATCTTCTTTTTGTTAATGGTCTTGTCTAGTTATTTATCTCTCCATTGCTCTCTACTTCAGGTTGGGTAAAATCGTTATTTTGACCTAGTTCTTTGGAAAGAAATAGATCAGAAATTATTTAAACGATAGTGTTCCCCACATTTTTAGTAGTGTTAAGACTGAAATACTTGTGGGAAACAGGTGTAAGTATTGTGTATTAGCTTTGATTACTGGCATTGGGTATTAGCTTCACCTCTTGTATCACCTGAATACGCATCTTTTTTTATTTTAATAACGTAAAATAATATATAATACTATTCATGTGTATAAAATATATGACACATCAGAGCTTTCACCTGAAATTGTGTATTTTAAAAAATTTATAAAAATTGGGGGCTTCCCTGGTGGCGCAGTGGTTGAGAGTCTGCCTGCCGATGCAGGGGACACGGGTTTGTGCCCCGGTCCGGGAGGATCCCACATGCCGCGGAGCGGCTGGGCCCGTGAGCCATGGCCGCTGAGCCTGCGCGTCAGGAGCCTGTGCTCCGCAACGGGAGAGGCCACAACAGTGAGAGGCCTGCGTACCGCAAAAAAAAAAAAAAAAAAAATTGGTATGATATGTAGGTAAACAAAAGAGCTTTTTTTTTTTTTTTTTTTTTTTTTTTTTTTTTTGTGGTATGCGGGCCTCTCACTGTTGTGGCCTCTCCCGTTGCGGAGCACAGGCTCCGGACGCGCAGGCTCAGCAGCCATGGCTCACGGGCCCAGCCGCTCCGCGGCACATGGGATCCTCCCAGACCGGGGCACGAACCCGTATCCCCTGCATCGGCAGGCGGACTCTCAACCACTGCGCCACCAGGGAGGCCCTTTTTTTTTTTTTTTAATGACGTTAGTAACAGAGAGTGTTCTTTGGAGAAGGTTTGAGGTTATTTGTTTACACTGTATCTAGAAATAGAAGGTAACTTTTTCTTTAAAAATAAATTTATTTTATTTATTTATTTTTGGCTGCATTGGGTCTTCTTTGCTGCGTGTGGGCTTTCTCTAGTTGCGGCGAGCGGGGGCTACTCTTCGTTGTGGTGCGCTGGCTTCTCATTGCGGTGGCTTCTCTTGTTGTGGAGCACAGACTCTAGGCACGCGGGCTTCAGTAGTTGTGGCACATGGGCTCAGTAGTTGTATCTCGCGGACTCTAGAGCGCAGGCTCAGTAGTTGCGGTGCACGGGCTTAGTTGCTCTGCCGCATGTGGGATCTTCCTGGACCAGGGCTCGAACCCGTGTCCTCTGCATTGGCAGGCGGATTCTTAACCACTGTGCCAGCAGGGAAGTCCCTTTTTTTGGTTTGTTTTAGTCTAGCGAACTCACAGACCATTTACTTTGGTGTAGATAGTATTACTCAGTTTTTAAAAAAAATTTTTAATTTGTCAAAGTCTCCTGGTAGTTTGAAATATATATGAGATATTTTCCTTAACCGAAGATTTAAATACTGTTTAAGTTTATTCTATTCAGTTTATGTATTCGATTCAATATATACAGTGAATTTATTACTCACACTTTTGAAAACTTCCCTATGTACAGTACCTCACCCCCATCATTTGGAATAAATTTTTAGTTACTGTTTTCCCCCAACTTCCCCCAACCCACTGTTTCGGTTTCCCCAGTTTACCCATTTCTCCAGTTTACCTGTTTCGTTCTCCATTTTGTTGATTTTGTTTTTGTTCTCTTTGATGGCAGTGGCTCCTTTTGCTCAAGAGAAAAAATTTCTCAAGTCTGATTATAAAATGTCTTGAATTGTCTGTCTAAATGTTTTGTTTTCTGTGGATACACGCTTTTGGTTATTATGTAAGAGAATCACAAGTTATGGTTATATGGCAACTTCAGATCTGGGATATTTCATGAAATAGAGATGTCAGCTGGTCAGTACCAGCAGGAATTTACTTTCCAGCTCCAGATCTGCCCATCACAGCATATTTTCTTTGAAAAACCACACCCCTTCTGGCCATGTTGCTATCCATTGCTCCTTAATAGCATCTTCTATGAGTCTCTGGCAGGAGCTAGAACAGGGGTGGGCAAGTTTTTTATGAAGAGGGCCAGGTTATAAATATTTTGTGCTTTGTAGGCCATATAGTCCTGTTGCAACTATTCAGCCTTGCCTTTGTAGCCCAAAAGCAGCGAAAGACAATATGTAACTGAATGGATGTGACTGTCTCCAATAAAACTTTATTTATGGACACTAAAATTGGATTTTACATAATTTTCATGTGTTATGGAATATTATTATTCTTTTGATTTGTTTTTCCCCGAAACCATTTATTAATATGTAAACCATTCTTTCATTTATGGGCCATAGAGAAGCAGGCATTGCGCTGTTTGACCCTTGGTCCATATTGTGCTGACTCCCTGAGAAGCAAAGAACCCAAAGAAGGAGGCACGTAGAACTGGTTCCTTATTGACAACTTCAATTCATGCAAATATCCAGGGTTGCTTTTGTTACTATCAAAAATAAAATAAACGTATTTCTTAATATGAGAGATGATACAAATGATGTCATTTTTTAATGGTAACTTCAAAGTTTGGGTTTAGTCGTATAGAAGATTAAAGTTGGTTTTCTCCTTCACATATTAAATGTGGAAAATTGTTAAGGCCTGTGGAACAAAATCTTTGATTTACACATTGTCAAAAGACTAGAATACATAGGAACTGTATAGATTTGTTTGATAATGGAGGCTTCATGTAAGGGAAAGAACCGCCTTCAAGGCTGTTTTAGCCTGTGATTTCGATTTTGGTGTATTCTGTCCCTACCTGATGATTTGTGCAATCTAATGATGGTAATTCAGAGCTGGAAAGCAGGTTGTCTCTAATTTTTATCCTTTCTTAGCTTTACAGTTTTGTTTTGCTTTTTTTTAAATTAAATCTGAAGTAAGAGCGAAACTGTCTTTACAGGTAGGGATTGCTTTTCTCCTGCTTAAACTTAAAACTACAGCCCGTTTGTTAGCCTTTGTTGGCACTGAATAGTGCTTGGGCACTACATATTTCACAGCAAACATTTTTGCTACTTAACATTGTGAGCAGTTGGTTAATTTGAAGAACTGTTATTCTGTTGATCCTTGCTATGACAAAAATCTGTACACAGCACAGTCTGAATTAATAGGGCTCAAACTCATTAGGCCATGAAAATGGTTTAATCAACAGTGAACCCTTTAAAGACCTTGTCAGATAGTATTTTAAAAGAGATTCAAGGGAAAAAATAGTTAGCACCTAAAAATATTCTTTGTTTCAAAGTTTATATTTTTCCTTTTTAAAACCCTCTTGAATAATTTCTGCGGTTGCCCCTATGTTCTATTTAGAGGAAAAAACCCTGTGTTTGTATTTTTTATATTGGACCATAGCCATTCAATCTAATTACTATCTCTTTTTAGTAAAAGCGCTTTCAGACACTGCAAGACACTTTGTTTATTCATCCTTACATTCTGGATGAGTAACTTTGTTTATTTATCCTTATTTCTAACCTGAGGGTATATTCTGGATGAGTTTGTAGATTTTCTCTGCTTCCGCCTTCTCTGCCTCCTCACCCTTACTTCCTCCACCACGTCCTTTAGTTTGGTAATTGTTGGCTGATTTGATGTTGGTGGGGTATTCAGGATTTGATAGCCGTGTAAGTGTGGATCAGCATTTCCTTCTAATGAAAGTTCTAATTGGATTGTACTGTGGGTGGTTTGTGAGAGGTAGCTAAAGGTCAAAAGGGGAAACCTATATTGACTAATAAATTGAATTTCCCTGTCGGATAGCTTTTCATTTTGTGGTGCAGAGCCTGAGTTTAAATCCTGGCTCTGAAACGTACTAACCGCATGGCTTTATTGAACCGATGTCATTTAATACCTTTCTTGCTATGTTTGTTCATGTATAAAGTGGAGAGAATAATAGTACCTCTCCTTTAGGAATACTGTCATATATGTAAAGTACTTAGAATAATACTGGGCACATAGTACTCAGTAAGTTTTTGTATTATCGTCATCATCATCATTATTCACAGTTTGGATGAAAACAGCTAATGTGAGTTTTAAGCAGGAAAAGGACATTATGAGAATTGAATTTTGGAAAGATTGCCTTCATAGTTGAGGGGAAGTGGAGAGAGCCAGGTGAGCAAAGGTAGAGGCAGGAAGACCAATGTTACGGGTTGAGTTGTGTCCTTTCCAAATTCATATGTTGGAGTCCTAACCCCATTCCTCAGGCTGTGATCTTATTTTGAAATAGGGTCATTGCAGTGTAATTAGTTAAGAAGAGGTCGTTAGGGTGAGCCCTAATGCAACATGCCTGGTGCCCTTATTAAAAGGGGAAATTTAGACAGAGATAGACACACAAGAAAAATGATGTGAAGAGACACAGGCCATCCACAAACCAGGGGACGGGGACAGATGCTTCCTTCACAGTTCTCAGAAGGAACCAACCCTATGGACACCTTGGTGTCTGGCTTAGAGCCTTCAGGACTATGAGACGGTAACTTTCTATTGTTTCAGCTCCTCAGCTTGTGGTACTTTGTTAGTGGAGCCCTAGGAAACTAATACAGCCAGCTAGAGAGATGGTGAGATTCTGAACCGAGGCAGTGGTGGTGGTGCTGAGAAGGAGATGAGGTGTTTGAAGTGCAGAACCGATAATCCTGGTGAGTAATCCTGACAGGCTGTGATGAGGCGGGAGAAGAAATTGTTTTACTTGAGTGGATGATGGTGCTATTAACTGACACTGAAAATACCTGAGGAAGAGAAGGTATGAAGAACAGGTTGAGTTAGAGGTGCACGTAGGGCATTCAGGGAGGGGCCAAAGGTAGGCAGTTAGATGATTCTGTATCTGAAGCTCAGGAGGGAGGGAGGTTGGATCTAGAGAGTTGGTAATTATCATTTATGTTAGCAGGTGTTGAGAACATTGCGGGGGCGGGGGGAAATTGCTTAGAGTGTATAGTAAGTCTGTGAAGACAAGCCTGTAGAGAGGTCCTCTGAGGAACACTCAGGTTTAAAAGTGGCAAGCAAAAGAGGGGCAGTTGTGGAACAGAAAAAGGAGCTGACCAGAGACATGCCACAGGATGGGGCTAAAACGGGAGGAAGTACGTCAGTAGCATTTCCAATCTGCGGGTTTAGGTGGTTTTGTCACAGTGCTCAGCAGCCCATATATAGGAGCTCATATTTTTAGTGCTTATTAAGTGTTAATCCTTGTGCCAAGATTTTATATGCATTAGCTTACTTAACCCTCATTATATCTCTAAGCCAGGTATTATTGTTCTTATAGATGTGGAAACCGAGACTTGGAAAAATTAAGTTGCTTGCCTCAGATTACACGGTGAGTAGGCAGTAGAGCCAGAATTTACATCCAGGTGGGCTGACTCCTCCTGAGCCTGAATTCTTCATTACTGCCCCAGGGTGCCTCCTAACCCAAGTGCAGGGTCGCAGATGTTCTGGGTAGATAGGAGACAGGAACAAAGGAAGCTGAAGGATGAGGCTGCTAGAAAGAGCAGTGGAATAAGAATGGAATGTTCAGTTCTGGGACAGAAGGAGCAGGTCAGTGGACTGGGTTCTCATGGAAAGCCAAGATGATGGCAGGGAAGATGGGCCTGCAGGGAAAGTGCTGTCAAAAAGTTACATGGACCAAGGGCCTCTCTTACTGGGCATAACTGATGCTTGAAGCCAAAGGCTGAACCAAGAACTTAAAACCATTTTTTCAGTTTTCTACGCCAGCCCCCTCAACTTCCAAAAATGAACCAATGAAATCAAAATATATTGAGATTTTGATGGAAGTAGTTTTAATTAATTTGAGGAGTAAGGCAGAAGACTTTTTCTTGTAGAAACATTGTATTTTTCTATTTATTCAAGCCCTCAATGAACTGTGTGTGTGTGTATACACACACATAAAATTTTTATAAGGCAAATACAATAGGTTTGTTTATAACATCCTATGTGTTTCCTGTTAAATTTATTCCTAAGAATACTGTTTGTGTTGTGAACCCCTCTCCCCAATTTCTAATAGATGTGCTGATTTTTATTTATTGCATAATAACATTACTAAACTCTTATTAGTTCTGATACTTTTCTAGTTTATCATCTTAGATTGTTCCCAGATAGGCAGTCATATTGTCTACAGATAATAATTGTCTCTTGTTTTTTTTAACCTCTTTATTTCTTTTTCTTGTCTTACTTCAGTTAACTGGAACTTCCAAAAATAATGTTAAATAAAGATGGCAATAGTATACATCCTTGCTTTATTCAGAATTCCTCTAATATTTCACATTCATAATGATGTTGAATATTGGCTTGAAATGTAGTTTTTATATCATGTTAAGGAAGTATTGTTTTAATGGAGAATTTTATCAGTTGCCCTTTTTGGCAAGGCCTCCTTTAACAGAAATACCTTCATCTCTGCCATTGTGTGGCACTCCTGGCTGAATTAAGGATGGGCTTTGAAGATTTCCTGAGGGAAAAGTTTCCCAATTAGCCAGTTCTCTGACTGCTGCATCTGTGTCATTTAGCGAGGCAAGCTCATGCTAACATCTTGTCATGATCTGGATGTTAATGGAGTCTCCCAGGCAGGATAGGATGACTCTAGAAGTAGTTCATTTGGATGAAGTTGGATAAATCCATTCAAAGTTGATAATCAGTGCCTTTGTACCCAAAGCTAGACAAATTCCCAGACAGGGACTACGGCTGTGACCTGTAATCAGGAGTTTCCAGTACTAGACCAGTAGTAGCTGCTAGTCTCCTGGACCCACCGATTGATGGGCCAGAGCCTAGATCTTTGTGTCTTGCCTGATGGCAGTCTAGTCATTACCTAGAAGGCACAGAGAAGGTGGGGCGGGGGACTCTACTTGTCTTGGGGCTATGCTGAGCACCATGGCTTCTTAGTCAAAGCAAAGACTGGCTCAGACTATCCCTTGCCCCAGGGTTTTATTTCATTCTGCAGTATCTAAGGGGGTGTTTAAGAAGTACGCAGCGGTTGAGGGACAAGCCAGGTGGTTAAGTTCTGTGGCCCACCTTTTTAAGAAGGAGGGAAAAAAGAGTAAATTTTAGTGTTTTCCGTTTGCTAAACTTTCTTATATAGTAGTGTACTCCCTACATTTATAGGAGGTTTTTTTTGGTTTTGTTTTGCTTTAAATAGCTCAATTGTAAGAAAGACTACAGTGTACCAACTAATGGGCAGATGTATGCAGATGCGTGCCGTTTGCATTTTTGGCAGTACCGAGTCCCTGAAGATGGGAAGTATGACATACCCCTTTTGAGAGGGTTGATGGTTTCCATACTGAATTGTGGAATCCGCTTCCTTTCCGTCACTTTCAAGAAGAGTGGATGAGAAAGTTGTACCTCAAAAGAATTTTTTTGATTTGTATTTGAACCGTGAGATTGTCTATTATCATACAGTTCATTTAGTCAATTAAGTTAAAACACACAAAAGCGCTTTGGAACGGACTTATTTCGATATGGATGTCCAGAGGGCTGGATCTGCTCTGTATAATTCGAGTCCCTTTCTCACTCTAGAATTCTTCTCTTTTTCTGTAGGCATTTGCACCCAATATTATGATAGCCTTAAGATCATAACATGTGGGTGGATTTTAGTCAGGCAGAAACCTGACTAAAGTACCACAGAAAGATAAGAAGCTGAGACAACTGAATGTGCTGGATCTGGAATTACCTGAGGCCATTAGACAGCATTTGACAACAGTAGTTGAACGACGCCTATCAAGTTGGCTCTCCCTTAGAGTAAGTGGGAAATTGTCCTGAGGCTGGGGTGGACCTCAGAAAATAAAGATGGTTGAGACTTAAGTAAGGGGCTTAGAATTGGTTGGCCCCTTCTTCTTTCCCTCTTAGCTGCACACAGTTGAGTAGTGGTGTCTTTCAGCATGGTCCTTCTGTCATTTCTGTCCTCTGGCTGTGTCCCAGGGAGAGCTCTCTTCCCCTGCTCCTTGTCTTTGACCCGTACTGGGCTTGGCACACATTGTCTTACCAACTCCCTTTTCCTCAGTCTTTTCTTACCCGTTTAATTCTACCTCAGGCGGTATTTAGTGTCCATCCTTTCTGCTGTCTCTCTTAATTTTACCTTGGTTATCCCAGGAAAATATTTCTTTCCAAAAACGGACCCTGATTATGGTAGGTTAAGTATAGAAAGTGGAACTAGTAGTATCTGCGCTAAGGAAGAGAAAAGCTGTACATTTAAAAAGTAAAAGGCAGGGCTTCCCTGGTGGCGCAATGGTTAAGAATCCGCCTGCCAGTGCAGGCGACGCGGGTTCCAGCCCTGTTCCGGGAAGATCACACATGCCGCGGAGCAACTAAGCTCGTGAGCGACGACTACTGAGCCCACGTGCCACAACTACTGAAGCCCACGTGCCTACAGCCCGTGCTCCGCAGCAAGAGAAGCCACCGCAACGAGAAGCCCACGTACTGCAACAAAGAGTAACCCCGCTCGCCGCAACTAGAGAAAGCCTGCGCACAGCAACGAAGACCCAGCCCAGCCTTAAATAAATAAGTAAAAGCCAATGTCAGAAAGAACTTCTTCACAACCCTTGAAAATACCCAGAAGACTCATTTAAACTCTCGGCAGGTATCTCCTCCTTTGCCAATTAAAAATGTTTCTGCCTCAAATGCCAACATTCAAAATAAATAGAAAATGATTCTTAATTCACTTCAAGACTTTTATAGGTATTCAGAAGCATTGTTTTCTAAAACTTTTTATTGGAAAAATATATGTCAACTTTTTAAGGGATTTAGTAGGTTAGTGACCTAGCCTAGAAATATAACTATAATTTATAAAATTGATTCTTTGGAAATCTGAAATTTAATTTATGAACCCACAGGTGAAGTTGTGGATCATACTGAGGTTATAAATTGGAAACAGCCTGTGTTTTATGCCACATATGAAACGTAGTCATGTTTTTACTTCTTTCTCTGATCCCCCCCCCATTTAATCATCATCTAGTCCTGTTGATCCTGAAATCTTATCATATCTGATAGTATCAAATCTAATTTTCACTCCCTTGCTTAAAGCCTTTTGATGGCTTTCACAGCACCCAGTGGGGATGGGGTAGAATGCAAGATGGCAACAACCTTAGCATGTCGTGCCTTAGGAATCCTGCTTTATAAAAATAGTATGTGCCAAAGAGAATGAGCCCCTTTTAATATGGAATGATCATCCCACCCATTAGTAAATGTGGTGTCATCAGGGTCCTAGAATCTGACTGATCATATTAGCAGTTCTTTTTTCCCTGGTCAGAGTAGAATGGTGGGATGACCACTTTGTCCCTGGGGCTTTTCTGGTTTTAAAATGGGAAATCCAGGGCTTCCCTGGTGGCACAGTGGTTAAGAATCCTCCTGCCAATGCAAGGGACACGGGTTCGAGCCCTGGTCCTGGAAGTTCCCACATGCTGCAGAGCAACTAAGCCCGTATGCCACAACTACTGAGCCTGCACTCTAGAGCCCGTGAGACACAACTACTGAGCCCATGTGCCACAACTACTGAGCCCATGTGCCTAGAGCCTGTGCTCCACAACAAGAGAAGTCACCGCAATGAGGAGCCCACGCACCGCAACAAAGAGTAGCCCCTGCTCGCTGCAACTAGAAAACTAGAGAAAGCCCATGCACAGCAACGAAGACCCAACCATAAATGAATGAATGAATAAATAAATAAATAAATAAAAAAAAATAAAATGGGAGGTCCTATGTCCTGAGACCCTCTCAGTCCTGGGACAGTCCTGGGACAGTTGGTCACCCCTAGGTGGGAGAGAAAGGAAGAATGTGAATTTTTTAAAAAGTGTATTTACTATGTCATGTTAGTTTCTGCTGTACAGCAAAGTGATTCAGTTATACATACACATATATATTCTTTTTCGTAAAGAATGTGAATTTTAAAGTTTATCATATATTTTCTTAACTCTGGGCCTTTGCACCTGCTATTCCCTCTGACTAGAATGTACACTTCGGCTAATTTCTTCTCATTCTTTCAAGTCTCAGTTAATTGTTCCAAGGGCTTTCAGGATAGGTTAAGTTGCCTGGCTCTAGGTACTGTATTTGCCCCAGAATAACACTGATCACTCCAGACTGTGGTTGTTCGTTTAATTAAGAAGGCAGTGCTGTATGGGACAGTGTTATGGCACCCATTGGTGCACGTTAGAATCACCTGAGGAGTTTTCTAAATTTTAAAAACACTCCACAGCTCCTGGCAGCCAAGATTGAGACTGATTGGTAGTGAAAAGGGTAGGAAGTGAACTTGAGAGCCAGAGAGATACAGGTTCAAATTCTGGCTTCACCACTTTCATTTATTCAGCAGCTATTTACAGAATACTGTGCCAGGCACTGTGCTGGGAACGTAGACGGAGAATGAGGTGGGCACACAGCTTTGGTCTCGTGACACCCACACTTCAGTGCTTTGTGCCGCAGCGTTTCCCTCAGTGTCTGTCGTTCACTCAGTACCTCTTCGTGATTTCTGTTAGTTCTCTACACACCACTGGCTCTGTCATTTAATGTTTTAAAAGTTCTAACTTGTGCACTTAAAACACATTTGCTTTATTTATTTATTTTTCTGAATTTTGAATTTTATTTTATTTATTTATTTTATACAGCAGGTTCTTATTAGTTATCTATTTTATACATATTAGTGTGTATATGTCAATCCCAGTCTCCCAGTTCATCACCCCCCACCCCCCCCCCCCCGCCGCTTTCCCACCTTGGTGTCCATACGTTTGTTCTCTACATCTGTGTCTCTTTTTCTGCCTTGCAAACCAGTTCATCTGTACCATTTTTCTAGATTCCACATATATGCGTTAATATACGATATTGGTTTTTCTCTTTCTGACTTACTTCACTCTGTATGACAATCTCTACAAGTGACCCAATTTCTTTCCTTTTTATGGCTGAGTAATATTCCATTGTGTATATGTGCCACAGCTTCTTTATCTATTTGTCTGTCGATGGACATTTAGGTTGCTTCCATGACCTGGCTATTGCAAATAGTGCTGCAATGAACATTGGGGTGCATGTGTCTTTTTGAATTATGGTTTTTTCTGGGTATATGCCCAGTAGTGGGATTGCTGGGTCATATGTTAATTCTAATTTTAGTTTTTTAAGGAACCTCCATACTGTTCTCCATACTGGCTGTATCAATTTACATTCCCACCAACAGTGCAAGAGGGTTCCCTTTTCTCCACACCCTCTCCAGCATTTGTTGTTTGTAGATTTTCTGATGATGCCCATTCTCACCGGTGTGAGGTGATAACCTCATTGTAGTTTTGATTTGCATTTCTCTAATAATTAGTGATGTTGAACAGCTTTTCATGTGCCTCTTGGCCATCTGTATATCTTCTTTGGAGAAATGTCTGTTTAGGTCTTCTGCCCATATTTGGATTCGGTTGTTTGTTTTTTTAATATTGAGCTGCATGAGCTGTTTATATATTTTGGCGATTAATCTTTTGTCCATTGATTCGTTTGCAAATATTTTCTCCCATTCTGAGGGTTTTCTTTTCATCTTGTTTATAGTTTCCTTTGCTGTGCAAAAGCATCCATTTATTTTTGTTTTTATTTCCATTATTCTAGGAGGTGGATCAAAAAAGATCTTGCTGTGATTTATGTCAAAGAGTGTTCTTCCTATGTTTTCCTCTAAGAGTTTTATAGTGTCTGGTCGTACATTTAGGTCTTTAATGCGTTTTGAGTTTAGTTTTGAAAATGCATTTGCTTTAAAATGAAGTTTTATGTCACTACTAAAATTAAAAAGCCTGCATTGCTTGCCATAAGGAGAAGGTGACTATAGAAATAAATACAATAGAAACAAAACAAACTTTAAAAATGCATTTATAAGAATGTATTTATAAAAGTAAACTCCTCAACGTGAGATACAGAGCTGTTTATGATCATTTAGTAGTAGGTGACTCTCCAGCTCCATGTCATGGCTACTGAGACAGAGAGGAGGATTTTGCATTAAAAAGATGGTTTAGTTTTGAGTTTTGATATTAACTAGCACTGAGAGACCCATTTCACATGTTTAAATAACAGTCAGAAAGGACAGCATATTTGCCAGAATGTGATTAAAGTTTCTAATAGAGGCCAGCAACTCTTCCAGCAGAAGGAAAGCAGGTGTGGGAGCAAGTTTTCAAATCTCACTGGCCCAGGTCAGGTGCCTCTTTCCTACCCGGGAGAAGAGGTTTTAAGCAACTCTTGGATAGGGAAACGAAAACAAAAACAAAACCGCAAAACCGTTCCAGTTCAACCCTCCGACAACCTGGGGTTTTCTGTAAGGTGTGCAGAGAAGTTGCAGGCTGTGTTGAGGGGCTTAGGAAGCACTGCTCCCAGTTATGAGAATATACTGTTAACTGTCTGAGCTGCGATAGCCTAGGGTAGTGGTCTTCAGAGTGGGGGGACTGCTTCTCCAAGGAGCAAGACATGTGAGATGGTCCACTGGGGTGAGGAGAGACACCACAAGTCTTGCTTGAAAATTTTAGAGGTGCCTAGATACATTTCATGTTCAATTATACATATTTTGGGATGTGCGAATAACACAGGGACTTCCCCGGCGGTCCATGGTTAGGACTCGGCGCTTGTACTGCAGGGGGCACGGGTGTGATCCCTGGTCAACCCTGGTCAACCCTGGTCGGGGAACTAAGATCCCACAGGCCCTGCAGTGCGGCCAAAACAGACAAACAAAACCCCGACTCCTATAATGGCCTATGAGGTCCGCTCTGACCTCATTACTAGTTGTCCGCGCCCTCCCCGCCCCCCCAAGTAGGGCTGGCGCCCGACCCCTTGTACACTCTTGATCCTCCTTATCTTGCTCTGTTCTTTCTTTTTCCTTAGCACTTTGGATATACTGTATTATATCTGTTGGTTATTGTGTTTCCCCCTGCAGAATGTGAGATCCACGAGGCCAGTACTCTCTTAGTGCTTTGTTCACAGATGTGTTCCAAATGCTTATTAGAGCAGCACCAGTTGAATACATTTTTGAATGACTAAAGCATCTGACACATAGTAGGCTCAGTAGTTTTCTTTTAATGAATGAATAAATTATTTAGGAAAATTGGAAATACAAAAGTGAATAAAACGTCTGTGCGCCTTGAAGTAGTTCCAGGTAGCAGTGGAGACCGATATCTAAGAAAATAATTTTAAACCTGTGAGAATTGTAGCAGTAGAATTATGTGGTGGGTAGAGAGGTGGCATTAAGTTGTGATTAACTCTGTGGGGGTGGAGGCACTTCAAAATCAATGCCTCTGAAAGCAATGAGTCTAAATGTAAAAGCCTTAACATGTAGGAACTGTCATAAACCTGGAACTTGTTTATCAAACATGTATGTAGGATGGGCTTTGAAACGAGGAGGAACATTTATAAAATCAAGATTACTGTTTTATTTTTTGTTTTTTTCTTAACGTCTCTTTTGGAGTATAATTGCTTTACAATGGTGTGTTAGTTTCTGCTGTATAACAAAGTGAATCAGCTCTATGTATACATACATCCCCATATCCCCTCCCTATTGCGTCTCCCTCCCACCCTCCCTATCCCACCCCTCTAGGTGGTCACAAAGAACCGAGCTGATCTCCCTGTGCTATGCGGCTGCTTCCCACTAGCTATCTGTTTTACATTTGGTAGTGTATATATGCCCATGCCACTCTCTCACTTCTTCCCAGCTTACCTTTCCCCTCCCAGTGTCCTCAAGTCCATTCTCTGTCTGCGTCTTTATTCCTGTCCTGCCCCTGGGTTCTTCAGAACCTTTTTTGTTTTTTAATTCCATATATATGTGTTAGCATACGGTATTTGTTTTTATTTGTTTTTAAAGAATGAGATTAATAATAGGCTGCTCTTGGAGAAAGATCTGATAGAAAATTTTCAAATGCGTATTTTTTCTCGGGCAGTCTATTAACCACAAAGGAAAGTACTTTTCCACACACATTCGCCAACCCTTAGTTCCTTTCCCCCTACCTCACTCTGTACTTTCCATGCCTTGGGCAAATCGTAGTCTGGGTTACCTTCAAGCAACTGATTAGTCCGTAAGTATTTATTTGTTAAAAACTCACTGTATACCTAGCACTGTAAATAGAAAAAGAGCAACATCTCTTTATGAGAGTATATAGGGGTGGAAATTGCTTACTGGAAATACATTGATCTCATTTTTAAAAAATTATTTATTTTTATTTATTTTATTTTTGGCTGCATTGGGTCTTCATTGCTGTGTGCGGGCTTTCTCTAGTTGTGGCGAGCGGGGGTTGCTCAGCAGTTGTGGCACATGGGCTTAGCTGCTCCGCAGCATATGGGATCTTCCCGGACCAGGGCTCGAACCCGCGTCCCCCACATTGGCAGGCGGATTCTTAACCACTGCGCCACCAGGGAAATCCCATCTCATTTTTTAAAAAAAAACAAAACTTAGTCTATGGCTAGTTAAATGTGCCCCCCCCCCAAAGGGTAAACATTTAAATAAGTTATTTTAAGTGTTTAAAAATTTTTTTGAGTTTTTAATCCATTAACTCTAGATAGGCCTGCTTTTACTAGTCCAGAGGAAACACAAAATTATTTAAATACAGTGCTTGTGACTCTATAGAAACCCTTTCTTTGATAGACACATGTCTTTTCTCTAGCTTAAAGCAAATGGCACATCTCCATCATTTGTTCCTCTGTGTTTATGTTATGTAAATTGCTGTTATTTTAATAATTTCATTAGTTCTGCTTTGGTAAATATGTAGAAGAGTGCCTATTGGAAATGTATCTATCCTCCCCCCGCTCCCTGCCTTTGCCTGTAATACACCTTGGGCTTCTTTGGATATTTAATCATACCTTAAGGACATAAATTGGGAACAAAGAGAGTCAGATCACTTAATTTCATTAAAACCTATGGCCAGATGCTTAGACAGTGGCATTTTGACATTGTACTGCCACTGCCCTCGGTCTGTGGGGACAAGTGGTGAAGGGAGGGAGGAGGCAGGGAATGGGCTTGCCCTGAGATAGGCCCTGCTTGTTGTCATAGATGCTTTGCTTGCAGGACCCAGCTGAGCGTCTGTCCAGACACTCCTCCTCTGCTCAAATAAATAACGCAGCAGTGGCGGTAACAAGAATGAAAAGAGATGCTGATTTTCCTGCCTCCCACTCCTGGCTTTTACCGAGTAATGTTCTTTGTAAACAAATAGTGAATTGCTGACCTCACTGATGGGGCGATTTAGGCCCAGGCTGATTGTTTTAATCGGTTTCTTAAGGTGAGTCCATGATCACAATGCTAATAGTACCTAGTGTTCATTAGACCATTTCTTGTGGGCCCAGCACTCTGCTCAGGGCTTTACTTGAATCATTTCATTCATCGTCGTGATAACCTTATGCAGTAGGTACTGTTATTAATCACATTTTATAAATGAGCATGTGGATACTTGCCCAAGAATACCCTGTGAGTAAATGGTAGAGCAGGGATGCTGCTGGTCATCTGGCTCCAGAGCTGGCGCCTTTCACCATTAGACTAGATTTCCCAAAGACTGGGAAGCTCCGTCCAGAGCTGGGGATGAAACATTGTCGCCTGCTTTCAGAGGAGCCGATGAGAGCATCACTTACCACTAAAATCATCTGGAAAAATACACAGAATTACACCTCACCGTTGGTGAAATGAAACAACGGTTTTAGTCCCAGAACTGAAAAAATTTCGACTGACTTAGTGCCTTGCTGGAGGTCAGAGGTCATTGGCTTCCACCATTGCTTTTTTCTCATGAACTATAATACATTTCTGCTTTTGCCTATCTCGTTTGCTTGATTTTAGGAATTTTGCCACTCTTCAGTGTGGAAATAAGCACACTGCGTCAGCTGGTGGGGACTAAAAAGCAGCAGAGGGAGAAACTGCATTCTCATCTGACCTTATTTCTTAAGAAAATCAGTAAAGTTGTAGAAATCTAATGGCTTTAGAATTTATTATTTTAGGAATTTATGTGAAAGGCCCAGTATTCCCTAAAGTAAACTCACTTCTTTTTCTTTCATGTGTCATACCTGCTCTTGTTCTTATCCTCACGTTCTCTTTCTCCTAGCAAAGAAATGGAGGATATAGCAAGGATAGTATTAGTAAAACAGATGTTTCATACTTGAAATTGGATGTGCTTATGGTCTTGTGTGTTAACTACTTTTAACAACTGTATTGAAACTGGAAATACAGATTTGATTATAGTTTAAGCAGCTTTATTTTTGTACTGCTCTCCTGTAAATGGTTTATTTTTAGTTTAAGTTTTTGCTGCAAGCCCTTTCCCACTACTTAATTGACTCTTAAATCACACACTTGCAGTGCACATGTCAGCATTCCCAGGGACGCTAAACACACACAGTGTAGTCGGCACAATGGCAGGTTCTATGTGAATTACTGGCCTCCCTTGCTTTTAATGCTGAAAGTGGGATCCATTCTGGTTTCCCTCCAGTTCTCTAATGGAAATCTAGGGAGTGTATGTCCGTCTCCTTTTATTTTTATTATTTTTATTTATTTTTAATTTTTTTGCGGTACGCGGGCCTCTCACTGTTGTGGCCTCTCCCGTTGCGGGGCACAGGCTCCGGACTCGCAGGCCCAGCGGCCATGGCTCACGGGCCCAGCCGCTCCGCGGCATGTGGGATCTTCCCGCACCGGGGCACAAACCCGTGTCCCCTGCATCGGCAGGCGGACTCTCAACAACTGCGCCACCAGGGAAGCCCTGTCCGTCTCCTTTTAAAGTTTATCCTAATAGCTCTTGCTGGTCATTGTAAAATTATTCATCTGAAACTTAACAGATTGCAAACGAAATAGGTACCTAGTATTTGTTTTGCTGCTGCCTAATGATACCTCTGTTTGAGTCATTGAATACTTCCAAAGCATAACCTTTAAAGCGTGTTCCCACATCTTAATTTGCCTCTTGGCACATTTAGTTCCAACAAACCAGAAGCAAATTTTGTTTCATGAGAAACTGCTTGCCAAGCTTTAATTTAGGTCTTCTTAGAGGTTTATTAATGAACTTGTGAAGTGTATGTGAACACTTTTTATTGACAAAACAATGGTATTAAAATTCAGCACTGTTCTCAATAAAAGATAAAGCATGGCGTTTGGGAGATACTGATAAGCTTGCAGTTTTACCTCTAACTAGTATTTGAAAACATCCTCTATTTTCCTTTATTTTATCAATCTTATTTTCTTTTTAAAAAACTTTTAACTGATTTTGGAACATATCTTTGAATAAACAAATGGGTAAAATGCTAAGACATTGTTTAGAAAATTATGTTAAATTTTTTGAGGCTAGATAATGTATTTGTACTTCTGCTTTTATAGCATTTATCTTTTAAAAGCTGATACTATATAGTTAGTGATATGTTTCTCATTTATGTATACTGAAATTATAGTGATTGAATTTGGTTGCCGTATCATTTCTTTTTCCATTTCTTGGGATTGATCGTGTTTTTTCTTTTAAAAAAGACAAAACTGTGAGTTGTTTTTTAAATGGAGTGGCTAAATTTCAAAAATCTTGCCAACAGGTGGCAAAATGTAGTACAACTTTCTGTATGAAGAAAAATAAATTTCAGTTCTGGTCCCTGTGTCTTAAAATCTAGCTTCTAGCTTCTTTGCCTAGATTTCTTTCCCTCCCTCCCTCTGTTCACCAGGTGACCAGAGCACACTGTAAAATGCTAATGGTATGTGTCAGCGAATTTCTTAAACAAGTAGCCAAGGTCTTTTCAGCAACATCTTTGTTAATATTTACTTTAAATTTAGGTAATATATGTACATGGACTTAATGAATCAAATGTGTTACAAGGTTTATTTATTTATTTTTTTAATAGTTTCCTCTTCCATCCTTGGGTCTCACTCCTCAGAGAACCCCTTTTAACTTTTTGAACCATTTCTTTTGTTACCTCTATGTTGATAAAGAGCATGCTTATGTTTTTATTTTATATTGTAGACATTATTTGCTGACTTTGCCCAATGAGAGATGAGGATTTATCCTTTTTATATCACCTACTTTCTCCTCCTCCATCTTCCTAATGTAGTTATATCACAGTTTGTGATTAAATCAATATAGAATATTTCTGTTACTGTGACAACGTATATATTGTTATAGCTGAAGCACATATTGTATTATGATTTAATTTCCCTTCTTGTACAACTTCTTCATTTTCTTTCCTAGAGTTAATAATTCATTTCTAACCCAGCTCCCCGCCCCTCCCGCCCCTTTGTTTGTTCCTTTGCTTAGTTTTGTATATTCTTATCTTGAAATCAGCCTCATAGTTTTCAACAGAACTGTATGAAACTCCTCTCAATATAGTGGAAAATATTAGGAAGTCTATAAATCACTCTTGGTGGTATCCCTTCTGGAACCCCTCCTCTTGATTTAATGTCTAGACCTGCCACCTAGTTGGTGGAAGGGGTCTTCCCTTTTGTGTCACTCTGGATATCATCTTAGAGGTCAGTTTTTGCAGGGTTTTCTTTGGTTCCTTTTCATTTGTGGAATAACTTCCTAAGAAACAGTGCATGGGAAGTAAATGTTTTGAGGCTGTGTATGTCTGAAAATGTCTTTATTTTATACTCATACTTGATTCATAGTTTGGCTGGATATAGAATTTTAGGTTGGATACTATTTTTCCTCAAAACTTTCAAGGCATTGCTTTATTGTTTTCTAATTTTCAGGAAAAAAGCCTAATCATTATACAGTGTACATTAAACTGAAAACCAGCAGGACTCTTTTAGGGTTAGTTGTTATTAAAGCAATGTCTTTTGAAAGATAAAGAGGACACCTAGTTGGTTGAAGGAATGTCATTTTAGTCCCCATATGTTAAATGAAGGTAGTTCAGTCCCCTGTAGGAATATTGTGGAGGTAAACATTAAAAATGTTAAGGTAGCTATAACTGTCAAGTAGAAAATCATTTTGGTTTATTTCCCTTCTTGACACACCTCAGGGTAAATGACAAACTTTTGTGTTAATAGCCCTTTATGTTCATATTTTAAAGCACTTTATCTTGACATTATGATTTTCCAAGCAGTGCCTTGTAGAAGCCAAATGGATTTTAAATTGACAAGATACATATAATAATATTTGAATTTTTGCCTTAAAGTTTTCATAATATAACATTTAATTCCAGGGCGGGGGGAGAGAGATAAATTGGAAGGTTGGGATTGATGCATACACACTGCTATATATAAAACAGGTAACTGATAAGGACTTAATGTATTTCACAGGGAACTCTTCTCAATACTCTGTAATGACCTATATGGGAAAATAATTTAAAAAATACTGGATATATGTATATGTGTAACTGATTTACCTTGCTGTACAGCAGAAACTGGCAACATTTTGAATCAATTAATTCCATTATGAGAGTCCACAAATGATAAAGCTGTTCTTTTTTTTTCACTTTAATATGTGCAGCTTATTGTGTTGATAAAGCCATTCTTTTTTATTGTCTGTATACACAAAGGCTAAATAAAGAAGAGAATAATGAAATTGGATTTTTTTGAAATAAAATATCTTTGTTGCTGGATATGTTAGGAATTTCTTTTGCAATCTAGTAGAATTGAAAAAAAAACAAACCAATGTCTTTAAAAGCAGACACCAACCATTTTGTTGGGGGATAAAAAGTTTTTTCAGTTAATCTGCACTGATTTGGTTTTTTAGCAAGAATTTGCATTTAAGAAATATTGTCATTCTTATATTTGATTACAGTAATTAATTTAGTATGATAAAAAATGAGGTAGTCAATAGAAAACACCTATAAAATGGCAAGTATCAATTCTTTTTTTTTTTTTTTTTTTTTTTTGCGGTACGCAGGCCTCTCACCGCTGCGGCCTCTCCCGCTGCAGAGCCCAGGCTCCGGACGCGGAGCCCAGGCTCCGGACGCGCAGGCCCAGCGGCGGTGGCCCACGGTCCCAGCCACTCCGCGGCACGCGGGATCCTCCCGGACCGGGGCACGAACCCACGCCCCCTGCACCGGCAGGCGGACTCCCAACCACTGCGCCACCAGGGAAGCCCCCCAATTCTTAACCCAACTGCTAATTGTTGCTTGGTGGCTGTCTTAGCATTGGTTACTATGGTTTTCCTCTAGCCTTTATAAATTACCACAAAAGATAAATTGTTCCTCCTCCTACACTTACTAAATTAGCTCCCAGGTAATGTTGAAAGGGTTAGCTAGGAAGATTTGTAGTTCAGATTCTATAACAAGTTTTATTTTAGGATAATATGCTTTTCTAGTTGTTTCGGCACCTTTTTGGCTTTTTCCCCAGGGATGTTAATCCTTGGCTGGAAAGAATAAACTCTAGTCCTCCATAACACCTGACTGCAAACTGCAACCATAAAGCCTTAGACTTAAAACAAACATTTCTCAACCTTATAGCAAGACTTCTGTTTTTAAAGCTTTTCTGACCTTCCTGAGAAAAAGACCAATACTGCTACGGTTACATCCTGTGGTTATTACCATTAAAAAAAAATCTATTGAATTTTTCTAAAGCCCTCGAGTATAAAAGTGATTAATGCACCAAAATAATGTAAATAGCACTGTACTCATGTCTGATCTTTGCTAGGCCTTCAGTAAAAGATAATAGAACCAGGTCAGCTTTTAATGCGCCTCTGTTTGTTCAAGGTCTGCTACAACTGGAGTGTCAGGAAAATCTCACATTAAAGGGACCTGCCCTATTCTGGAGAGTTTGTAAAGGAAGCATTTGGCAGTCGTTTCCTTTCACTGGTGAGAATGAACATGCTTTACATTATAATCGTTTAAACATACCAGAGTCTGCTGATAGGGCGCTCATATTTTTCACTGTAGAGTTAACTTGCTCTGAAGATTAGAGGGGATGATCATTGTTTAGGTTTTATTGTTAGAATTAATCAAATGAAGTAAATGTTAGAAGTTAGCCCACGTCTTCCTTTGTACTAAGTTGTGTTTCCTACAGCCCAAATATTTGCTTTTTCTAGTCAGTTAAAATTAAACTCAAATGGATATTCCAAGTTTGTCTCCTTCCTCCAAAGAAAAGAAAAGAAATCATCCTGTGTTGTTTAGGACAAACATTCTTGAGACTCTGGCTTTTTATTTTTGTTTTAGTTGATGTATTGCACGTTTGAGTGGATTTATTGAACTAGAGTCTTCTGACATTTTTTTAGAGAGAAGTGATTGGTTTTTAAGCAGAAAAGTACTGGATCTTTAATGCTACCTGCAATGTTGAATCTGGCAAATGGTACTTATTTAATGTTTTGAAACATTTACATTTATATTTTTCCTAAAATAGATGTTGGTGATTTTATTTTAAAAGAGTTTAGTTTATTGGAGGCATATTTCAAGAGAAAACATGGCAGAAACTTTTTTAGAAAAAGGGCAAAGTTATGTTTTGGATTTGTAAGCATTATCTGGTTGATATTTTAAATTCTTGGTAAAGCGATTCCAATTAGGGTTTTTAGATGTCTTAAGATTACTTCCAATAAACTTGGCTGGATCTCCACACTGATTTTATCACGTATTGTCAGGCCCCATTCTAAACATCCTGTCAGGGTCCTGAGATTGTGAACTGTTTCTTTCACAAAACTCTTTTTTTTTATTGGTAACACTTTTCCAAACGAGAGATTTCTCTTCTTAACTGTATTTTTGCGGTCTCAAAGTATCACTCTAAGGGAACATTGTAATTTCATCTGTACAATCTGAGATCTCTAGTGAGTTTTTAAAATAGAAGTGAAAAGGGCCTCCCTGGTTGCGCAGCGGTTAAGAATCCGCCTGCCAATGCAAGGGACACGGGTTCGAGCCCTGGTCCGGGAAGATCCCACGTGCCGCGGAGCAGCTAAGCCCGTGCGCCACAACTACTGAGCCTGTGCTCTAAAGCTCGCGAGCCACAACTGCTAAGCCCGCGCGCCTAGAGCCTGTGCTCCTCAACAAGAGAAACCACCGCAGTGAGAAGCCCGTGCACCGCAATGAAGAGTAGCCCCCTCTTGTGGCAACTAGTTCATGGCAATGAAGACCCAATTCAGCCAAAAGTAAAAAATGAAGTGAAAAAAATTAAAAAAAAATAGAGATGAAAAGGTCCTTAAAAATGTTTAAAGCATATGCTATCTTAGAGTTCCGTTTTCTCTCAGGTTGCTCTAAGGCTTGTTTCATATCCTACATCCATGAGAGGGCCACACACTTCCAAAAACTAGAATCTCCAGGTCTGACCTTTGACTGACTGTGTCAAAGAGTTTGTGCTGAGTGCACACTGGAGCCAGCGCTTCTGCTCTCCGTTCTTAGAAAAGCGAGATTTGGTGTGCTGCAAACTGGGTTGTTGTTTTTTCCCCTTTCTTTCCAGGAATATATTTTAATAATGTCAATAATTTTGTACTTCATGAAATAACACCTTAAATACTTATTAGCAGTTTATCATTCAAATATATACTTGGGTCTGTGTTGGGAAGTATAAAACAAAAGTTGTAATTAATGTGTAATCCTAATGTCATATCTCTGTATTTAATTTGGGGTATGTGCTGTTCATAGTTTTACTAAAGGTTAGCCTCCTTGATTTTTAGAATCTGATTTATTTCTCGTTATTTTGAAAGAGTATATTAAGTAGATTCCAACAGTATCTGGGTTGAAATTAACTCAATTTTTTTCTTAAATATAAAAGAGTAAATATTAAGATTCTGGCATTAGAGGACATAAAAACTCACTTATCCTCGGTAATTTGTAATATTTGCCTAATTATTGCATCATATATGTCAGTGGTTTTCTGTGTGAGTCTTTTTCTGTAGGTATAATTATCATCACCGTCCTAGTTGATTTAAGTTTTCATATTTCTGTTCTTCAGCACCTTTACCTACAAAGAAACTATGGCTGAATGTAAAGTGATGTGATAAATGAATGGATAGGTAATTAGGTAGGAAAGGTATTTTAAAAACTCATATTAGTAAACCTTGATTTGCACTTAAGACTTGCAGAGTATGGATTAGATGGTTGTTAGCCATTATTAAACAGTATGTCATTCAGTAGTGCTAAAGGCTGAGAAGTATATTATGTTTAATGTGCTAATTCTGATTTCACATACATTTTAGGGTGTAAGTCATGATTCCTCTTAAAAAGGAAGGGCATGCTGTTAATTCTTATACCAGGGTAACAGGAGTTCCTGAGACTGGGTTGGGGAAGCCAGGACATGTGGGGGAGAATATTTTGATTTTGTTTAGGATGATTTGAGCGTGTCTGTGGAATACCATTGTGGCGGAACTCAGAGGGCATTTGAAAACATGAATCTGTTGCTAAGAAGCTAGCTGAGGGTTAGAAAAAGAAAATCCTGCGATCGATCAGTAGTAACACAGAGGCATCTTGAGAATTCAATCTTCTCACTCATGACAGATACCAGAGTGTGAAGAGAAGAGGCCAGACATTGACTACCTGTATATTTAGGAGCAGTCATGGAAAGAAATAGAGAATGGCCGGGGCGGTAGGAGGTCCAGGAGAAGAGTGTGTGATGCAAAACTCAGACAGACCGCCAGAATGCAAGTATGGGAAAAGGGCCTGCTGTTGGGAAGAGTGCTATAATATACATTGGTCCACTTTTTTTGGAGAGCAGTTTGACTCAGGCTTTTTGACTAAAAAGTGCATATTCATTGACCTAGAGATTCCAGTATAGAGATGCTCACACGTATGCACAGTGATGCACAGAGAAGTGGGTTGTAGCAGTTAAGGACTTGTTAATTATGGTACTCCCACACAATAAAATTTTGTTCTGCTCTAAAGAGGAATTGGATGTTAATGGCCTGCTGTAAAGTGAGGGAAGCAAGTTGCCATATAGCATGAATAGTAGAATTTTATTATCATGAAATAAAAATCAGTAGAATGAGCCCCTAGACGAATGAATATATATGTTCTTAAATATTTGTGTAAGTTTGTGTACATATGTTCTAGAAGACAGTCCGGAGAGATACACTTCAGCGTGTTGAATGGGATTGTTTGGATTTTCTGTAGGAACATATAATAACTAAAAAAATCCAAAAGGGCTTCAGAAAGAACTATATATTTTTCTCTTTTTTTCTTTTGAAAACTCTAGAAGTTTTGTTGTGTGGTGCCATTTTGTGAATTGGAAAAGGAAAAGAAGTAGATGGTTAGCTTAAAATTACATATCCGTATTCTGCACAGTCATACAAAACAAAACCTCCCTATCCTAGGATAGTGTGCAAACACTGCTAGCTAGTACTAACACAACCCTTGGTTTGGTCATTGTTTGCTTGATTGACTTTGCTAATCTTTTGACACATTGACACTCAGGTGAGCTAAGTTTCTTGATTTGAGTGATTTTACTAGATAATGCGGTAGGAAGGAATGTTGTTGTCTCAACTTGATAGTTATAGTTTTGGCAGACCTTACTAGTTATTGTTAGATGAATGTTATTTTTAAACTTTCATGTAAAATTGCAGTCTCCTTCCCCTTTGATGGTCTTGGAGAGTGGTCCAAAGCTGTTATCTTTAGAAGATGTGGCCAAGAGTCTTATGGCTGTGATAGAAGCGGGGTGGCAGAGAGAGGAAACGCAGGGTAGTTGTTCAAGGTTAAGGTTCTGGAATAACCTGAGCCCTATTCAACTAGTGCTAAGTTTATACTTCACATTTCCCCTGTGTACTGTTCCCGGTCATAGCTTTAACGTTAGTTTAACTAGACTCTGTATTTAATTATAAATGTTAGGGTAAAGTCAGATGTCAGCTCACTTGGCTGCATGCTGAGGCCTGTAGAATATGGAGTGCTTTGTCTCCCCTCATTATCTGTTAATGGTGCTCAACTTGACAGGGTTGTTTTGATAAATGAAGAGTGTTATAAAACCTGGAGCTGGAATTTACGTGGAGTGGAACTTAGGACAAAAGGAAGCAGGACATATGACATAGACAAGGCCAGGGTGAACTCATGTGGGAACCAAGCAGTGCCATGTGAAATGCTGAAAATAACAGTGAGGAATAATTTGGGAGTGAGGATGGGGAATATCTAATATTTTTTCATTCATCTAACGCTTTCTCTTTTGCTTTTTCTTGTGCTCTTGTGCAGGACATCTGAGCAATTGTTCTTGTTGTAAGAACTCCCCTTTCTTATCTACAGATTCCTTAATTTACAGGCTCGCATTAATGGTGTTTAAAATGAATTCTTCACTTTGAGGAGTCGGGGAGGGCAGTTTTGGAATGTCTGTCACCAATGACTAGGAGTCCTCAGGTCAAAAGAATTCTTACAAAGGCTTCCGTGTCAGGGAAGTAGAAGTCTTTTAGAGAGGAAATAACTGAAAATAAAGAAAAAGTTCAGTGTAAAAGAGAGGTGAGGACTATACCCCTTCTGCCACTTACAGGAGAATTTGGTAGTACTTTCGCATTCAGAGAAATGTTGAAGACAAACTAGTGTATAATAATGTCCTTTCAACGTTTTATATTCTGTTTATATTGCTCTCTGTGTGCATACAGGATTTAGTAGTCTGTCCAGTTTACCTGCTGCTGTTTGCGTCTTGCTTAAATGCCACATCACTAGGAAGAACTTATCTTGAATGTATTAATGATGGCATCTGTACTTCATTGGCTCTTAAAAAAAAAAAAGTATAGCTTGCAGATAGGACCCCGGTTTGGGTCTCAGTGTTTTTGTAAGTTACCCCAGGCACAATTACTTACATCTCTATAAAGTGGGGATAAAAATGTTCATTTTCCTAGACTTTTAATTTTTAAATTTATTTGCATAAGTGCTACTTATTTGAGCGGGGCTTCTTTTGTGCCAACAACTGTGTGGAGAATATACAAATGAGTAGAACAGTATGAGTAGTATTATTAATGAATAATTCAGTTATTCATTTCAAAGATATGTGTGCTTGGTAACCGGGGTATTTGATGATGAGCAAACATACAGAACTTCCTCTGATGGAACTTGCTCTCTAGAGGGGGCTATTGACATTAATCAGAAAGTCACACCAATGAATTACAAACTGAGATAAATGCTCTCAAGGAAAGGAACACAGTTCCCTGAGAACTTATTATAACAAAGCAACTTGACCTAGAACGGGGCCGCAGGGGAAGCTTCTCTGACAAAGTCATATTTTACCTGAGGTCTGAAGGAGTAGGCTTTAAACTGTGTGCTGGGGAGGTTGGGGGTTTGGGGTGGCAGGGAGAGAATTCTGTTCTAGTGGGAAGAAGCGGCCATGGCCTTTGGTAGGAATCCTGATACCTTGGAGAGATTGAAAGACTGGTGTAACTAGAAAGTGGGGGGCTGGGTGTGGATGGATTAGCAGAGGGTGCAAGATAAGGACAAAAGAATGTAAGTGTCATAAAGTGCTGTCAAAGCATTTGGAATCCCAGGAGACTAGGTACAGTATGAATTTAGAATAAAGCAGTTTGGTTGTTCTCACCAGCCCTTTCCAACTTGTGGTAAACCAGCCCTTTTTAAAGTGCTGCAGACAAAAAAAAACCCCTATTGCTTCTGGCCCTGCCATGTATCTAGATAAGAGCTGGTGGGTAAATGGAAGTGTGCCCCAGTACAGGAGTGGCTTTTGTAGCTAGGCTTTAGGGTCAGTTTCATCTCCGACATGGATGGAGTGATCTCAGCACCACTTGGCCCTGAGTAGACTTTCAAGGCTTCGGTCCCCTCAGGATGGTCTTATTGAGGAATGGTGGTACGGGGAGCTTAGGGCAGAGCTGCACTGGCGTGAGGACCGCCTCTGATTTGTGTTGGTCGCAGCCACCTTTCAGGGTGGCAGAGGCATTATGCTTCATCAGCTCCTGCTCTCAGTCCAAGTGCTGTGCTAGTAGTTTTAGAGAGAGATTTCTATCTCCTGTAGACTAACTTGAGTTTTCTTTGAAAGAACTCAGCAGTGATGTTTAAATAGCAAATGTGCATGTCAGTTAGGTTATCTGTGCCAGAGAGGCAGGATCCCTGGGTATACTGTGCTTCTCCTCCATACCTGGCCCCCCACTCTCTTGTTGAGAAACTTTGGGCAAATCACTTAATCTAAATGTTTGCCTATTGGTAAGGGTACCTAATAATTCAGCAGTTATTGGACCTTGGAAGGTCCAGTAACATGTATAAAGCTATTTGAGAGTTCCATGAAACTTGCCTGGAGGCTGAAAAGTGTAATATTAAAGATACCAAAAGTGATCATTTAAATTTTGAGCTTGTAACTTTCAAGTTTGGGTTGATACTGAGTGAATTTAGTAATTTGAATTTGTATTCCATAGGAACGTATTTTTTAAAATTTGCTATGTAGTGTCTTATTTAATAGGACACAATGATTGTGGCGGTTACTACTAGGAAATACATGGTATAAATGTAGTTTAATTTTGGTATATTTGAGCAAGTTGATAGATATTTACCAGTTTGGGGGTGGGGGAAGAAACTAATTTGAAATTACTTTGGGTAATTCTGTTTTGATGCACATAACAATGGAATTAATGACAGGTCTGGAATCTGGTAGCTGGTGGGTTTTATGTTTATTTAAGGCTACATGGCAAGGAATGTGTATTTATTTTGCTTCCTTATTAGATGGATTTCAATCAAGCCCAATTTAAGCCATGCCTTGTCTAGCAGATGGATCTTTGTTTTCTTGGGGAAAAAAGATCGGGGAGAAGACTTTTTAAACAAATGACTTACAGAGAATTCTTAAACTGTAAGGAAAATTGGGGTCAGAAATGTTGTTTGACACCAAACAATGCTTCTTTCTCCTGTGCATCTTTGAAACAAACGTTCATCGTGTCTGTGATTGTTGGTTATTTCATCTGCATTTGTTAGACGTCAGAGGGGGTTGGCATTAATATTCCTGGCAGAAGCAGAGGCAGCTCTAGGATGTGTGAACTGCTGATCACTCACGGGGATGCGCTGCCTCTTTAATATCTTGCTTGCAGATGCATTTTCTAGCTGACCACGCTATTAAGAGCTGCCATCAATCACACAGCCTCCCAGTTCCGGCTGTCGGGAGGGGAGGGGGGACTGAGGAAGAGGGGAGGCTGGCCGAGCTGGGCAGGAGGTACAGTTGCAGCGGCACAGGCTTTGTGTGCGCGCGTCCCCGCGGGCAGAGGTGCGCGCGGATCGGGCCAGGCTCCAGCCCGGGTTTTGTCGGCCGCCGCCGCCGCCGCAGCGGGGAGGCTGCTCTTTCTCTCCCAGCGTCTGGGTCACTGGCATGTGGCAGTGTTGGCCCGGACGCCTGGGCTGAAGGAGAGTGAGCCGCGGCAGCCGCTTCCCCTAGCTGCGGGCGGGGCCCGGCGCGGCCACCACCTCCCGGAGCCGCTGAGCCGCGGGGACATGCGCCCGCGCCTTGCTGCCCTGCGGCCGCCCGGGCCTCCTTTTGTTTAGCAAGTGCATTTCACGCCCCGAGCCCCCGCCCGTCCCTCCGGTGCCCACGGGCCTGAGTTTGCGAGGGGGCCCTGCACCGGAGGACGAGGAGGAGGAGGAGGAGGAGAGGAGGCCCCAGGGCTCAGCTCCTGCTGCGACCGGCCGCAGGCAAGTGGCTGGCCCCTCTTGCTGCGAGGGGGACGCGGGTCTCGGGCCAGGAAGTTGGATAACTGTGGGCGCAGGGGCTCTCGGAGGTGGGTGTACGGGAGTGAGGTCGATGACCCCAGAGAGATGAACAACTCGGGTATTAAGTATGATGGTGGCTTTCCAGGAATCAGGAATAGGTGTTTGCTGTGTCCCATTGCATTTCTGTTGGGCTTACTAGTTTTGGGGGTTTTGTTTGTTTGTTTTAAATTGTCAAAACTCTAGAAATCCCAATTAAATAAACCAAGTAAGAAACATGTTTAGGGCAGAGAAAACACTTTTTTTTTTAAAGGGTGTGTGTGTTCTTTAAAAGGAAAGCTGAAGATGAGGAATGTATAATCCAAAAGCCGCTGTTTGATCAGGAGCTTTACTGCTTACTGTGGAGTAAATTTAAGTTTAAAAATAAAGTGAATTGGATGTACTTGGTTATAAAGTAATTTGGGGCTGCTTAAGTGACAAATATAATTTGTTTCTTGGATCACAATACTGTTATTTTACCAGGTTAGCTAAAACGCAAGGATAGTTTTGAAGAAGATTGCTCTAAGTTTAAATTGGTATTTTTTATTTTTTTATTTTTTGTTTGAGGTGATGGCTTCCCTGCCCCCTCCACCTGTTTGCTCAAATCTTGTACTCTGGTTGAAGCTGTATGGAGACCTGCTTGACCACTTTCTGTTTGCTGAAAAAGAAACTCTTGTCATAGGTTACTTTGTTTTACTCCCAGCCATTCGCTTTCCTGGCCCACATGTGCCACTGTTCTCCTTGGGGCATTGTTTGGCTGGAGGCCTCCTCTCAGCCATATGGAAATTCAAAAAAAATGGTATGTGAATGAACACTGAGGTCAGTAGAGAGATTAATTTTTCTCTTTGATATGTGTGTCTGTGTGCTTTACGATTGAGACACTGAGAGAAAGTTGAGAACAGAGTTGACAAAGTCCTTTAAATTACATGCCAAAATTACTATATTCTGGTCATTCTTACTTTCTTCTTCTTTTTTCTTTCTTTTTTTTCTTCCTAGGAACTCCAAATTTAAAGTAGACATGATTTGAAACCCTACAGACGGGAACAATATCCCATGTAAAAGCCTGTTGATCTGTGGGCAATTATTTCCAGATGCACAACCAAACTCTACATTTTTATGTGTGTGTTAGATTTGGGCTCTGAGAGGCAATTGCCTTTCTGAAAATCTACATTGCCTAGTTAATAACACAAGGCAGACATTTTAGAGGCTTAACATTTAACAGCAACTTCACAATAGTATGGGAGCAGCAGTTAGAAGCCTGTGTTTGTTTTTTTCAACTCTGTAATTTAGTAGTGTTTAAAGTATTTTATAAAGATCTCTGGGACCAGTGAAAGGTGGTTTTCAGTCCAGAGCACTTGAGTGCTCATTGTACTCTGGCAGGCCCTGGTGCTTGGCAGGCTGTGCTTGAAATGTTATTTGATCTGATTGCATGAGAGAATGGACTAAGATGACACTTCTTCCTTCCCCCTGGCTGTTGAAAGTGATGCATCAAGGAGTGCTGTTCAGTAACATATTTGAAGACTTAACCTACATTCATTCACTCTCAGAAGGTTTCCAGCAAAAGGCCATGTAGGTTTTTGTCTTGTTTTGTGGTTTTGCATTTATGAATTGAGGCGAGAGCTGACGTAATGTAGCTGTACCACTTCCTTTGTGTGTGAATGGGTTTTTATAGCCTGTAGGATATGTTCCAGTCTACATGGTTGTGATTACTTCTGAAATGCTTGAATGTGTATGGATCTTCAAATGTGGGTACCCTGAGCCATGTGCCGGTTTATTTTTTAGCTTGTAGGTCTGGTGGTGGTGTGGGGTGCGGGTGTGGAGTGTGATGGGGAACCCCGTCAACTCCTCAGGAAGGTTCAGCGAATGGCCTGTGTGTCATGCAGACTAGCTCTTCATTTTAATTAGTGCAACTGTGTACAGCTGTTAGGTCAGACTGCATTGGCTGCTCCTGCAGGGTAGTTTTGTTTTACACTGGAGGTTTTATGGACTTGTCTGCCTGTGTTTCTTAATCCCTCTCCCACCGCCCTTGTGCTTGCTTTTAAGCAAATGATAGAACAAGACAAGCTTTTGTTTACTCATGTAATAGTTTACTCGTGGGAGATTTATTTTTGGTTTTGAGGAAATTGATAAACCATGTAATTTAGCAGTAGGTATTAACACTTACCATGCTTTTCCAAGGTCAAAGGTTTTGCTTGCTGTTACGTTAGTCTGAGTAGCCAATGGAACCATCCATTTTATAATGACATAGGAAGCCCTTTTTTTTTTTAAACTGGGTCTTTGTTTGCTATTCTAGGATTTGTTTGTAAAACTCAAATAAATGTTAGCCCAATGGAGATAACACGGCTAAACTGTTTCCTCTGTCTCTTCCCTCTTGTTACACTGTACCAAAGGGACTGCGAGAACCATTGATTTAGAGCAGTCTGGCCACGGGCTAGATGATTAATACAAGGATTTAGAAGTGTCTCTCTTCAGGGGTATGTGTGGCTACCTTTAAATTTTAAAATGTGCTTTTGGCTCCAAGTTACTGGAAAGTATTTACTGTAAGATTGAGTAGCTTTGAGTCTTTGAATATAGGTCCATGACAAAGTCAGACTTTTCAGGCTGTAAAATAGATTGTGATGTGAATGACACATTTTCTTAATGGTTTGGTCTCCTTACCATATGCCTTTGTCTTGAGGAGCTGCCTACCACCATGGTTTCTAAGACTGTCCACTACATTTTTTAAAAAAGGAGCAAAAGTCAAAAGACAAAATTGACAAATCTGTTTATATATAAAGCTAATGTGAAGCCCGTTCACGGGCCCAGTTTACTGATGGAAGAACGTGGGTGTGTGTTGCTGGAGGGACTTGTGGGGCTGGTGTTAGGGACGCGGTTGGGGGGTGTTTAAAGGGACAAGGGAAGCGGTGGCAGGTTGAGATACTTTTTAACTCATTGGAGAAATGGGTCCTTCTTAAGATAACTTGGAATGAGGAAAGAGAGTGCAACATTTTCTAGAAAATGTAATAATTTCAGTGTGACACGTATACAATGTTTACTTTAATTAAAAGAAATCAGGACATTTAGATTGGCAGCAGAGAATGCTGAATCTACAGAAAAATAGAAAGAAGTATAGTAAGTATCCTAGATCCAAACAGGTTATTTCAAAAGTTCATTAGTATGTATTTCTTTTTTATTTATAGGACCATATTTTTTAATTCCATATACTGATGGTGATTAGGGTCGTAGCCTTTCCCTCCACAATCTTTTTAATTCTTGATTTAGTTGACATATCTGTTTGTAATGAAAAATAGTAAAACAAAATGTTAAAATTTAATTAGCAGGAAAATAAAGCATGTTCAGTTTTTAATGCTATCACGTGGAGGCTCTGCTGGTATACGTAATCAATTTATTCATTATAAGTTGGTGGTAAATAGCTAGACTGTGTTCTATCCTTAGTTCTACCACTCACTCACTGTGAGACCTGGGGTAAGTTATTTATTAGCCTCTTTGTGGGAAAAATGATGAATCTACCTCAGAGGGTGTGCAAAATGCTTAGGAAAGTGCCTGGCAGATAATGGCAGCTAGTACTTAATATAGCGAGCAGTAGCTATGCTCTAGATACTGTTTTAGTTGCTGAAGATACAAAAAAGATGAAGTCCCTTTCCTCACAGCACTTACATCCCAATGAAGGAAGACCAAACAAATTTAAAAGAACATGATGATTCACAAAACTTCCAAAGATAACTTCAGGGCATGCCAGTGATTTTTAGTTTAATATGGGATGTTTACTCTCTAAGTCATTATTTTCTTCTTCCTTGATGAAAATGTGTTTCTCACACTGTTTGATGATTTATTAGCCATTGTTAACAATTTTTGGCTCACAGGTGGAATAGAGAGGGAGGAAGAGACTTTTTTCTGGGAAAGGAAAAAAAAATGGAACAAAAAAGAAATTAAACCTAGTGATTTGTCAGTTTAAGCACCCAGTAGTAGAAGGGAAGTGTTAAATCATGATCCATCCATAAAAGGAAATATTATGCAACCACTAAAAATCATCATGATATAAAAATATAATGTAAAGCTCAGTGGGAAAAAAAACTGTAGATGCCAAACTGTTTATGCAGTATGATTCCAATTATGTGCACACCCACATTTACTCACAGAGGCTAAGGAAAAAGATTAGAAAGAAATATACCAAACGTTAATAGTGCTGATCTCTGGATGATGGGATTATGGATGACTTCATTTCCTTAATATTGTTCTGTCTTTGCGTGAATTATTTAATCCTTGCAGGTCTAAATGCCTCTGAGGTACCAGTGAGGAAACCCAAGACTTAGAGGAGTTAAGCAACTTGACCAAGGCCCACGGGTGGTGAGTGTGGAGGCCAGGATTCCAAGCCAGAGCCTGACCTCTGTTCTTTCCTTGACACCCCTCTCATCCTATTAGAGGTGACCTTTGTGAAAGGGCTTCCCCTGGCCTTCCTCCACACACCCGCGGCCCAGCCAGCTTTGAGATTTGTTTATGCCACCAAAGGGCCTTCACTGAATCTCCCATAGGAGGAGGAGCCAGTGCTGAGGTAATGCTGAGCCTCAAGTTATTGGGAAAGAACAGCCAGTATTATGGCAAGAGGAGGAAATGGAAGAATGATTTGAGAGAGAGCGGTCTGAAGGGTCAAGCAATATAAAGAGAATGCAGGGTAGAGGGTGCTTCAGAGTAGGGGGGTGACAGCAGAATCACATGTTCTAGGTTTTGGACTAGAGAACGAGAACTGAGAAAACACAGTGAACAAGTGCCATTGACTTAATCAGGAGTCAGTGGAACCCCTGAGAATTTGTTGAGCAGAGCAGCCCAGGAGGCGGAGGGTGGCCAGTGATGGTGGAAGCTAGTTTGCAGTTGGTAAGGAAATGTTGAGAAGTTTGGTAGCGAGAGAAGGAATGATAGAAGCTGGAAGAGGCTGCAGGTTAATGGCATTAGCTGGTTCATGCATTAGGATGTTAATGGCAGTTGTGTTCTGTACGTAGGATTTTATGATGATTCATATGACAGTTGTACTCAGGTTTTTGTGATAAAATGAGGTAGTAATGGATGTGAATCACTTTAGAAAGAAGAAAACATTTTAATTTTAGAGGATTAATCAGAAGTTACTTGTGAAGTTTTAAGAATATGGTAGGTACGTATGGGGGATCCTTTATAAAGCTAAAGTATTCTTGCCGGTAAAGAGTAGAAATAATCACTTGGTTCTAAAGATGAACAATTAGATCTGTTTCTCATGTCTTGTTTCTACAAAGTGAATGAGCTTTTGTAGTTGCAGTTTAAAAAAAGGGTCAGTTTGTATGTGACTGTTCAGCTTCAAAGGAACAATATAGAGTTGAATATACTATGTATGCATTTGAAAAATTGCTTAAGTCAGATGCCTCCAGATGGTGTGTGCTGCTGAGTTCACAGCTGTATTTACCTCAAGCTCACAAGATTTTCTTCTAATAATTTAAAAATAGCTGGTTAGAAACAGTGGCATAGTCAAGTTTCTACTGGTTTTGAACGTCAGCAGCAGTAGTGACTTGACTTGTATGCATTTAGTAAAATGCCAGTTGATATTCCTTCCTTTTGCATTGTTTTCAGGATTTCTTATTGGGCCAATTTATGCTTTGCACAAACAACTGTAGTGCTTATGTACAGGTGCAGATGACCAGGTTCTTTTTATGTGGTCTTAGGAGTGAGATTGGAGAAGGGCTCTTGATTATCTTTATAAGAAGTTTTTGTTGTTTTACTAATCACCTTTTATTTTTTCAAACATTTTTAATATATTAATATAGGCAGTTGATATTTTACACATATGGTGAGCTTTCTGTATTTTTTGATATTACCACCCAACAAAAAACAAGAGAAAAACTCTTTAATACTTGCATCTACCTCCCAATATAAATGCCTTTTCTTTTACAAGGATTTAATAAAAGTCATTTTGGAAGAACTCAAATTACTAAATCTTAATTTTTTTGGACATACTACTGTTTGTTTGCTTAGCAAAAGAAACAGTTTTCATAAATTAGATGTAAAACATAGGAAAATAGTTTGAAACATTACCTAGGAATTTTAAATATGTGAGGGGAGGATGGTAAGAAAGACATGCACATTCTTTATTAATCGACCAAAATTATATAGAAAAACATTATCAAGATCGAAGCGTTTGAACAGTTATTTTCTCCTTTTGGTTTTAGGTATTTAGCTCTTACTGTTGTCTTTTTTGTGTGTGTGGATATTTGATAATGAGAAAAATTATGTAGAAAACTTTTTACCTATTTGTATATTCTTTGACTACCCATCTAGGCAGTCTCTCTTTCATAGGCTCTGCTCTTTCCACAGGACGTAATTCTCACATTGAATAGGTAAGGGGAAATGTTCAGTAACGGAATGTTCACCTTTTTAAAAACATGTTAGATGTGCAGGGAAGGAAGAAGAGCAATTAGTATTCATTCTGAAGTGTGCTGGCGGCAGATGCGGGGTAAGTTTTGATCTTTGAATGGAAAGGAAGAACAAAACATGCTGACAAAAAGTAATGTCTAAAGCAGTCTGGCTTTTTTGGGGAAAGTTTTCTTCAGTTTTGTGAACAGCCTTAAATTGATTGCATAAACACTTATTATTGGATAAGTAATATTTTTATGTGATACACAAAAACATTAAAAAATTAAACCACTATTTAATAAATTAATAGGCTATTCTACGGAGCAGTTTTATTTTACTATTTATTATTTTTATTTTTTTGAGGTACGCGGGCCTCTCACTGTTGTGGCCTCTCCCGTTGCGGAGCACAGGCTCCGGACGCGCAGGCTCAGCGGCCATGGCTCACGGGCCCAGCCGCTCCGCGGCATGTGGGATCCTCCCGGACCGGGGCACAAACCCGTGTCCCCTGCATCGGCAGGCGGACTCTCAACCACTGCGCCACCAGGGAAGCCCAGAACTCCTGTTCTGGTGAGCCTTAAATCTCTGAATTACTAGGAATCCTTTGTATTTCTTACTTTTGGCAGATTTGCTTACTCAAATAGTGTGGTGTGAGACCATTGACCGGTATGGAGCCTGTGGAGCTCGCTGTTTGTGCGCCCTGAATGGCTTATCCAGGGGTACCCGAGGCTACTGGCCGTGGCAGATTGCTGTCTCTGGGTAGACCCACAGGAGAGACTTTTCTCAGCTCTTAGTTCCAGAAGGGACTGACCTCCTGAGCATGTGATTTGCTTCTACCTTATGGATTTAGAATCCTGTGACTGATCAAATTTCTTCTGAGATATTTGCTTATAAGATGTTGGCTACATCTAACAAATGGTATACAATGAACCTGAACACCTATTTCATGGTTCCATTTTCTCAATCCCCTCTCTCCCCCTACAATTTTCCTTTTTCCCAAGAAAAAGAGAAGCAGTATAGTAGTCTACAGTTAGAGCACAGGCTCTGTAGCCTGTACCACCTGTGAGACCTGCCATGTGGCCTGAGGGAGCCTTTTTCACCCCTGTGTGCTCAGGGTCCTCTTCTATAAATCGTTCCTACTTTGTGTGGCTACTGTGTGGGTAAAATGGAGAGCTCTTAGAGCAGTAACTGGCACAGGCAAATGCTGAGTGAATCTTAGCTATTGTTGTCAGTCCAGTTCCCTCAGCTGTTTAAAATTTTATTTTATATTGTATGAATATCAGTAAGCTGCCTTAAGTAAGCTCTTTTAAAAGTAAGCCATTCTTGGGCTTCCCTGGTGGCGCAGTGGTTGAGAATCTGCCTGCCAATGCAGGGGGCACAGGTTCGAGCCCTGGTCTGGGAAGATCCCACATGCCGCGGAGCAACAGGGCCCGTGAGCCACAACTACTGAGCTTGCACATCTGGAGCCTGTGCTCCACAACAAGAGAGGCCGTGACAGTGAGAGGCCCGTGCACCGCGATGAAGAGTGGCCCCCACTCGCTGCAACTAGAGAAAGCCCACGCACAGAAACGAAGACCGAACACAGCCAAAAATAAATAAATAAATAAAAGTAAGCCATTCTTTAAATCTCCCCTGCCCCCTGTTTATTTTTTTATGCAGAGGTTTTAATTTCTGCCTGAAGACGGTCATTAAATATGTTGGGCTGGCCAAAAAGTTCGTTCGGGTTTTGTTACGGAAAAACCCGAACGAACTTCTGGCCAACCCAGTATTATGTAGGGGAGTGCTAAGGGGCTGCATTGTGTTCCCCCAAATTTCATGTGCTCGTCTTAACCCCGAGTATTTTGGTATTAGGAGGTGAGGTCTTTGGGAGGTAATTAGGTTTAGATGAGGTCGTGAGGGTGGAGCCCCATGATGAGAATGGTGTCCTTATGTGAAGAGACAGAGACCCGAGTGTGGCCTCTCACTCTGCGCTCTGCTGCGTGAGGGCACAAAGAGAAGGCCGCAAGGAGCAGGCGGGGAACTCAATGAACCGGATTGGCCAGGACCTTGATTTTGGACCTCCCAGCCCCCAGAACTGTGGGAAATAAGTTTCTTTGCTTTAAGCTACCCAGTCAGTGGTATTCCGATATAGCGCCCGAGCAGACTAATACAGAGAGTAAATTTCATACACGCAGAGCAGGCGGCGATCAATAGCTTATCACAGAGACAACTTTTCAAGAGTGAAATGGGGATGATGCTTCTCTTTGCAGAAGGCTTTACCCCTACTGGATAGCCTTCCCTGACCTCTGGTTGGTCCTCACAGCTACCTTCTGAAGGAGGCAGCACAGATGCTGGCTGCTTGGGTTACGGAGTGAGAGAGCCAGGTCAGGAGAAACCAGTGGAGTTGTCCGCGTCCACAGTTTCCATTTGGGAACTGGCTGAGCCTCTTTAGTAGCTGTGTTTTCTGACGTCTGTATCCATTGATCCTTCCATGAACACCTTAATATTGTCAGTTCAGTCTCATAATTCTTCTGCTTAGAAGAATATAATCTTCACTTGTAGTCTTTATAGGAATATTATTTTCATGGTTGAAACATCAGTGGTGAAGTTGTTGAATTTATCTTTACTGTCTCAGGGAGAAAAATAGAATTTATGAGTTCTTTGGCCTGTTGGTTAGATTTGAAGTATAAAATTTCTGTGAAGTGACATAAGCCCGAGAAATGTGATATAACCTGAATTGGTACTTATGACATTTCTTTCTTTTGTTTTGGTCCACATATTGGTTTGCCATTCAGTCTTGCTGATGGGTTTCTAAGATGTAGGAGTTTTTTGGAGCTATCCATGGTCAAAAGATTGCTATTCATTTTGGTCAAGGTGCTGTGAGTATGTCTTGATCAAAGGGATGAAACAGGAGGGCTAGAACCTACAAATTTAAAAAACCCCAACTTCAAACCTGCAGCCAAACTCTGCCCTTTATTCTGAATGAGTTCTGGATCCCTACAAGGTTAATATTTATGAGCCATCAGAACATACTGTATTTGCTCCATTTCCCATTAAATTTTAACAAACTAAAAAATAAATCAAAATTTTACTTCCTGATGATAAAATGATTCATTTGAGATCAAAAACTTGGAATAGATTAAAAAAAAAAAACTTTACTGAGGTAAAACTCCCTTAAGAGATAATTCATCTATTAAAGAAGTGTACAAGTCGATGGTTTTTAGTATATTCACAGAGTTCTGCCATCATCACCACAATATAATTAGGAATAGATTTTATATGGCAGTTTCTGGTGATTAATTGAATGCTCCTAGATAATCTTTTATGTGTAAATTTGTACATCTATGAATAAGAATATAACTTATCTGTATGCTTTAGTATTACAGTACATAATTGCTTGAAGGCATTCAAACCCATCTTTTGTTTACAGTGGTCTGACAGAAGGGAGTTAACTTCAGACCAAGGTTATTAAATCCTTCAGTGACTGATGACTCCCTTCAAGGGATGATAAAGCAGTTATGAATATGGTATGAAAAGGGTTGTAGTCTCTTTCAGGATATTATCTGGAGAAATTGCAACTTTCCCAGGGCATTGTTTTTATATTTGATGTGCTCAAAATATGTTTAGACTTTTGCCATTTCCAGCAGTTTGTGTTAAAGAATGTTTCATTTGTTAGTAGAAAGGCTGATAGCTGGGTATGTCTTATACTAGGGGAATTTCCTAGTGTTGGTTCCCAGTTAGTTCATAAGATTCAAGTGGGCCCTTAAGGCTGCTGAGCAATCATACTTTTTCCCCCTCCTAGTCCATTCACTTGCCCGGTTTCCTAGATGACTGTTTCATACTTCCTCCCTGTTTTCATGCTGGGTTTCCTGCTTCAGTGAGAAAAACCAAAGCAGTCCGCAGAGAACTTCCGCCCATACTCACCTCCCTGTGGGCCCAGCTTGCAGCACAGACTCTGCCTTCCCACTGCCTGGAGGTAGAGCAGTGGAGCTCTCACCCTGCAAGCCCGGTCCAGCCAGTCCTCCCCTCTCAGTAGTCATTTCCTGTCTCTTGTATCATTGATGTTTTGGGCTCTGCTGGATCATTCTCAACAGCATACAGTTCTTCTGCTTTTCTTCCATCTTAAGACAAATACAAAAACAAAATCTCCCTCTTTTGACCCTGCTTCCCCTGCCCCCTGTTGCTTATTTCTCTGCTCTGCTTTGCAGCAAAACATCTCAACAAGAGTGTTCTGTACTTAAGGTCTCCAGCTCTCCTCTCCTCTCTTAAATCCATCACCCATCATTCCAGGGAAACTGCTGTGGTGAAGATTACCACGTCCTCTGCACTGCCGGTTCCCTCTCCTGGAATCTATCTCCCCATATACCTGTGTGTCCTCACTTTCAAGTCTCAGTGAGGCCTGCCTTGACCCTTGGTCTTTGCTCCTGGTTTCCCTTGCCCTGCTCTGTCTTTTTCCCTAGAGTATCCTCTTTTCACATACTATTTATTTTCATTACTTATTGCCTTGTTCCTCCCACTAGAATGTAAAGTCCTGAAGGGCAGGGATTTTTAACTGTGCAGTTCACTGATTTATCCCCAGCATGTGGAATAGTAACTGACACACAATAGGTGTCTGATAAATTATCTACACCATGCCCTGGGACTCATAGCTTTAAAAATTATCTAAATGAATATAACTAAAATTTTATGTCTCCAGGTCTTAACTCAGCTACCTTCTTCACATGTCCAATTCGATGTCTGATAAGCATCTAAAACTTAACACACCCAAATGGAACTTCTCATGTTTTCCCCCTACACCACACATAGCTGTGGGGTTTTTATATTTTAACTTCTTCAGTTGGTACGATTTCCTTGTCACCTCTTTTCTTTGGTGTATAAATTGTACCACCTGGAATGCCAGAGGTGGACTGGAGCAATCTTAGGTTGTTTAGTTTCATCTGGCACTTTTAAAGCAGTTACATTTTTTTGAACGTTGAAAAAAAATTTAAACAGTGATGTACAAATGAAAAGAAGTCAATGTCCATCATTTAATTTACTTTAATAACTTTTTTACTGTAGATTCCATAGAACCATTTGTTAGTTTTTTGATGTTTGACACTTGGAAATATGGTTTTAGCTGTCAAAGTAAAGTAAGAATATTTGTTATCAAAACTTTGATTTATAATTGCCATCTACTTAGCAAATATAAGATACTTTTTAGAAAGCTTTCCTAAGTGTAGTGGGTAAACTATTGAATCAGGAAATATGTACTTAAAAGTTCCTCTCTGGGAGAATCAAATCAGTCCTCTTAAGATCCAAACTTGAAACTTGTTTTAGCGAGACATGGAGTTAATGGCATCTCTTCTTTAAATGCTGATCTGGTCTCACAGCATCAAATATTGAGGTAGCTTTCTTCCAGTTGGACTTAAGTTGGCAATTACATTTACTGTCTACCAGCAAACCATTAGATTTCTTGCCCATGAAACTCTTTCAAAGACTCTTATCCTTGTAGATTAATGTATGTTGATAGTTTACAGGACAGTGCTCGGGCACTGTAAGCAGACTTGTTAGGTGGAAAAATTACTAGTGATTTATTTAATATATATACATATTTGCTTTAGTACTACATTTCCCTAGATGATAGAGATCAAAGGAACTTGCAACAATGTTTTTTCTTTTTTTGGAACCAGTAAGCCAGCAGAACAATCCTGTTTAGCCTACTTCAGTGCAGTGGTGTCTTAAAGAGAAATCACACTGTGATCAGATTATACCAAGACAACCCAGCTGATCAGTGAAAAATTTGGTTGGTATTTGATAGATGGGAAAAGGAGGAGGAAATTGCCTGAAGTTTTTACTTTTAAACGAGCGGAGTTTCATTTATGGGTCCAGTGCATTGATGCGGGATCTGTTTTTAATAGTCATTTGCAAAAAGTTTAGTGTGTGGTAGGTCTGTGATGAGCTATAAAGATAGAGAAAGAATCCTTGGTTTACAAGTCTGATAATACTATCTTTCCTTTCTGCGTGACACTAAAATACTCTAAACTTAATCCTCAGTGTAATTGAGGTAGGACCATAATTCCCACTTAACAGAGGAGAAAATAGCTGAGAGGTCAAGTCACCTTACTCACTGCCCCTCAGTACTTGGTTTGATTTCCATGTCTGATGTTATTTCCACTACATCACAGCCTCCAGACTTGCTGGAATAGATGAGCAAGACACAGCAAAGGTGGACCACTGGGAGGAAGATTTCTATAGACGGAATGTGCTTGAATGTGTAGAGGCGGAGAGGGAGAGAAAGGAAGCTTATACATACTTTGGATGTGGTTGATTTAGGTAGATGACTTGACCCTAGAGAGAATCCTTAAGAGACAGGTTTTGGTCTTATATAAATATGTCTACTTCTACCTTGTGTATGGTCGTATTAGAGAATTGTCTGGAGAGGCAAGGTGATTTCACTGGACTTTTCCCAATAATTTATCTTTAGAATGAAAACATTAATCTGGTTTCAGTTTTTCATTTTCCCAGGAGATCCCCAATTTGGTTAACCAGAGATTGAGTCTTAAAATCAAGGGGCCAGGGATAGTGTTTGTGTTTAGTGTCTGCTTTTTAAAAGTCAATTCTAGCATTTAACGCTAAAACACAGGAAGCAAAAGCTTAATCTAGTGACAGTCCTAGGATTAATTTTACTTGTTGAAATTAATGTTTCCTTGGTAAATAAACCATTTTCAGGTTCTTGGTAGATGAATTTAACTGAGGACAGATTACAGATTATTCCATTAATTCATAAGAATTGTGCGATATCTGAAAACAGAGAAAAAGAAGCAAACTTGTTTTCACTGTTAGATGTCCTGGCTTGATCGTATAGGTCCGCCGCCTTTATCTTCAATGCCTTCTCTTCTGAGATTAAAATCAAATCTTAATATGTTGACGTGTAGTATTCAGGTACTCTTATAATTAATTAAGTTCAATTTCCTTTAACTTCTGTAATGCTCATTTGAAAAAAAAATTGACGGACAAGTTTTTCTGGTTTTCATAGCAATAGAAACAGCAGGTAAAAATGTACTCAGAAGTTAAAAGCTGAATTTGTTAGATTTATCAGTTGGGATCTGGAGAGGATTAGTTAAAAAAATGGGCTTTAATCAAAAACTGATAGCTTGAATTGAACACTGTGAATTCTGTACTGCAGCTCAGGAGGTTAGCTCTAAATATCTGGACTAGTAAAGAGGTTTCTAATCCAACTTTGCTATTTATCCAGTTTGTCTTCTGTGTTCACTGGCATTGCAGGAGAGAAAGTGGGATGTACAGACCTTGTCATAATGGCGGGGTGGGGGGGGGAGGTGAGGCTGGAGGGCATAGACGGTGCTTGATCTTGATTGTCTTCTGTAGGAGCCACAGTGATTATTTAACCAAGTTCTGTTGAACTTGATTATTGCTTAATTCATCATTCTCGGTTGTTCTTTTAAATCCCTTGTGGAAATAGTGTTTTGTTATTGTTACAAGTCTGACGCTTAGTGCTAATATAACAATTAAAATTTTTTTTCATTGGAGTATAGTTGATTTACAGTGCTGTAAATGTATTTGTTTTTTTGGCTGCACGGCATGCGGGATCTTTGTTCCCTGACCAGGGATCGAACCCTCGCCACCTGCGATGGAAGCGTGGAGTCTTAACCGCTGGACCACCAGGGAGGTCCCTAATATAACAATTTGACAGAATGATGTCATAAGCTTGTGTGTTTCAGCATTAATTCTGCCATGTGAAAGGAAGGAAAGGTTTTTTGTTTATGTCCAGGACATTAAAAAAAAAACGTTTGTTTATTTATTTATTTTGACCGCGCCGGGTCTTAGTCGTGGCACGCGGGACCTTTTAGTTGCGGCATGTGGGATCTTTTTAGTTATGGCATGTGGGCTTCTTAGTTGTGGCATGCATGCGGGATCTAGTTCCCCAACCAGGGATGGAATCCAGGCCCCCTGCATTGGGAGCGCAGAGTTTTACCCACTGGACCACCAGGGAAGTTCCTGCCCAGGACATTTTTAAAGTGAGAAATGATTTCTTGTTTAATGACACTGCCTTGCTGCTATTGGCTTTTCTAGCAAACTTGTCTGTAATTAAAGAGGATCAAGATTTAATATGCCTCATGTATTATTTGGCGGACTGATTCACTGAAAATGCACTTGGTCACTGAAGTATGCTTTTAAACTTATTTATTTATTTATTGGCTGTGTTGGGTCTTTGTTGCTGCGCGTGGGCTTTTGTCTAGTTGCGGGGAGCGGGGGCTACTCTTCGTTGTGGTGCGCGGGCTTCTCATTGCAGTGGCTTCTCTTGTGGTGGAGCACGGGCTGTAGGCACGCGGGCTTCAGTAGTTGTGGCTCGTGGGCTCTAGTGCACAGGCCCAGTAGTTGTGGCGCACGGGCTTAGTTGCTCCGCGGCATGTGGGATCTTCCCAGACCAGGGCTCGAACCCGTGTCCCCTGCATTGGCAGGCGGATTCTTAAGCACTGCGCCACCGGGGAAGTCCCTGAAGCATGCTTTTTAAAATAAAGGCTTTTGGCACACTTGAACCATGAAAAAATTTAAGTTGTTCTTTAGCATGTCTCTAAATGGACATTTTATTTAGTATCTGTCTTTTATTACTAAGATCCTCTAAGGACAATTGTAAAAAACTAGTATTTTAAACCTGTTAAATAGTACTGTTAACCTGGCTTTGAAGGAGGGCCTGTGGAGTAATCTTGTTTGTTTTTTGCTTAAGATTAAGTTGAATAACCCCATAGAGTTATAGTTGTGATGAAAAAAAATCAGATAGGTAGATATATTTTGTTTTTATTTTCTGCCATAAATGAATATTTTCTGTTTTATACCTTTATAAATACCTTTATTGGTATTCCGTCAAAAGCAGCTCCAGTAACTCTGGGGAATGGTTTTCCCTGAGGCAGTCAACAGCACACAATTTGTAGAGTTTCTGTGAGTTACTGAAGAGGTTTGTGGAAAGGTATTCCCCCCCCCGCCCCTTTTTTTCTTTTTAGCAGGGTGCAGCAGTTTAATTCCTCTAGTCCTTATGTAGAATCATTAGATCTAAATAGTGCCCTTGGGTGCCACTCTCAAGGAGAGAATTAGGGAAAAAGTGAAGAACAAGCCTGGAGAGAGACATGGGATAAAAAGGGGCAACAAGGGGGCAGAGGTGCATATGTGGGGTGTTGAGTTGTAAAATACCTGGGAAATGGGTGCGGTGGGGGGTTGCCACCCGGCCTCATTGGGCCCCCATATCTCCGTCTGTTCGAATGTTGAAGCTTCAGTGTTCTTACTCCTACAGGTATTTGGTACCTAAAATATTAATAATCTGTAACATCTCTTACATTTGGTTTACCAGGTCATCCAGTTGAAGTTTGTTGAATCTTTCTAATAGAATTTTAGAGTCCTATTCATTTTTTGTTTTTTAAGATGAAGAATTTTAAGGTGGAAGAAGTGAGGTACAGAGTTGGTACGTGATACAGCCTAACTTCTGATTGGTGTCTTTGGACTTCACCAGTGCTCATTCTACCTCATCATAGTATTGGGTAGTTTTATTTCCCACTTTTGAATCTGTTATCCTCCTGAGACTCAGATTCTTGATTGCTCTTTGGATTGAGTTAAGGCATGTGAAAGAATCCCTTGTCATTCTAATAAAGGTTTGGTGAATAAAACTTGATTGAGGCTGGTGTACCTGTGAAACATACATCACTACTTGCCTCTATAATTTTTATTCTAGGTTATATTATTAGAGCCAGCATTTTTCTTAAATGGTTACTTGCATGCTTCACATTCCTGGATATAAGGACATTAGTGAGTTAGTATACTGTTTTCTTTGTTTTGTAGATAACATTAATTTTCATCATCTGTACATTGGAACGCTTATTGTCAATAAATAGTCAACATTTTGACCTCAAAGAAACCAGGAAATATATTCATAAGATGAGACATGGTCACAATCATTTTGAGAGAGTTTATGATGGGTTATACTCAGTTGGACAGATTATTAAAGTCAGTACCACAACAAAAATGTACATCCCCCCCCCACCAAGAAACCACATAAAATTTTCTTTCTTTAAAAAAAATTATTATTTATCGGGCTGTGTCGGGTCTTAGTTGCAGCACGCGGATCTTCTTTGTGGCATGAGGGATCTTTCGTTGCAGCATGCAGGCTTGTGTTCGTTGTGGCGTGCAGGCTCAGTAGTTGCGGTGCGCGGGCTTAGTTGCCCTGTGGCATGTGGGATCTTAGTTCCCCAAACAGGGAACGAACCCGCGTCCCCTGCATTGGAAGGCAGATTCTTAACCACTGGACCACCAGGGAGGTCCCCACATAAAATTTTCATAGTGCCTCAGCAGAAACTGGTTGTATAGCTTAAGGAGCGAGGTCAAAGACTGTGCTTTTGATAGCAAAATTAGTATTGAAATGTGAAGAATTTATTGTATCATATTCCATAAATGATATAAAGGAAGTGAGATGTAATTTACTTGCAATTATTAGTCGTGAAATAACGAAGAATATAGAGCCTGACTCTTATAGGCAGCCTGTAGTGTAAGGAAAGGAACAAGTCCCCATTTCACACTTGAATAAACAGACTTAATCTCCTGATATGAACGAGCCACAGTACAAGGGACAGCCTGGGGGTGAGGAAGGCAGAAGTCTTTGTCACTTAGCCAAATTAGGCTAGGATTCAGAGTAAATGAGATTTGTGATCAGAGTAAGCCTTAAGTCTCGTTAGGGCTCTGCATGATTGTGCTGAACTGAGAGTGCAGTATACAAAAATGTTTCTGGTGTGAAGTTTATTGTACTTAAGTGCCTACTTTTCAAACCTAGGACCAAGTTGAGTGCTGTATTTGCCCACATCTCTCAGTATGAATACTGGGATGTGAAATAATCAGTCTCAGTTTCTCCTTCCACTCCTGTCTTACTTCCTTAATGCTGCCCTGAAAATTTCAACTGTGACTGTATGTCTTTATTTTTCCTGGGGTCTGAGAAGATCTATTTGAGGTAATTTCTGTCTGTGCTGGTCTTAGAGTATAGATAAGTTCCATTTTATTTTCTTGATTTAATAGAAGGTCTGTGATACAGAACCTTAAGTGTTACCCAATCTCAAATTTTGTTTAGTAGCACATTTTAATCTGTGGCTGAATTTAGGTATTAATGATTTTAGGTTTCATCTCACATTTTATATTTACAGGGCAAGTAGAATAATATATAGCGAATGATTAAGCTATGTAAATATTTGTACTTTGCCACAGTGTTAGACGTTCTAAAGTCAAATATTTGCTATAGAAATTAAAGCTTAGCTAAAGAACCAGCTATTTTACCTTTTAAGATAGGTAAGATGTGGTTTCCAAAACTTCATTTTCAAAGCACCTGACAACAATATTAAGAAAAAGACTCCCTGGTTACCATAAATAATCTAGTATATGAACAGCGAATCTGAGATTCTTGTGATTTATTCCTTGTATGTAAAATCCGTACCTGGTCTGGTTTGGAAGTGCTTGCGCACTCTAAGTGCTGGCTGAGAGGAGCATAGCTATTGTCGCCTAGCTCTCATCCTCCTCCGCCTCCTCCCCTCTCTGGTTTTCTTCCCGCATGGTTTCTGTTTGCTTTTTTGTAGGTTAGAAATGACAGTTTTAAAAGCCCAGGAAATTTGTTTCTAGAGACCTCCCCTCCCCGTTTTTAGCCTTTCTGTCCCTCTGTACTTATAATTATTTTATGATAAATTTTCAAATTTCCATTTTTTCTTTTGTTCTGCATGCTTTCCTATTTCCTTTCTCTGACCCTCCACTCAGGTGGTTGAGCTATTGGACATTTTGTCCTATATTTACCATTTGTAGAAGACACACGGTAATGTTTTCTTGACTGTATTCCTGCAAAGTTGACCCATATTAGTAGGAAGCAATTTTGTTCTTTTATTTACCTGTGTCCTTTTCCTGTGTTAAAGTGTTTACAATTCCTGAACAAGAAAGGGTATTCTCTCACTTCTAAATTGCTAAGGTTTTTCACACCCAAGTGGGGAACTGAGTGTGGTATAATTCTTTTCCTTTTATCCTGGCTGAGGGCTTTTTCTCCCAAGGATCCATTTAAGCATGGATGTTATATTTCACAGTCTTTCTTTGCTCTTTACCTTGAAGTCTACAATGCTGATTCTCCTGTCTCTAGATCTAAGATTTCCAGGCTCCTCCCTCTCCCTTCTTGCCCCCACTCCCCTCCTGTCCCTGTGACTTCAGGTCCTTGATCCAGAGTTGCTCCTTCATGCTGTCAGCGTCCTTCTGGAAACATTTCCTACGGGATCCTTTGCGTTCAAGCCAAAATTCCCTGGGGAGAAGTTGCTTCCACCACCCTGCTTTTGTTTGCTCTCAGATTCCGGAAGTCTTTCATTGGAAAGGAATGGTTGCCCGCAGCTTGGCCTCCTCTCATGGCAGATAGCTGACCTTTCCCCTCAGAGGTCATTGGTACCTGGGACTTGCAGGATGGAAGGAAGTGCCCTAGAGAAATGCAGCTCATATATACACTCAAGGTTTCTTTTTTTCTTCGTCTTTGTAATGAGATAATAACCAAAAGCTAGAATGGTCATCACTGAACAAGTTTATCCGGCTTTCCCTACTCCCCCTCCCCGCCCCCCCCCCCCACAAGTCTCTAGGAAAAGGGTGTTTCCAACATTAAATCCACTGCCACACCCTTGTTATAACACTCCCTTCAACCTACCTCACTCAGAAAACAGGTCTCCCCTGATTATTGCTTTAAAGTTAGTACTGTAGTATTGCATTATGGAAAGACGTTTACGGTTCTAATTTTAGAGAAGAATTTTATTAAAATATCCCTGCCCAAGGTCGTGAGTTTTTCTCCGCTTTGCCTCTTTTCCTATGTAACAGCAGCCTGTGGTAATCCACGCGGTTGGCAGATAAAACTAGCGAAGCACTCAGCGAATGCTTTGAGATATTTCAATCATTATTGAGAAATAAGTGGTTAAAAACATGCTCCTAAGAGCTCTAGTTTTGTAGAAAAACAGAACTCTGCCTGTCATCTTGTGTTATAAATACAGAGGTAACTTACCAGCTTTGCAGAAATTGGGGCTTTGTTTTTATTATGAAGAAAAATGTGCAGCCTCCCACACACCCTCACAGCAGTTGCATAGCATTGGAAAAATCCTCCAAGAGCAGACAGGCTTATGGTTTTATCCAGACTGTCATTACGTATGGCCTGTCTGCCAGAGACTCTAGGCCCTGAACTGAGAGTGAAGGCAGAATGTGTGGAGTGAATCAGAGGAGATCAGTTTGGAAAGGGAGTTTACAAGGGAGGAATGCTGACAGTGTAAGATAATGGAACCTGTGGTTCTCAAACTTGGCAGATGTGACCGTGTTGGAGAAAAGCTGCAACACAGTGGAGAAAAATGCTTTCTTGCTCTTTTTCCCCTCAGGTCAGGTTGTGTAAATTGCTGAAAGAATGGAAGACCAAAGCCTTAGATTGCTATGGGGTTCTCTCCCTCTATCTTTTCTAAGAATCATATTCTGTTGTTAAGGGTAAAAGCCACTGGGTTCATGTTTATGCATATTCTTGTACTTAAAGCAGTTAGAATTGATTAAAAGGGAGTGGTTTATTGATGAAATGGGAGTCTTAATATTTTTATTTATACACACTTAGATCTAGATCAGCACTGATAGATTTCTCTATGAGGTTGATAATGTTCTGTATCTGTGCTGTCCACCGTGGTACCATCAATACTAGCCACACACGACTGGTGAGCACTTGAAATGCCACTAGTGTGACTGAGGAACTGAATTTCTTATTTTATTTAATTTTAACATATTAAAATAGCCACATGTGGCTAGTGGCTACCATATTGGACAGCACAGCCCCAGATTAAAGCTCTTAAGTGATTCACATGGCTGTCAGTGAATAACATTGAAGGGCATTCTCTCATGTACAGACATGTTATAGTTCTGAGGACATATGCTTTTATTTATTTATTTTTTAGAGAAAGTTGGAATGAAAGGGGGAGTATAAAGGTACTATTGGTGGGTGACATGGAGAATTACAAGTTAATTTTTAAAACAAAACCCCCAAAGGTAGCCTGTTTTAATCTATTTAAGAAAAACATTAACGAGAATCATATTATTCTGCTTTAAGAATCTGTGCCCTTTGATTATAAGAGGAAAGCTTGTTAGTGGGTAATGAAAGATGAAGTCTAATTAATAAAGGGATTTTGTTCATTCATCAAATATTTGATTGCTTTCAAAGTTAACATGGCACACATTCCTGCTCTCAGGAATCTGAGCAGAAACCAGGATACCGTGCTTGTATAGCCAGAGTAAGGTTGGGGTGGGGAAAAGTTCCCAAGGGGCTGTGAGAGCCCTTTAGAGAGGCTCGCGGATTCGGAGCAAGCTTCTTTGAGAACTGATAACCCTTTCTGTTGAACAATACAAACTAGAACGACGTTCCTCGGACCAGCTAGATGTACTCTGACAGAGCGTTTTCTGCAAAATGTTACTGAGTTCCTCTGTGTTGTGGCGTTCTTAGATGTGTAGAACATGGGCTGTCTGTTAACTGATATCTTTGATCTCCTAGGTATTGTGCAGGTTAGTACCTTACATGGGTTATCTTATTTATTACACACAACTCCTCTATGGGGTATGCTGTATTCTTTTCTTTATAGATGAAGAAACCAAAGTTTAGACAGAGAAATCAACTGCTCGTGGTTATAAAGCTAGCAAGGACCAGGCTGTGTTTCTGTCAGCAGGGCCTTATAGAGAAGATGAGAGGAGACAATACATGAAACATATGAGCTGGTAAATAATAAGGTATTCTGCATTTGTAATATGTTAAAATGCTAAGTGTAAAATACAGACTATGCTTGCAGAAGGAATTGATTAAAGAGGGGCAAGAAAGGCATGGCACAGTTTGGAGGCATCATGGATTCCTTCTCAGACAGTGTAGGGCTTGGAGTGGACTTGAATAATACACAGTTATTCAACAAATGTTTATTGAGCTGGCAGTAAAGACAGTGTGAGCAAAGGTGAGAGAGTGAGAGGACCAAGCAGGGGTACATGTAGAAGGCTTTTTATTGGAGAGTTGTCGGGGAGCAGCGTTATGAACTGAGGACCAGAGAGTGGTTTCCTGAAGGAGGGAATTGAACCTCATGTAGTCTTTCCTGGAAAGTTTTTTTTTTTTTTTAAATTAGGATACAATTGACATAAAACATTATATTAGTTTCAGATGTACAACATAATGATTTGATATTTGTATATAATGCAAAATGATCTCCACACTAAGTCTAATTAATAGTTCCCTCACTACATATAGTTACAAATGTTTTTTTTTCTTGTGATGAACACTTTTAAGATCTACTCTTTTAACAACTTTCAAATACAGTCAGCCGTCTGTGTCCGTGGGTTTTCCATCCACCGTTGATTGAATCCAAGGATGCAAAACCTGGGGATATGGTGGGCCAACTCTATTCATTGTTTTCGCCATTTTATGTAAAAGACTTGAACATCCGTAGAATTCGGTGTTGGTGGGGGCTCCTGGAACCAGGCCCTCTGGGATACCAAGGGATGACCGTGTACCATACGGTATTAGTAATATAGTCACCATGCTGTACGTTACATCCCATGACTTATTTATTTTGTATCTGGAGGGTTGTACCTTTGTCCCACTTAACACATTCTTGAATGTTCTTGAATGAGGATATTAAAAATTGAGATAAAAGGTAGGTGTCATTTGTGTTTATAGAGAGAACTGACTGAGGCCCAAGGTAAATGAGGGCACTGGGAATGGAGAAAAAGATGGACGGTATTTTCCCAGATGTTTTCCTCCAGATACATGTGATTCAAGGTAGTGGCCACTTTCTCGCCATGATCTCCAGCCTATTATGTGGTGCTCATCAGTTTGATTTGTTGGTCATCTCTGGTGACTACGGGGAGGTCCACCTTTAGCCCTGGCTTGGAGCCTGGGTTGTGGTTAGGGCACACCGAGGCCAGAGGTACTCTCACTGCCTTGGCACCATAAGTGGTTTGAGGCATCTAGTCTCTTTTTTCTTGAGTTCTTGCGATTCCCCTTCTGTTTTAATTTAATGTTCCACTTACGGGAGTTGATTTTTTTCCCTTGCTGCTGAGTGGCAGATTCTTTTCTTTCCTCTTTCGGTAAAAAATACCTGATTTGCTTTATTTACATCTAAGAGGGTTTTGTGGAGTGAATCATTCTTTATGTGGTTCTGTAGTTCGAGTTGATGTTGGTCTCTGAATGACCCGTTGAATAGTTTGGATTATTTTCTAAAACCTGATCAGTGGTTAAGGCTCATGCGGATGTGGCAGGTGTTTGGGGAATCAGATTCCAATCAAGAACTCCTGATACTAGTTAAGTTGTAGAATTTCTATTACTCTTTTTCACAACTCATACTGTTCTAAGGAAGAATGAGAGTTTGCACTGATCGTTTATATGTTTTGTAATGTGGAGATGAATTACACTGGGCAATATGCTCTGGATATTTGATTCTGTTGATAACCAACTTACTGAACAGTTTTCTTACGCACAGACTTCTCAGACTCTTTAGTATGACAAATACACTGTAAACTGTAAGAGTATTTGTAAGCAGTGCATCCCACACTTAACTTTACACAGAAGATTTTATTGTTGCGCCCGTTGGTTTGGGGCTGTCTGTCATAGGGTCTCCAGATTCTTTTTTGGGGGGGATTTATTTTGGCAAATGCTTATGGTGTCTGTTTAGCCCTATACTCTCCATCTGATGCTCTTCCCAGGTCATCTCATTTAGTATTCTTAGATACTATATGACTGACTCCCGAGGCCTTCCTTGCCTTGGTTTCTTCTCTCCAGAGCATCAGGTTGTTTTTTTAGCTGCCTAGTAGATGCCTTAATCTGGATGGCTCTGTATTAGCAGCCGAAACCCAACACTTTGCAAAATTGAAATCTCTTCTCCATTTAGTCACATGCATCATTCCCCCCGCCCCCATCACCGTCCCCATCCCCTTGTTGTCCAAACTAAGGATGGAAGCCCTTACATCATCTTCAGTTCTCTGTTTTTGATTCCCAACTGGTTGATTAGCAAGCCTAAAATCCATTGGAATCACTAAGAGTATCGTCCTCCTGTTTTGATCCTAGTGGAGAGTAAGAATGGCTTAATTGTGGATGTGGTGATGGGGCTCTCAGGATGCCTAAAAATCTCTTCTGTATTATTGGGAATCTCTGTGGATTTTTCATTGGTATGAAGAGCTGCCTTTTATATCACTGCTTTTTCTACATAGTCTGAAATTCTGTAATATTCTAAAAAATGCTTCTTACCTGTTCGTATCATATCATTTGTTTAAAAAAATATCAAAAGTGACAGACCTTTAGGGAAGAAGCAACACATCATATCCAGCTGCTTAAAAAAAAAAAATCCAAAACAAAACGGTAAATTACCAATTGCTGAAAATGGCACATATGTCTCTAGGTAGTTAGACATACTGTTAAGTCAGTTTGCAAGTTGCAGGATAAAGCAGGCAGGAGAATAAAGAAAGGGATCTGTGCATTTCCCCAAGGTCCCATAGATTTGATAAAATTGACTTTAATCAGAAGTGGCAGTTTTTCCACTGAAAGCATTTGAGAATAAATTTCTCTGTTTTCTGAAGGGAGAAAGAAGATTTCTTTTGAGAATGCTGTGTAAGCCTATGCTCCATTTACATTTCAGCCTTCCAGGTTTCCTTAGTTGCTTTTGAAATTTATGTTCTCTCATGTTGAATATTGCCTTGCTTGCATTTTCCGGGTGTTCTTAAAGGTCACTAGAGACTAGAGCTCTTCAATATACGTTTACATTGGGCAATAAACTGAGCTTCTGTTGTTTTTGTGGTTGTGGAGTATGGAATGAATATTTTGCTTGTAGGTTTAATTTTTCCTTGACTACAAAATTGAGGAAATTTGTCAGGGGAACTTGACTTTGAGCAGTTAGGATACAGACCTTATTTAATCAGGCAATTCAGTTGCTCTACTGTCTTTATCTTACACTATATGAGATGAAAGCTTAGAAAAAAATACCTGTGTGGTATTGATTAATCCTGCCAACGCGCAATACCAGTCTTGTTAGCAGATGGACTTGCTTCTGGAAGAAATGCAGTTTCTGCCTCCTTCAGCCCTGCTCAGTGTTATCACAGTTATTGTCCTTAGGTACGACCTAGTCAGTTGCTTTCACACTTCTAAAAACTTAGTTTGAAGAGCTCTGAAGACATAGCTTTTCTTTTTTTCCCCCCTCCGTGTATTACTCTCCTACTGATGCTAATGTTCAGGTCTGTAAGTCAGAAGGTTCCCTTTTAGTCTAGTGATGGTTGTAGGGCAGCGTTAATAATTCATAAATATCAAGAGGAGCCCTCTCTTAGGCCATTGGTCTATAGGGAAAGCTGCAACTTTTGTACATATTATTTAATAACAGTTTGTGTTTTAAATTATAATGCAATAGATTTAATTTGGGTATGTTTTTTTTTTTTTTTTTTTTTTTTTTTTTGTGGTACGCGGGCTTCTCACCGCCGCGGCCCCTCCCGCTGCGGAGCACAGGCTCCGGACGCGCAGGCCCAGTGGCCATGGCTCACGGGCCCAGCCGCTCCGCGGCATGTGGGATCTTCCCAGACCGGGGCACGAGCCCGCGTCCCCTGCATCGGCAGGCGGACTCGCAACCACCGCGCCACCAGGGAAGCCCCTAATTTGGGTATGTTTTAATATGAACTGTGGCGTTAAGCTCTTGTGTCCCCTTCTTTAAAGAAACATGATTTTCAGTTTTTCTTATTTTGACACTTACCGTTGGAGCCTTCTATTCATTTCACAAATCAGTGGGTTTCTCAGTAATGACCTCCTTTCCAAGATCTTGGCAGACACTTGCTTTAGAGAGGTGTCTGTCTGTATTGGAAACCCGATGTAGACTTGATGGCATTCTCTTCTCATTCCCAGGAGGGCCTGGCCCTAGAGGTAAATGAGTTTTTTATTAGAGAATCTGTTACATACTTAGCTGGACTGGGGTGTGTTATCTGTGATGTAGGGCCATTATATCATCCTCTAAAGCTTGTTGTGGTAGACAAATTAAGCTCTACATAATAATAGGGACTATTTTATTCTTGAGTGTATGGCTGTTCCTCTTATCAAGAGGGTGAAAATGAAAAAAACATTCTACCCTCCATATGAATTTATTCGATTTATTGCTGATTATGTGTATTCAAGTTTTTTTTTGTTTTTTTTGGGTTTTTTTGGTAGATAAACTTGGTATATTTGCCTGAGCAACAGATAGAAGGGTGCTGGCATATTCTCAAGAGTTATTTTTATTTTGTGAGGGTACTCTTTGGAAACTGTGAATTTACAATGGGGTTAACTTATTGGGGCCAGAAGCCAGGTGTATCTCAAGCTGAATATCCAGAGAGGTTACTGCTGATGCCTGCAGTGGGAACTTCAGGTGACATTCTATAGGCCTGTACTGTCCTCTACTTCCTTTCACAATTTCCTTCTTTCTACTTGTAGTTTCCTCACTTTGAAGTTCCAGAATGGAAAGTGTCCGTTCAGCTTATTAGCGCCCACAGATCTGACTGGTGTGCTTTTTGCTGTATGTGTCGTATGTCACTTGACTGCTCTTGGCAGTCTTGGGTACCATTCCTGGTCATGGAGAGACGTTAGTGCTGAGAAGAAGCTGGCAGTGCTGCCTTCATTGCTGGTGAATGATAGCAGCTAGGTAATTATATGTAAGAATCCTCATTTAGAAATCTAGACTCTCTTACTAGGCAGTGACCCCTCCCCTCCTTTTCTGGCTCTTCCTACTCTCAGTGCTAATGTGATCAGTCATTCAGTGCCCAAAAGTCTGGGGAATCTAAAACAGTCAATTGTAGAACATGCTTCACTGTCACGATTACCTGGAGTTCACGCTTCCTACTGTTCCACGTACATAAAAGATGATATTTGTAGAGTGTACTGGGTAGACTGGAGATATTTTGGGAGTGCCTGTATAGGACTTTGTGAAACATTCATTATGTATTTTCCCCCATTCTTTCATTGACAAATATAGTCATAATTTTCTTGATAATGCACATGTATTTTGAGTCCAGTTAAACCTTTTCGTATCAAGTATTTAAAAACAATACACGTGCTTCCCTCGTGGCACAGTGGTTAAGAATCCGCCTGCCAACGCAAGGGACACAGGTTCGAGCCCTGGTCTGGGAAGATCCCACATGCCGTGGAGCAACTAAGCCCGTGCACCACAACTACTGAGCTCTCATGCCACAACTACTGAAGCCAACATGCCTAGAGCCCGTGCTCCGCAACAAGAGAAGCCACCGCAATGAGAAGCCCGCGCACAACAACGAAGAGTAGCCCCCGCTCGCTGCAACTAGAGAAAGCCCGTGTGTAGCAACGAAGACCCAATGCAGCCAAAATTAATAAATAAAATAAAATAAAATTTATATATATAAAAAAACCCAATATGCTTTTTTCCTCCTACTTTTTTGTTTTGAATTCATATACTTAGTTACTACATTTTCTTTTTTTTTTTTTCTTCATGTGGACTGTACAGTATTCAATTTAGGGCCTCAAAAATGTTACTTAAGAAAACTATTTTTAAAATCTAGTAACTCTCCTTTATTAATTTGCAAGGTGAAAACAGTCTCTCCTCCACCCCCCAAGTCTTCATTTGAATAGCTGCTGTATTTCCCTTTGAAACAGGGGCGGGGAGTGGAGTAGATATTCCTATCTTATGTGACTTCGTAAAGTAGAAGCCAACCAAGACGGTAGCAGCCTGGGTTTTATTAAATACAGCATTTGGTAACATCATTAATATGTAATTTGTCTTTAGGCAACTGTTACATATGTAGAGGGCTTCTCTGTGAATAAAACAGGGTATTGTTTTCACCTCAGCATTTTCAGAACATGGTCTGAGACAGTCTTTCCATCATCCTATCACTGAAACTTCACTTGCAGTTTACAAATTTATTTGGCCTGTCCGTAATACCTTTTATTTGCTTCAGAGTATTCTCTTGCTACTTTGAATGTTTCATCTCCTGTAGTTTGTTTCCACGCCACCCAGTCATCCAGTCTTATGGTTGTTGGCGTAGGGTTTGTATGGTGAGGACTCCCAGATTTAAATCTCCAGCCCAGAACTTTCTGACCTCTCAACCTGTACGCATATTTCTGCTTAGATATTTACTAGGCGTCTCAAACTTAACGTGTTCCAAACAGAATTCCAGTTTTCCTTCTCTTCCCCATCAGTAAATGAAGCTCTTCTCTTCCAGTTGCTCAGGCCCAAATTGCGGCCCCTTCTTTGACTCTCCTCTTTGTCTCAGATCACATCCAGTCTGACAACAGATTCCGAGGGCTCTACTAGCAGAACCTGCCCATGGTCTGACCTCTCCTTGCACCTGCACTACCGACACCTGGCCTGAGTCCACAGTCTCGTAACCCTGCAGCAGATGGAGGGAGTTTGTTAAAACGTAACTCAGATCATTACTTCTCTATGCCAAAACCCTACAAGAGCTCTTCTCTTATTTCAGTAGATGCAGCGTGCACGTCGCCCCCGCCTGCCCCCCTTCCCTCTTCACCTCTCACTTTCTTCTTTGCTGTCACTGCTTCATCCACCTTGGCCTTTTGCTGCTGTTTGGATGTGCCCAAACTGCCCCCTGTCTCAGGCCTCTGTACTTGCTTTTCTCTCTGCCTGGAATACTTTCCCCCAGATAACCACACAACTTGCTGCCTTACTTCCGTTAGGTCACATGACCCCTTATCAGTGATTACCTTAAATAAATGACCCCGCCCCGCCCCATTCCCTTTTGCCCACCTTCATTTTTCCTCCATAGCACTTATCAGCAGCTAATATACTCTATATTTTCTTGTTTGTTTGTTGTCTGCTCCCTCCCCTACTGTACTGGAAGCTCTCTGAGGTTAGAGATTGTGTGTATTCTGGTCGTGCATGTATCTGTAGCTCCTGGGGCAGTGCTTGGCACCTAGTAGGTGCTAAATAAATATTTGCTGAGTTAATGGAGGAATTGACAGCGACTTTGCTCAGGACATTGGAGTTTATTTGATGACCAGTGTCACAACTACAGCAGTTCAGTGTTGTGGTCCAGGCCGCGGGACTCCCTGTACTCCCACCCTCCCTGATCACTTGCTAGTTCTTGGCATCTTGAATTTAATAATTCTAGTGGATCTTTTGCTTTTCTATTTGAATGACGTCAGGTTAACAAAGATGGCAGTGTAATACATCTGGCCAACCTAGAGAGCATCATACCCAGTTGGAATAGCTCAGAGAAAATGGCAAATTGAGTTTTGGCTTAGATTTATGCTTTTCGTCGGAGCTACTTTTCCTTTTCATCTAAGACTCAGATTCTGAGTGTTTTTAGAAGGACTGCTCCGGTGAGTTTTGCGGGTTTTTTCCCTTGATATAATTTGTACCCATGGATTAGAAGTGTATTATGAATGCTTTTGGTTTTTCATGTATGTGTGAAGTGTAACTGTGTTAAGTATAAAATCCACCCTGTCATTTCCTTTCATCAGCTGTTGAGACCTAACGTGCCATGGTTGCAAATTAACTTTGAATCTTGGATCTCTGCAGACTGAAAGAAACCCTGTCCAACTTATCTGCTTTGGAACATGTTGTGCAGAGGTAGTAAGCCTGACCAAGTGTTCCTGCATATTAAAGATTACTGTGGTCCAAGGAAGGTTCTCTTTCATTCTTAATGTTACATGAAATAAAACTTCTCCTATGTGTTTAATTAACTAAGGTGGTTTTTCAGAATTGTGGAGGTAGAGCTTGTCCTTGTGAATTTTATAGCCAGATGCATTTTTTTTTTAACTGTAGCAAAGCTTGAGCTTTTCCTTATTAGTTTGTAATGTTGCTGTTTGTGTGTGTTTGTGCTGTAACAGCTTTATTGAAGTATAATTTGCATATCACATAATTTACCCATTTTAAGTGTACAATTTAGTGACTTTTAATATTTTCACAGATATATGCAAGCATCACCATAATCAATCCTAGAACATTTATATCATCCCCAAATGAAACGCATAACTATAGCACCCCAGCACCCCCCACCCCCAGGCAACCACCAATCTGCTTTCTGTCTCTATGGATTTGTCTTTTCTGGGCATTTAATATAAATGGGATCACACCATATGTGGTCTTTTGTGACTGGCATTTTTCACGTAAGATAATGCTCCCCAGGCTTATCCATGTTGTAACATGTATCAGTATTTCATTCCTTGTTATTGTTGAATAATGTCCTATTTTATGGGTATACCATGGTTTACTTATCTGTCTGCTTGAGGTGGTTTTTTTTTTTTTTTTTACACCCCACCCCCACCCCTTTCCCCCTGCTTGGTGTCCATACCTGCTTGAGTTTTATATTTATCTTTTCTGCATTTGGTTTTCTATCTGTGGCCATGCTTTGGGAGAGTGAGTTCAGGAATTCTTTCCCCTTTCACACCAGGGTTTTGGTCTTGTAGGCATTTGGTTTCCCTTGTTCTTGGCATTGTGGACACCAGGTTTTCTCAGTTAGTCGTGTGATAACAGAAGCATCCACTTGGCTCCAGGACTAGAGCAGGTCACCACTGAGTAACATTACTCCTGATCACCTTCAGAGCTTGCCAGGAAACATCAAGATTTTCAGAATATTTACTTCTGTTTTCCTAATTCAGCTTCACACATCTGTGTAATTATTATTTCAGGTAGTGTTTTGAGTTAATCCAATATATTTCAGAGAATGAAGAACATGCCACATTATATAGTTTTCGTAATGGTGTTAGCTTTATGGATTCCATACTGGTCAAGCATAATTTTGAATAAAGCAACACAGATGCTTAATCCTTTGAAATCTCTGTGATAGACAAGCAGTTTTATTCGTTTAAAGCAGTGGTTCTCAACTGTGAACAACTTTGCTCCCCAGAGGCTATGTGGCAGCATTTGGAGATTTTTTTTTTAATGTTTTATTTATTTTATTTTATTTATTTATTTTTGGCTGTGTTGGGTCTTCGTTGCTGCACGCTACGGTGAGCGGGGGCTACTCTTCATTGCAGCGCCCGGGCTTCTCATTGCGGTGGCTTCTCTTGTTGCGGAGCATGGGCTCTAGGCGTGCGGGATTCAGTAGTTGTGGCGCGAGGGCTCAGTAGTTGTGGCTCGCGGGCTCTAGAGCGCAGGCTCAGTAGGTGTGGCGCACGGGCTTAGTTGCTCCGCGACATGTGGGATCTTCCCGGATCAGGTCTCAAACCCGTGTGCCCTGCATTGGCAGGCAGATTCTTAACCGCTGCACCACCAGAGAAGACCTGGAGATACTTTTATGTTGTCGTCATTGGAGCAGTGGGTTGTGCTACTAGAATCTTTGTGAGTAGAGACCAGGGATAATGCACAGGACAGGCCTCCCCCCCAACCCCCCCACCCAAATCTGGCTCAAAATGTTAATTGTGCCGCAGTTGAGAAGCCCTGGTTTAAAGTGAGCAGTGAATTTTTCTTAACTACTTAGTAGAAGAGACACAACTATAGGCAACTTGCAAGGCAAAAAAATTTCGTATGTAATTGCGAAAATCTTCACATTTTAACAGTATAGAAAAGCAATTGCTCGTGTCAGTGGATTTGTGTGTTCTTTAAAGAAAAGGAGGATTTTTGATTTTGGGGGGTGCGGGGGAACCTCCTTGGGCATCTCATCTTTGGGAATTCCTTACTCTTACTCCAAATAAAAAGGTTATGTGTTGTTTGTTATTTAATTTTAATTGAGCTGTTGATTGTAACCTGGAGTTTTGCTATCCTGGGTACTTTTCCCCACCTTTTGCAGGTAGTGTGTTTTGTTGTTATTATGTCTTTTCGGAAGAAATTAAGATATTTGTCAGAGTCCGCCAATCTTAGTTCTCTGTTTTTTCCCCAAAGCTTCTCAAGCAGTTGAGGAAGTGCTGCTCTAAGCATTACACCCACTTGTGATTAAGGTGCGTTCATTCTTTGCCTCCTTCTGTTTTGATACCACAGAGGCTGCTCTCTGAATTTGACTAATGGGTCCCATCTCGGTTATTTAGGTTGTCTCAATAAGACATGTGTTCCAGGAGTGAGTATTTAAACATTGACTAATTAAACGGATTGAGTTTAAATATTTATTAACCCCACATGCAGAGAATCTTTGGAGGTACATGTGTAACCGTTTGCTTATAAACGGCTGGATTTGTTCAGGTGGGAGAACTGCTCTCGGTACCACATCCGTTTCAGATGAAGCACTCTGACCTCTACATGGGTTCCTAGACCCGCTGACCCCATGTTTCAGAGTTACGTTGCATCTCTGTCGGTGATTCTCCAGCCTGTTTTGAGGTGTTCTGTTTAGCAGGTTGCTGTTTATGAGTTCTTATCCGGGAGTAACAAGTGTTAGAGTGACATTTCCCTTTCCAGAGCAGAAGTCAGTACATTTTCATTCCCAGGCTGTTGGTATGAAAGGGAACAGGAAAATAACATTGATTTTACTGAGAGAGCAAGTCACTCAGCTGTCGCATGCTTCTTGGGTGTTCTGTTGCCTGCCTGGCTGCAGCTGCTTGTCTTGCAGGTGGGGCCCAGCACAGTGGGTAGCTCACTTAGGTCTTCCACTCTTGGACCATCCCATTTTGTTCCGAAGGGAGAAGGCTAAAGCATTTATTGAGACATAATAAATGTAGAAATGGCAAAGGCAGAAGTTCTTGAGGACCTTGGTTCCTGATTTAGGCTTTCAGAGATAGTGGAGTTGAAAGCAAGCGAGTTGGGAATGGCACTACCAACTCTTGGAAAATATCTCGTGCCAGACGGGATGAATGTTTCCCCAAATCCTACTTTCATCTTAAGAGCCTGCAGTAACACCATTTGCTTTGCAACTGTATTGGCTAATTGGACTCTTAAGGCTGTGTGATTGAAGGCAGTATAGCCTGTGGTTAAGAGTATAGGCTCTGAGTCAGCGCCCTGGGTCTAACACAGAGCTGTGTGATTTGGGTCTACCGAAATACACACGGTGTGAGTTTTGGTCTCCTTGCTCAGCCTCTCGGGGCTTGCTTTTGCAGGGAAACTCTACACAGCAACAGCATCTACTGAAAAGAGTTACAGTTAGGATGGTCATGTGACCTGGTTTCATGTTTTTCCTGAACAATTATTGATGTTTTTGCTCTCAGATGTGTCCCGGTTTGGACGATAAATTATATTCTCGCTCTCATTATAGTGAAGATTAAATGAATTAACGTGTAAAATGCTTATTAGCGCACGTTAAGTGCTCAGTGGGTATTAGCTGCTTTATTACTTTAGGAGCTTCCATTATCCGTTCCCCCCTCTACTTTAGCTTACTTCCTACTAGTTTTACTCTGTATCTGCCATGCAGGACAAGGGTTTAATCAGTCACTGTTGTTACTGCACTTGCACCTGGAATGCTCTCTCCTCCTTTGTGCTCCCCCCACCCTGTCCATGGTGTGCAGGCCAGCTCAGGCACCCCCTCAGTTATTTACGCATGAACTATTTTCCTTCCCAAATAAAAGTCTCATCATAATACCCTCTTGATTGACCCAGCTTATGTGTGAGAGGGAGGGCAGGGAAAAGTAATTTATTGCTCGTCTGTATGCGCCAGGCAGTGAGTTTGGATCTGAGAATACAACACAGGGCAAAAAGAGTCAGGGTCAGCCCTTCACGGAGCTTCTAGCTTAGAGGTGGAGACAGATGTTAATCAAATCACACAAATAAATGTGAAGTTACGGTTGTAGAGAGCATTACAAAGGGATTTAACCTAGTCATTTCGGACAAGAAAGGACATCTTGAGGAAGTTCCTGTTGAGCTGTGGCCTGAAGGAAGAATAGGAGGTACCTAGGCCAGGAGAGGAGATGAGCATCATGACGGAAGGGAGAACACGAGCTAAGTCTTACTCCAGGTAGGAGGGCATGTGTTCACGGGGCAGAGGGAAGGTCCGTGTGGTTGGGCACGGAGTGTGGGAGGGAGGCGGGGGGTGAGGCCACATAGAAAGATAAGGGCGTTGTAGGTCATGGTTAGGATTTGGGGTTTTAGTTAACAGAAGTGACAAGTATTTTAAGGTAAGGATTGACATAATCACATTAGCCTTTTGAAAGGAGAGCCCTGGCTGCAGTCTGTAAAGAGAATTATGAGGATTCAGAGGAGTGGATTTGGAGAGAAGCCAATTGAAGTGGTCCAGGAAAGCCACACTAGTAGCTTTTGACTAAGGTTGTGGTGTTGGACGTGTTCTCAGGTAGGTGTGTTTGAGAGAAATTTATAAGGTAACGGTGATATGGTTTTTTGATGATGGGGTGAAAGAGAGGAGGCACTAAACATGTGGCTTAGGTGTCCAGCTTGCTTGACAGGATGGGCAGCAGCACCAGTCACGAGAGAGGCCATTTGGGGCCAGAGTGTGCCCTTGTTTTGATATGTTGAGGTGCCTTTGAGACATCCAAGAGGAGACTTCAGGTGGGGGCAGTTTTCAGAGGCATCTGGCTCTGCAGGAGAAGTTTGGTAGACACGTGCATTTGTGGATCGCCTGTGTGGACGTGGTACCTGGAACCTGACGGACACGTAGGAGATCAACGAAGATGAGGAAGGATGGCTCCGGATAGCGCCTGAAGAGCTCCCCCATTAGCTGGTCCAATACTAGAGGTGGAGGAACAGTTAAATAGACCCAGGAGATGACAGTGCCAGGGAGGCCAAAGGATAAGAGCCTTTCCAGAAGGAGGGTGTGTGGTCAGCCCTGTCAGAGGGTGCTGAATGGTCAAATGATAATGAGGACAAAACCTCTAGTGGATTCGACACAGAGAGGAAATTGCATCGGTAGGAGGTGTTCTAGCGAATATTATACTGTAGTCATGGTCCCTGTTGGTTAGTGGAGAAGCTACACAAGTTAACAGCAGATACGAGTAGTGGGATCAATGAGGGCCACTTTACAGGCAGGAGGGGGAACAGTGCGGGGCTGGACTTTGGGTGGGTCTGGGAGCCTTCCTGGAGTCGGGCAGCAGGAATGCCCGAGGGCCCTAAGGGTAAGTAGAGGTTAGCCCGACACGGGGGAGGGCACAGCTGGACACACGGGAAGGGTGGAGGTGGGGCTGGAGTGGTGAAGGGGCAGTCAGGACAGGAAGGTCTGTAATCTTTGGAGAGGAATGGGGGACAGTGAATCGTACTGTACGTGGTGAATTGTGTGGTGTGTGAAGTGTATCTCAAGCTGTAAAAAAAAAAAAAAAAAAAGTGGTGGAGGGTCGGATGCTTGGCTGGCTGTGTTGGAGGACGAATTGGAAGGAAAGCAAAAACAAAAGTTTATAGTCACAGAGACCAGTTAGAAGGCAGTTGTGTTCATCTGTGTGAAGGATGATGATGGCTGGAAATAGGCACTTTCTGCTTGAGTTGGAGCAGTGGACAAATTACAGAGTTATTCAGGAGGTGATTGGTAGACCCTGAGAGCTGAGCAAAATGCCTAGTGTGTGGTTGGTATTTGACAGACGTAAGCATTTCTTGCTGTGGTTGAATGAGGAAGAATTCATTGGACTTCACTGACTGCATTTGGTGTGAGAGTCAAGCGTCCTCCAGAATCTGGCTTGAGCAGCTGAAATGAACAGAACTCAGGGACTGGGAACTCAGGAGGGAGGAGCAAGTTTTTGTTAATAAGTGGATTTTACACGATCCAAGAGGAGATATTTTAAAATTTTTACTTCATTTGTAGTCAGTTTTCCATGATTTATTTCTTACTCATGTAATAGGATTCCCCCTCCTCCCTAGTGGGTAATAAATTCTTGAGGGTAAGGATGATGTTTAGCTATGTTTATATCTTGCATAGCACAATACACTATTTGGCATTATCTGATGTAGTAGACAATGTAGTCATGACTGATCTAGGTATATATTATTGATCGTTTACATTTATAAAGCACTTTGCAATCTGTAAGTGCATTCACACGTATACATATACTTAATTCTCACAGCAGCTCTGTGAAGTAGCTCGTTATTATCCCTGTTTTACAGCATTGAAACTGACTCAGAGAGGTAGAGTGACCTGCCTAAGGCACTAGGCCTGGCAGTGCCAAGAGCTTGGATCTTGGCTTCTGAGCCCAGTCTTCTTGCAGTTCTCTCAAGGGCCCACACCTCCTGGGAGTGCTTAAATAGTGACAAGAAATGGTGTCCTTAAATGAGGTGTGGACCCTGAGCTTGACCGAAATTTTAGTACATTATCCAAATCAGTTCTGTTAAGTGGTGTAAGGTGTTTGTAGGTGGTGGTTGGCTTCACTTTGAAGAGGCAGACAGTGTTTGTGTAGAGGGTTAAGTAACCTGAAGTAATGAAGAACAGTTCTGTATCCTCGACTCTGTTAAATGCCTTTGACCCTGATTAGATCACAGTGAAACGAAGCTAGCCTACCAAATTTTATCAAGATAAAACGATGAAGTGCAATCTGATGACTCTGGAAACTAGTGAGAGGACTATACGTTCGTTTTTTAAAAAATCAGTCCTCTTCCTCGTGTCACATCAGCCCCTCTGGCCTCCCGTGTCTTGAATGTAACTGAATCACTGCTGCCTCTGGACATTTGCACCTACTTTCCCCTCTGCTGGAATGGTCTCCGTGTTTCCTCTGTACTCACTTTTACTTGGGACAAAGCCACCTCAGTGAGGCCTTCCCTGACCATCATTTAAAATTGCAATCCTCTTATACTCCCTTGTCCCCATTGGACTCCCCATGTAAGATCTTTTAATATAGTGTGTGTGTGTGTGTGTGTGTGTGTGTGTGTGTATCTTTCTCCATTTCCTGGAACATCAGTTCCACAAGGACAGGGATGTTTGTATGTGGTTCTCTGCTGTTTTCCCCATACCTAGGGCAGTAACTAGCACACCGCACATTGTGGGCATTCAGTAGACGTTTGTTCGATGAATAGATGAAGATTGTTTTGAATCTGAAATGTTTTAGATTCGATTATTCCTTTAATTAATTATTAAAGTATCTTTTGCCATGTTTCCTGTTTAACTGGGTTGAGTAGTGGATCGACAAGATATTTTCAATATTCTTGTCTGTCGTACTGGAGAAAAGTACCTCTTGTTTTGCGGGGAGAGGTTAAAGTGAGTGTGTTTCCTAAAACTGTCTGTGCAAATTATCAGCAAGGATACATGTAGGAAAGGTTGGCACCTGTGAAGATACAGATTATAACCTGAGCAGCAGGTTGGAATCAGGTCAGATGGGGTTCACCTTTGGGAGACCTGCTTTAGACTCACTCACGGGCAGATGATCTCTTCTTAGTTCTCCTCCTGTAGCCTGAAAAGTGGGAGTGGTGACTGCCGTCTGGTTCACATCACTGAGTTGTAGACAGAGAGAATCTAATGAGATCATGGCAGGGACCTGCTTTGTAAACCCCTTGCTGTTTTAAAGATGCCGTTGTATTGTCTACTGTGTAGATCATTTCTGGCGTACTGAAGCGGCAGCTACCCTTCTCGGTGCCATCTGGGTCCCTTTCCTCAAATGTTGTATTATTGTTGCATGTTGGTCATTTTATAATGAGGCTCAAAAAATTATGATTAGTGTGGTAAGTACAGAGGAAAAGAATATATCCCCACTGAGCTTTATTTTATAGCCAAAGGTAAATGGTAGTTGGATTAACTTTTGCTTTGGATTATCAATATTCTTGGTTATCTGAAGGTTGGATACACGCGCGCACACACACACGTAGAGGATTTCATTTTGTGGATGGTTTCTCTGTTGATTATTGAATTTTTCTTGCTAACTACTGGCAGAAACAACTCAAATTTTTTTATAAATAGAAATACAGTATATGATTTTGTAGGGAGTAATGTTGAATATACAATTTGGACTTACTGTTTTTTTTCCCTTTTTTTAAGTGAGGAAATAATATTTTTACACAATTTTCTGGAGCCGTTATCTTGTTAACCCTAGGGAGAATGAGTTTTTTTCTTGAACTTATCTGAAGTATGTCTGTCCTGAACTGCATCTGAGAGGCTTTCAGTCTAAGCTTCTTGTTCTTTTTAGATTCCCAGGAGGCCTTGGTTTGTTTTCAGTGTCAAAGAGGAATGTTTTAACAACTGTATTAGCTGATGGTTTCTTTCTTGTATGATTGGCTTGTTCAGGCTCTAAACTTAAGCCAGATGGAGAAAGTAATATGTCTCTGTGTATTTTCAATTGCTAACACTGGTGGCCTACAGGGACTTGGGAGTTTATTACTGTCTGTTTAGCAGATGATTCATCGAAGCAGAACTTTTGCAGACACTAGAATAATTTTTCATTTTCTGGAAATATGTTTAGAAAATTGAAATCCTATCTGAAAGTGCAATTTCCTATGTAAAAGGAAGCAATTTAGGTTTGTGCTACATGCTTTCATCCTTCTGACTTTGCTTATAGATTGTTGGCATTATTGCTCCTTCATTGTTTTCTCACCGAGACGTTGTTGTTAACATTTAAAAAATTTTCCTGAATGCCTAAGGATATTCGAAGTGCTTATGTGGAGGTCTTTTCTGGTATCAAGTTTGACCTAAGAGCTTTGGAGAGAGTATATGATAATTTTTATGGTTTTGGCATGACCAAAGAGAATTTTCTCTGCGTCTGAGGCATGTAATTACAAACTGACTTGTTTGTCGTTGTCTGAGTAAAGAGGACCAATTTTTTGTTTCTTTGCATGTGTTGTTTCCTATCTGGCCCTCATAGCACGAGCAAGAGATGGTTCTCCTATATCAGTGTCTCCTCTTTTTGCATTAGAGCATTGCGGGCGAGGACCACGAGGTGTCCCCTCATGGTGTCGTTAGTTCTGAACCCCTGGCACGTAGGTAGTGTTTGGTACAGGTTGTTGAAAACATGAGATATCGGGAAGGATGATAAAAGATTGCAAAAGATAAATGACTGGTTATTATGACTGTTCCAAAACTGACATGTAAATAAAAATTTTATTTAAAATTTTTTTATAAGAATTGTGTTGGGTTGGAGCCTGGGGTTTACTCTTCTCATTATACATTCTTAAAACCTTCGGACTTTCCTTTTGGGGTTTAGTTCTGGGGAGAAATTTATTAGGGAAACCATTAACAGTGGAAATTTGGAAGAATGTATAAACCACCTAATATTCCCTGAAGATGGAAGGTTGTTTTTGGAAGCTGTTATATTTTCTTAAGACAGAGATATCTTTCGAGAAACCATTTTTCCTGGAAAATAACTAGAATAGTAAGTAGACTTAGAAGATGTAAAAAATTGTAATTGAAGGCAAAGGAATCTTGCTTTGAGGTTGTCACTTTTTTTTTTTTTTTTTTTTTTTTTTTTTGCGGTAGGCGGGCCTCTCACTGTTGTGGCCTCTCCCCTTGCGGAGCACAGGCTCAGCGGCCATGGCTCACGGGCCCAGCCGCTCCGCGGCACGTGGGATCCTCCCAGACCGGGGCACGAACCCGCGTCCCCCGCATCGGCAGGCGGACTCTCAACCACTGCGCCACCAGGGAAGCCCTGAGGTTGTCACTTTTATTTGAGTCAGCTCTTATGTTTATTCTTGAGAGGAGCTCTGGAAATTTGGAGAAGTGGCTAGAAAGACTCTTCAGAAGATAATGCACTGTGAGACATCCTGAGACATTTTCCAAGGCTATCCAAATTACTTTTTTTTTTTGCAGGTGGAAATAATTTTAACTACAGGTTCTTTCCCTTTTAAATTAATGTTATGGGTTATGAAGCCCCTTTTGTATACTTGTACCCATTATATGTTGTTTACTAGGGTACACTTTACTTTTTCCTTTAAAAGTTAGAGAAAACAATTTGTATACAGAAAGCATAGTTTACCCTTACGCATTCAGACATTTTTCATTATTGGTGTGATCGAAAATCCCAAACCACATGCTAGTTGAGGCCCAAAACTGTTTATATTTAAATTTGATATCACTTGTCCTACCTTTTTTCCTATTGCCAGTGAGAAGTTTTAGTTGCTAAAGCATGAGTAAGTGAGTCATTTAACAAAACGTTATCTTAGGAAGGAAATACGAGAAAATGTTAAAGGAGAATCAATTTCGCTCTCTCTTTCCTCTCCTAGCATTTTTGAAACGTTGGGGTTGTTGGAGTGGTCGGATTTTCCCTGGAATTGAGTGAGAAATTCAGAAGACTGAAGCCCAGGCTTACTGTCTACCTTTCACGGAGGCCCAGCCGTGAGAGGACAGAAGAAGGCACGTGGCGAATCATGACAGCTGATAAAGACAAAGACAAAGAGAAAGAGAAGGACCGGGACCGAGATCGGGACCGAGAGCGAGAGAAGAGAGACAAGGCGCGAGAGAGTGAGAACTCAAGGCCACGCAGGAGCTGTACCTTGGAAGGAGGAGCCAGAAATTACGCCGAGAGCGATCACAGCGAAGATGAGGACAATGACAATAGTGCCACCACGGAGGAGTCCACGAAGAAGAGCAAGAAGAAGCCCCCGAAAAAAAAATCTCGTTATGAAAGGACGGACACCGGGGAGATAACGTCTTACATCACGGAGGATGATGTCGTCTACAGACCAGGAGGTGAGGCGCCTTTGGGTCTTTACCGTGTTTGTGGTAGAGAAACGATGTCAGCTCGTGGATGCAGGCAGGCGTGGAACCCAGAAGAGTGGGTAGTGGTTTGGGGCAGGAAAACTGCAGGTGGCAAGCAGCTGCCAGCTTTGGTCAGCTGGGTCTGCTGGTCCTTCGCCGTGCCCGCCTCCACCCGCCTCCTGTCCTGGCCGGCGGGCCTGCCGTTCTTTCCTTGTCTTCTGCTGCTCGTTCTCGCGCTTCACCGCCTGCCCAGCAGTTTTCCTCTTTCCACTTCCTCCTTGCCTTTTGTCTTCAACACCGATTAGGCTGTGTTGAGACCCTGCAGAATGGAGTACACAGGGGGACAAGCAAACCTTAAAATTCTTGGGAACAGGACATTTTACGTTGGCTACAGGAGTGACCAGAAACTAGAAGGTGTTTTTAATGGCCTTCAGACTGAGGTTTATTCCTCCTGATGACCTTCTTTTCCAAAGTATTGATCTTCAGGGTCTCTAATCAGTGATAATAGATGAAGCCAACTAACCTGCTCTGTTTTCCAGGAAAGGTACTGTGTTCACTCAGTAGATTGAGGTTATTTATAGCAGTTGTTCAGAGAGAGAGAGAGAGAGAGAGAGAGAGGGAGGGAGAGAGAGAGAGGCACACCCAGCTTTCAGATGAGATTCAGGGAAGCAAGCAATTCAGAACCTGTTGGACACCAGCAGAACCTTCCTTTTCCATATGACGTATTGTGTGTATTAAGGTACTTTTCTTACAGAAGTCAGTAAAAGTAGCTACAATCATTTCGTTTGAATTACATACAGTGCTGAGGAATGATGTGAATTTCATGAGATGTAATTAACAGATTAAAAGCCTCTCAGTTTGATATTTTTCCAGGAGCGGGAGATTAAAGACATTATGTCATTAACCTGGTACAGTTGTTTTGCTGAGCAGTACTGTAACTGTGCTCAACTTTACATAAAGTATTGGGTTTTTTCCCCACAAAGGAATTCTTTTTTTTTTGTGGCACGCGGGCCTCTCACTGTTGTGGCCTCTCCCGTTGCGGAGCACAGGCTCTGGACGCACAGGCTCAGTGGCCATGGCTCACGGGCCCAGCCGCTCCGCAGCATGTGGGATCTTCCCGGACCGGGGCACGAACCCGTGTCCCCTGCATCGGCAGGCGGACTCTCAACCACTGCGCCACCAGGGAAGCCCAGGAATTAGATTTGAATGTCAAAAAATAATCAATATTAGAAATTACACAGATAAGCTTGTATTCACAGCTATGTTTCGGTTGATGATTAACTGAGAAGATATTTATGTGGTATAAAATTATCAAAGTTGAGGTTTGGGGGAAGTTGGAGCTCTGCTATAGAGATGTGGTAATGTGTAGGTTACAGTACTATCAGGATCTTTGATTCAGGCTTAGATGCTGGATAGTCAGATTTTCTTAGCCACTGAAGACCTACCACAGATTGCTTGCTATGAACCTGTGTAGTTCTAGATCATGAGAAAGGAACAGAATGGGTTAACTCCTTTAGCTATAGATTACAGGATGATAACTTAAAAATAAGGAAAGGTCTTATTTGTTAGCCTTTTCTCTTGATACATAACAGTTCAGTGTGGTACTATACTATGATCTTTTGGATCACTGTCAAAAGTCTGGCTGCCTTGTGCAGTACTAAATGCCAGCCTTTCTCAGTGGAATGTTACTGCTGTGTCAGTGGGGATGCTTCCTCAAAATATTTGTAGTCAGAACGTGTGGGAAATGCTGCACGTACTGTCCCTCATGTGAGAGAGTCATAGTTAATGACTCTGAGAAGTCCTGCAGTTAAGGAAACCTCTTTAGCGTTGAAAAAAAAAAATGTTGTTTTTCCCATTATGGGCCTGTGGCATCCTGTTTCTGCTGAGTATCTCCCTAAGAAAAACCATTTTTGAGGAAACTAGTTTGAGAACTGTTGCACATTCATATTGCATATTCTGCAGGATGAAAGGAAATCCTTCCTACTTGGTGCTTAGAAGACTCTGTGGAAGAAGGTTGCTAATGGCTTATTTTCAAAACAGCAGGTTCTTGTTTTGGGGAAGAACTGTGTACTCAGGGAGGCAGACGTTGTTTCAGTAAATCTGAGGACCTTTGTGAAATGTGAAAAAGATACAGCCTCTCTGGAAGCTAAATATGCTATAAAGGATGTACGACAACCAAAAATGGCTATGAAAGTTTTCTTTGGCACTCAGAGCATAACTACTTCCTGTGAGGTGCATCTTGTGCTTGGGTGGCTGACAGCCGTGGCCTGGGGTTTGCGTCCCGCCAGGTCCTGCCAGTCTGTAAGAGTAAGTAGGAGTGGGCTTCCCTGGTGGCGCAGCGGTTGGGAGTCCGCCTGCCGATGCAGGGCACACGGGTTCGTGCCCTGGTCCGGGAAGATCCCACATGCCGCGGAGCGGCTGGGCCCGTGAGCCATGGCCGCTGAGCCTGCGCATCCGGAGCCTGTGCTCCGCAACGGGAGAGGCCACGACAGTGAGAGGCCCGCGTACCGCAGGAAAAAAAAAAGAAAAAGAGTAAGTAGGAGTAAGTAAGAGTCTTACTCTTTGGTAAGGAGACTGTTTCTGACCTTCTCAGTGGTTTCATTTCTTTTGCAGTTATGCATTCGAAGCTAAATGACTTCTCCAAATAGCTTCTTTCTCAATGGAGGATTTTAAAATAGTGCCTGTTCTTTAAGTTTATCTAATCTGAAGAATCAGAAGTAGGGTACTATGGTTAGATTCCCAGGTGGGACTTGATTCTTTTCTTTCCTTCGTCTTTCTTTTTGGTCTTTCTCTTTCTTGGTGCAAAGTACTACAGTAACATCTTCTGTTAGTGATGAAAAACCATTATCCTCACCCAATTGCAGAGATTCTCTGTGGTTAGTTGTATCTTAAGTGTTTCAGTAGGGACTTTATGGGGCATCATAAGGGATTTCTTCAGTGTATTGTTATTCTCATTTGTTTCTTTAGGATGTAGAACACAAATTATTTTTTTTCCTTTTCTGAATTGGTTTTAATACTCAAATTAAGTATAAATTATAAATACCCCCAAAATGTCATTAAGAATGAGCCTAGCAGTGAGTGATACCGTGAGGATAAAAATAGACTATTATATAACTATACTTCCTTGTCCTAGGGGGACAGGCCTATGTTCAGATTATTTGGTCTGAGAAGAATGAGGTTTTATTGAGAAATCGGGTATTGAGAATTTGTCACTAGCTAAGGTTTAACCTCGTGCCTGGTTACAACCAGTTCTCTTTTGTTCCTGCTCATCATCTCTGGAGTTACCTTTATTTTGCCCTTAGAGGCTCAGCATGATGGACTTTTAGTTACAGTGCCCATGTTACCTCCTGCCTCGGGGTCTTTGCACGTGCTGTTGCCTCACACACCCCCCCACCCCCCCGCCCCGTCCCCAACACACACACAGACATACTTAACTGCTCTCCTTTCTTCATTTCTCCCATTCCAGTGTCATTGCCTTTCCCCTCCCACGTTTTCCAGATTTCCTTAATGGCTACTGTCCTGGCATTATGTATCTTTTCTTCTAGCACTTATAACAGTAATAATTTTCTATTTATTTCTGTTACTATTTTAGGATTAATAGCTGTGTCTCTCTTCCATAAAGGCAGCAACTCTGTTTTTGCTTATCACTGAATTCCTGGAACCTACAATAGTGTACACATAGTGTGTATTCCATAATATTTGTTTGCGTTTGTTTGTTTGTTAGTTTTGTTTTTGGCCTCGCCGCTTGGCTTGCGGGATCTTAGTTCCCCGACCAGGGATGGAACCTGGGCCCACGGCAGTGAAAGCGCCAAGTCCTCACCACTGGACCACCAGGGAACTCCCAGTATTTGTTGAATAAATAAGTTTCTGAAAATTTTTTTCAAAAATATATTGACTGATAAATGATGTCAAAGTTAGAATAATGCTTCTGGAAGTCCATCTTGAATCATTTATTTCCCAATGGATGATTTAACAGACTTGTTATAAAATAAAAACCAAAACAAAAACCTTGTGGAGCTCTGTTTATATTTTGCATCTGTGTCTAATCTGACTTCTTTGTTGTCTATCAACCGTTACTCTACTTTTGAGATGACTGTCACGGTAACAAATTGATTCATTACATAGCTGTGTGCAGCCAGATTTCCCTTATGGGCCTCTTTAGCATAGAGTATTGATTTCTAAAGTTTGCTGTGGGTGGCATATAAATTTCTTTCTGCTTCTTTTTCTTTTCCCTAGCTTTATTGAGATATAATTGACACATGACATAGTTATTTTATATATGTATATAATGCAAAATGATTATACCACAATGAGGTTAATTAATACATCCATTACAACCCAAAATTACAGTTTTGTGGGTGTGGGTGTGGGTGTGGGTGGTGTGAACTTTTAAAATCTATTCTCTTAGCAACTTTCAAATATACACGGCAGTATTCTTAACTATAATCACCGTGCTGTACATTATATCCCCAGAACTTATTCATCTTATAACTGGAAGTTTGTACCCTTTGACTGCCTTCTCCCCTACCCCTATCCCCCACCTCCACACCTGTGGCAACCACTAATCTCTTCTCCGTTTCTGAGTTTGGTTTTCTTAGATCCCACATCTAAGTGAGATCATACAGTATTTCTCTGTCTGACTTTTTCACTTAGCATGATACCCTCAGGGTTCATCCGTGTTGTTGCAAACGGCAGGATTTCCTTCTTTTTTTTTAGTGGCTGAATAATGTTCTGTTGTGTACCTGTGCATTTTCTTTATTCCTTCATCCATCAGTGGACCCTTAGATTGCTTCCGGGTCTTGGCTATTGTAAATAATGCTTCAGTGAGCCTAGGGGTACAGATATCTCTTCCAGATAGTGATTTTATTTCCTTCAGATATATACCCAGAGGTGGAATTGCTGGATCAAATGGTAGTCATATTTTTAATTTTTGGAGAAACTCCCATGCTGCTTTCCAGTTTACATTCCCACCAATAGAATATTCACTATTTTCAGTTAAATACTGATTCCTTTATTCTTGATCAGGTAAAAGAGTCAAAAAATTAAATTCAAATCACTGGGAGATATTTTTTCACTTCGTCAGGTCACTTTTGCTTGCTATTTCGATAAGGAAAGTGTTTTTTAAAATGTGCTTATTAAGCTGGTTCTCTGTTTTTTGTATTCTGTCATTTCAACTGATAATTTTTGATTCTCCCATTTACCCTAGACATATTCGTAGAATAAAAGAAGTCTACATACAAGAGAGGAGGGAAAAAAATCCAAGACTCAGAATTTTCAAGTTTGTTATATCTCTGGTTCTTCTGCTTTCATAAACAAAGAGTGAAATTTTTCATGAAGATAAGCTTTACTTATAAAAGACGAAGAACTTTTAAGTTTGTGGTTTATGAAATCTTAAGTGAAATAAAACATTTCCCCCTTTTATTTGCAAATTTTCCTTATTGTTTGGAACTGGGGACTTGAACTGATAAAGTACCTAGAAACTAGAATTGATTTTATATTGAACATTGAGATGTTAATTCCTTTTGATGCAAATGGAATCTAAGCTGGAAAAATCTAAACAAAATGAAACCTGGGGATCTAGTTTGAATTAAAATTATACACACACACACACACACACACACACACCCATGGACTATTGAAGTTAAAAGGAGACTATTAATCAAAGCATAATATTGAGTGGACACAAAAGAGTATAATACTGTATGATTCCTTTTATATGAAGTTAAAAAACAGGTAAAACTATTCTTTGGTGTTTTGAAGTCAGGATAGCAGTTACACTGATGGGGCGCTGGTGTCTGGAACAGAGCGTGAAGGGGACTTTCGGGTCTGGTCATGTTCTGTTTTGTGGTGAGTGCTGGTTACGTGGATTTGTTCACTTTGTGAGAATTTATCATGCTTTGCAGTTTGCTGTATGTCTGTTATACTTCAGTGAGAAATTTACTTAAAAAGAAAAAGGAAAGTTAAAACGTGAAACTTTAAAAACTGTATAGTCTCCCTTTGGTTCAAGTTTCTATTTAAGGAGGGAAGGGAGTTACCAGCATTTTAACAAATGGTCTGTCCTAACATTTAGCTGCTGATTCTTCACGGAGGGGTTAGTCTTTGACCAGTTAAGAGGCTGAATTTGGTTTCAGAATCTTGATTTTCTGAATAATTGAAAGCTTATCTACTGCAATCACGCAGATAAACATTTCCTTTCTAAAACAAAGGTGAACAAAACTCTGGCATTTGGTGTTCCAGGACATACATTTTAGGAGAAAATAAAAGCTCATTTGATCTGCAGCTTTTTATCCATGGCTTTTATATGTAGAAGAATTTTAGGTAGAAGTGACATGAAAGTGAAGGTGTCTTCTTGAGGCATTCTTATTTGGGAGGGGGCATGAGTTTTTCTGATGATTGTGAGAATATTTTTTGTGTAACAAGAAACATGAATTCTGGCATAAAGGAACCTTTAGGGATGATAGTGGTTTGACTTGTTTACAAGTTCATTTGCACTTAATAAATCTAATATTAACCTCCTTAGAGCCTTTCAGTGGATCCCATTTGCTAGTAGGACAAAGTCCAAAATCTTCACATGGCACACCAGACTGTGATGATATGATTGCCTATCTCCACAGTCATCTTTAGATTTTTTTTAATCTGGGAGGAAGCACAGTGAGGCAGTGCATGAGTTTGCAAGGGCTGTCATAATAAAGTACCACAAACTGAGTAGCTTAAACAACAGAAATCAATTGTCTCACAGTTTTGTAGGCTACAAGTTCGAGATCAAGGTCTCGGTAGGGTCATGCTCCTGCTGAAGGTGCAAGGGAAGAATCTGTCTATTCCAGGCCTCTCCTAGCTTCTGATAGTTCCTGGACTTGTGCTAGCATAACTGCAGACTTCACAGGGCATTCTCTTTGTGTGCCTGTTTTTGTGTCTCACCAAATTTCTCCTTTTTATATAGACATCAGTCACTAGAGTAGGGCCCTACCTCATTCTAACTACTTACGTCTGCAGTGATTGGTTTTCCAAGGAAGGACACATTTTGAGGCACTGAGGGTTAGGACTTGAAGGTATGAATTTTGGGGAGATGCAGTTCAACCCATAACAGGCAGGAAGAGCTTTGTTGCTATATGGACTCAAGTTTGAGTGACCCAAGGTTTAATGACCACTTCAACTCTCTTAGTTGTGTGTCCTTGGAATAGTTGTGAAAATGTATTTCTTATTTTTAATCACTATAATGTGTACTTTTAGTTGTGGATTGTGTTAATTTTTATTTTTTCTGTTTCTTTTGAAATTCTATGTCAACTTTTCCCAAGCCTCAAGAAATGATTGCCTTTTAAGTGTTTATTAGGAAACTGTTCAAAGTCTAAATATATGTAAAAGAAAAAATTCTAGCACATAAAAAGTTACTACTTTATGAGGGTAGAAGAAACAAGAGGAACTTCTAAAATTATTCTAACCAAGAGAATGGAAGGTGGTAGAGTTTTGAGACTAGTTAGCCATATCTTTTTCTATTTCATAAGGAAAGGTTCCTTAAGTACAGTGAGACATGTCCTCCAGACGCTTGCTAGAGTGCCTGAGGTTGGCCACAGGTGGGCGTCCCATGAGAGTTGGTTAGAAATGCACAGTCTCAGGTTCCACCCCAGACCTACTGGGTCAGAATTTTTGTTTTCAAAAGGTAATTTAAATACACATTAAAATTTGAGAATCACTAATCTAGACCAGCGCTTCCCGGTCTTTTTCAGGTTAATGCACAAATATAAAATGAGCGCATTGCTTGAGGGTTGAGAGGACCAGCATCCCAGCATACCTGTCACTTATTTACAGCAGAGTGGAATTGAGGCAGATCCAAAAAAGGGAGAAAAGGAAGATACTCTTTCATGGCTAGAGTTGTGTGTGGTTTGTTTGTTTGTTTGTTTATTTATTTATTTATGTATTTATGGCTGTGTTGGGTCTTTGTTGCTGTGCGCGGGCTTTCTGTAGTTGAGGTGGGCGGGGGCTACTGTTGGTTGCGGTGCGCGGGCTTCTCATTGCCGTGGCTGCTCTTGTTGCAGAGCACAGGCTCTAGAGCACAGGCTCAGTCGTGGCGCACGGGCCTAGTTGCTCCGCAGCATGTGGGATCTTCCCGGACCAGGGGTCGAACCCGTGTCCCCTGTGTTGGCAGGCGGATTCTTAACCCCTGCACCACCACGGAATCCCCCATGGCTTGAGATTTTGATATAAAATGCAGCATATGTAGTTCAGGAGGCATAGAGGTGGCTGTAGAATTAAATTGTGACCAGTCAACTGGGAAAGATTTGGATCTTCTAAAGTGCCTGATTGCAAAAGGAACTGTGAACTTGGGTACAAATAAACAGATGTGAGGCAGAGAGGGAGCTGTAATCATGGATGATAACTAACCGGTTTTAAAACACCTGCTCATTTCCAGTACTGGGCTTGCTTTAACGTGTTGTTTCTAGTCCCCAAAGTCTCTACACAAATCAGTCATTGTTTCCCTGTAGTACATATGGGGGCAGAGAGGCCACACAGCTAGTTTGTAAGACCGCACAGGCCTGGGAGAATTGGTTAAAGCCAAGAATGGATGGACATTTGCAAAAACTACTGAAGACAATAAAAATAATAAACACAGTTATGTTGAAAGATAAAGAAGGGATAGGCCCATTTCTTAGAAAATGCAAATGATTGGCTCCTTTTCTTTCTCCTACTCCTAGTTACATCTTGCCTCCTTCTGAAAATTGTTTCTCTCTCACTTGCTAGACACATATAAAGAATCGTTAAAAAGGTAAATGCATAACAATTACGGGAAGTATGCTGAGTGGGGCAAGGTAAATTGTTGCAGAATATTTAGGCTACCGTTGAAACCTTACCCCAGCAACTGAAAGGGAAGATACATGGTTTATGTGATCTAATAAATGTGAGCATATCGTATTCATTCAAGTTTTTTTAATGCAAGCTGGGGAACATTGGCCACATCACACACAAAAACAATTTGTTGGTAGAATAACACCCAGAATGGGTGGAAACCTGCCTGATTGAGGGAAGTTCCGATTCTGGGTCAGCAGAAACTACTGACCATTCCATCTGGGTGCTACCACTGGAATAGGTGTCCTTCAGCATTTTCCTGTCTTGCTGTCACTCAGCTCCAGTCACAGTCTCAGAAGAGTAAATTTGGTTGGTGAAGCTTGAATTGCATGTCTGTGTCTTGGATCAAAAAAGACAGATCTTGATTTATTGCTCCCCCTAAAACTGCACATGGTGGAGCTACAGTAATTCCCCTCAGTGGAATTCGGGAGTTGTTTGGTGGGGGAAGTAGATGAGAGATGGCCAGGAGAACGACATGTGTTCCCTGTGTACCACTTTATCAGGAGACCCTCACTGTGTCACCAGATTCAAGGAGAACTTCTAACGACATATGGATATTTATAAATAGTTTGTTTTGCTATGCATGTGCTAGGTAAATAGAGGAACTATGTCAGTGGAATGTGCGACTTGTGCTGGTTCATATGCAGCTTTTCTAGGCAAGAGGTGTGTGAATAGAGGAAGTGGAATTATAGTGTGCATTATATGGTATAATATAGGCTTATAGTTCAGCAGAAAAAGAAAAAGAAGATGAGAATTTAAACCTTCACTTTGGCTGTTGCACCAATGAGAGCCCTTTCATCTCTCTTTAAAGTGAAATGAAAAAATGAGCACCTGTCTTGGGGCTCCTTCTCCAGAGAGGTGCACCCCACCTTACGTGCCTGCTTTTGCTCGCCTTTACAGAAGCCCCATGTTAATCTGCACTGTTTCGGTACCTTCGAGTCAGCATCTGCTGTTTTTATGTATTTTAAATATTCCCTAAGGCAGCTTTCAGCACCTCTGTGTGCCTGCTTGGGCTAGGCTGTGTTATTTCTTGAGGTTATACTTACTGATTTAAAAAAAGGGGGGAGGGACTTTCCTGGTGGCGCAGTGGTTAAGAATCCGCCTGCCAATGCAGGGGACACGGGTTCGAGCCCTGGTCCAGGAAGATCCCGCATGCCGCAGAGCAACTAAGCCCATGCGCCACAACTACTGAGCCTGCACTCTAGAGCCCATGAGCCACAACTACTGAAGCCCATGTGCCTAGAGCCCGTGTTCCACAGCAAGAGAAGCCACCGCAATGAGAAGCCCGTGCACCGCAACCGAGAGTACCCCCGCTCGCTGCAACTAGGCAAGGCCCTCACAGCCACGAAGACCCAACACAACCAAATAAATAAAATAAATAGATAAATAAATTTATATTAAAAAAAACCGGTAATTTGATTTTAGAGTTGCAGTAGTTTTGGGTAAGCTGCCCCTTACCCTGTATTTTATTTTTAGTAAACATTTTTTGCAGAACATGAGGTTTTCCCACCAACATATATATTGTGTTACAGCAGAAGTGTCTACATGAGAAACAGTGAACCACAATGTATTCTTAACCTATATATTCCAAAAGAAACAGAAATGTTCTATATGCGGCCATTTGAAAATCACCCTTGATAATGGCAGGTATATGTTATGGATAAATAGTAATACTTTGAAGGCATTTTTATGAACAATTAATTCTCAAACTCAGAGATCTAGCTTTCTGGTAATCTATTCACCTGTTTCCTGGATCCCACTTTTAGCCTGCATCCAGAAATCCTCTGGACACCCCACAGCCCCCAAGGACCTCTGATCTGTGGCCTCACCCCTTCTCACAGTCCCTTTACCCCTTGACGTTTCACACCTGGTTTAAATGCTGCCATTCCCATTCCTCTTGTGTCTTTTCCTTGCTGTTCCACTCCAGAAGGACAGGGATCTTTTCCCTTTTAGCTCACTGATGTACCCCGGTTACCTAGAAAAGTGCCTAGGACATTCTAGGCACTTTGTTATTTTTTCCCCAGATGTTTATCAGCATAGGCAGGGGTGGTGACTCCACACTTGAGTGTTCACCCTGTGTTTCTTGGGCAGCCTGTCTTGAATAGCATTGTCTCAGCTGCCTTTAGGAGCTGGGCAGTAAACACATGTACAGAGTGGCTGATGTAAGGACTTCCTTGAGCAGGGTCCTCAGGCTGAAATTTTATGTAGAAAAGACTATCCAGAAAGTTTACTTTGGTTTAAGAAATTGGTATTCAGTTTGTTAAAGTTATAAATTAGAATACATGGCACTACTTCTTAAAAGTTCAGCTTACAAATCTTATACCCTTTATAAATTAAATAAATTTTAACAGTCACTTTTTTTTTTTTTTTTTTTTTTTCCGGTACGCGGGCCTCTCACTGCCGTGGCCTCTCCCGTTGCGGAGCACAGGCTCCGGATGTGCAGGCTCCGGATGCGCAGGCTCAGCGGCCATGGCCCACGGGCCCAGCCGCTCCGCGGCATATGGGATCCTCCCGGACCGGGGCACGAACCCGTATCCCCTGCATTGGCAGGCGGACCCTCAACCACTGCGCCACCAGGGAGGCCCAACAGTCACTTTTAAGGGATTTTTGAATTGTGATTGGTCTTGTTTTTAAAGTAATATCTTCAACATTTAGGCTTGCTTATTAAGTAAATTAAATTTAATATGTGGTTTCTATTGTTAAGGGACCTTTTAACGCAAACCTTCCCAAAGCACTTAATGCTTCTCATAGATGAAGTAAATCATACCGATGAATGAAGTGCCTTAAATATTTCAGTGCTGTGCGTAAGCTCACTTAGGTTTCAGTCTTGACCGCCCCTCTGAATCAGTTTCACACACGGGGGAGTTGGGTGGTTGCAAGGGACAACCTCTGTGCCTTTGTTTCTTTACTAGTGAAATGGGGACCAGAGTACCCACCCCAGGGGCTTTACATGAGTACACACGCATACACACAGGGCTTCTTTAGAGAGGCCAGGCATTTAATATGGCCCTAGGTAGTGTTACTTTGAAAAATTGGAATTACAGGATATTGTTGTAAGCCACATTCTTTTAACTATAAAAAGAATAAAAATATCAAATCCTGATTTCTTATTAACCCCCAAAATGTTAATATACTTTTGATTCTCTCAAGTCTTTCTTTAATTCTGAATGCTCTCAGGGATAGAAGATGTGTCAATTTAAGGAGGTAATTACCACCAAATTGGGGTTACTTAATTTTTAATCCTCCTAGATTGAAAAGCTATGTATCTACTAATGGGAGATATTTATAGTCACTAAGCCTCCATCTTCAGAACTCTAAAGGGAAATGGCTTCTGACCTCACATTATCTAATTCTTTGACTATTCATAGAAGTCTGCAACTCTTTTATGGTTGGCTGCCTGTTTTTTTTTTTTTTTTTTAATTAAAAAAGTTTCACTTTTGGCTGGAAAGGCTGTTGAACACAATGGGACCCTAAGATACGCGTGCTTCCTCTCCAAAGATGAAGGGCTTTGACCCTCTTAGGATCTCGTGTTCTGTTTTCTTAGGACTGTGTAATCCTTATGGGTATTTGAAATGTTCAGTGGAATGTTTGCCTGCCTAGTGATGACAACAGCTCATGAACTTATCCTGTGACACAGGAGTGGGCTCAGGCAAAAACTTTTCCTAGGAAGCTGATTTGCTTGTTCAAATGCTCAGAAAAATATCTCAATGAAGTGTGGAAACCACACGGAATTCCGGGCGAAGGTTATTTTGAGAGGGGACATTACTCTGCCCTCAACCACCTGTGCTCTGACGTTAATGTAGCTACTGCTGAACGTGAGCTTTGGCCGTTCAGGACTCCATTCGGGTGGGTCAGTCACGACGCGGTCCCAGTTCTGTATATTTGTGTGTCTGAGTCTGAATTGCACTTGCCTCTTGCTGTTCGTTTCAGTATCATGGTAAACACAACGCGCACCCCCCTTCCCCCCCACCCCGCCCCGTTCTTTTGGTCTCAGTAGAACCTGCATCTTTCTAGTTCATTGAAAGCATTATATGAAGTTGAAAAAGGGAGCAGGATTTATCAAGAACCCCTTATCAGTATTTTGATAAAGAGACTTAAAGGCCAGTTTTCTTTTCTTTTCTTTTCTTTTTTTTTTAATTGATGGTATGTCACTTGGCCTGTTAATGCCCTGTTCACAGGTTGCAGAGTGCAAGCATACCTGTTCCACTTTGATTTCACTGTTGTCCTCTATGTCGAGTTCCCAGCATGGTTTTCACACAAGAAAAGGTACAAGAAAAATGATTAAAAAAATGAATGGTAAAGAAGCCCAAACGAGGTGAGAAGAGTAGAAGAGATCACCTCGGCATTAGATGGCAGGTGGATTTCATCTCCTCTTCCAGGTGAACGAGGCTGAATGTAGTCTGTTTGGAAGGAGTGCTCTGAGCAGCTGACAGTGTTGTTCTTGGGTGCAGATGTGGGAATATTTCCATCCTTGATCTAGAGTCATAAAATGAGCTGAGTTTTCAGCCCAAATGGAGAATGTGACAAGGAACTTGGAGATGCAGTATTAGAGGCACTTCGTTATCCTCGTAGGCATGAGCTGAAAGGTATATTTTGTAATCCTCAGCTCAGTATGCTTGATATTAACCACTGGAAAAATTCTTGAGCATTTTATAGCAGAAGGTTTCTGAGCATATGTGTCATTAATGAATAAAAACCCTTTTACGAGGTAGTCTTCTATGGTGTAATTTCACATTTTCAGCTGAGCTACTTGTCTTACTTAGCATTTCTAGAGCAGTGGTCAGCAAACTCTCTCTGTAAAGGGCCAGAGAGTAAATATTTTCAGCTTCGCTGTAGGCCATACAGTCTCTGTTGAAACTGCACTGCTCTGCCCTTGTGGCATCAAAGCAGTGACAGATAAGATATAAATGAGTGAGGTGCTGTGTTCCAGTAAAACTTTATTTATGGACAATGAAATTTGAATTTCATGTAATTTTCACATCAAAAAATATTCTTTTTTTCCTCCAAGCATTAAAAAAATGTAAAAACCATTCTGTACTTTGTGGGCCTTACAAAAACAGGTCATGGGTCAGATTTGACCTATAGGCCATAGTGCCGATCTTTGCTCTGTGGGTTTCCTGCTTCAACTTCTAGTTCTGCCTGTTTCCATAATCCTTAAACTTCTTTCATCACCTACTATTTTTTTTTTTTTTTTTTTTTTTTTTGTGGTACGCGGGCCTCTCACCTCTGCAGCCTCTCCCGTTGCGGAGCACAGGCTCCGGACGCGCAGGCCCAGCGGCCACGGCTCACGGGCCCAGCCGCTCCGCGGCACATGGGATCCTCCCGGACCGGGGCACGAACCCGTATCCCCTACATTGGCAGGCGGACTCTCAACCACTGCGCCACCAGGGAGGCACCATCACCTACTATTTTATGCTTCATTAAAAATTTTTTTTACTTTGATTTATCCAGTTAAAACATATTTTTTTACTTGTTTGTATTGTTGAAACCATTTAGGTATTAAATTTTAACTTTTTCTGCTTCCTATCAAGCTCTACAAGGCATAGAATGATACCTTATAAATAAGGTATTTGCTGGGATGGTGACACTTTGAAACTCTGTTTATTTCTGTTTTCTTTTTGAAAAAGTATATGTACATATCCTCTATAAAGAATCTGAATAGAAACTGAATGAGAAAAGAATGTGAATTAGTTAAGATGTCATCATTATAAACTAGCACAAATCATGACTGTCTTCAGAGGTGTTATTACCTAACAGCTGTGTGATACGTCTTGGGGAGTCTTGGTCGTTGGTCGGTTGTAAAGCAAACTAACAGCCTTCCGGAGACTTCTGTTCCTATGGAACTAGAGCACCTGGATAACACAGCGGCGTGGGGAGAGATCAGGGGGAGGCGGGGGTTCTTTGGTTTGAATCTCCAGGCTGGGTACTAAAATCAGCCCAGTGGACTGGGATGAAGTGAGTCCCAATCACAGTGGAACAAGATTTATATTTACCTGGAGTCTAATTGGACTGATATTTCCTGCAGTTATGTTAAAATCCTCTGCCCTTTTGCTTAGTGAGCAAGTGTTTGAACTCTTAAGCTCTGGAGGTTTAGCTTTTGCTGGCTCCATTAATTGTTAAATGTTCCCTTTATTGTAATTATATATTGATGCCTTTGTAGTAGCTGAGGAAATTGCTGAAAGAGTTGTTTAATCTGTTATACTCTATCAGTTTTGTAAAACGCTCTTTTTAAAAGGAAACAATTTTGATTTGAAGTGGCATGGTGGTATTTGGGTTGGCTAACATCGTTTAAATTGAAATGCAGGAATTTGGCTCTGTTCTTGACAGAGATTGGCTTGTATTTGACTTTGACCCATGTGTTTGTCATCTTTCCAGATATTGCCTTCTATTTATTCTGACAGCTTCACCAGCTGAGAAAACCAGACTTTCCACAATTAAAAATAATGTCTGTGGATTTAAAGATGGGGCAATATATTGTTTGGTGAATTACTTTAAAATGTATGTGCATAAGAGTGATTTCTTTTCCTTTTTCAAAGCGTTTAAATACCGGAGAATAGATAACCTGTGTGCCTGAGTTTTGATTTGGGGATAACTGAATACCCTAAATACTAGAAAACGTAAAAATACAGGCTTTTCTTTTCTACTCCTTCATATGCTTGTGTTAGTGTACACTTCATAATAGATTTTAAGTACCATAAAATAGATAAGGGAAGATCAGGAAGTTACCTGGTTCATTCATTCATTCATCCATTCATTTATTGGCTGTGTTTTGTCTTCGTTGCGGTGCGCAGGCTTTCTCATCGCAGTGGCTTCTCTTCTTGCGGACGGGCTCTGGGGCGCACGGGCTTCAGTAGTTGTGGCTCCCAGGCCCCAGAGCGCAGGCTCAGTACCTGTGGCATATAGGCTTAGTTGCTCGGCGGCATGTGGGATCTTCCTGGAGCAGGGATTCAACCTGTGTCCCCTGTGTTGGCAGGTGGATTCTTAACCACTGTGCCACCAGAGAAGTCCCACCTGGTTCTTTTAGGTTAATGCTTAAGATGCGTGGAAATGGATAAACTTTCACTTTACCGGTGTATTAAGTTCATACGCAGTGACTCTTTATCATTATGTTTGCATTAAATATCCAGTACCTTTAAACCTTTTTCATTATTTCACTATTAAATACATGCTTAAGCCAATTAGGCAGCATACTGTATGTTACATATGAACGATATTACACATTTGTTCACTCATTTAACCTCTAAATTTATTTTCTCACATATCTCTAAATTTCCTTATTCATCTGCCTTTGCAAGGAATGCCTTTTCAATGATATCCAGTGTGATAATCAGTGTAATGTGTAAAATGTGTAAACTGAACTGTAAAAGGCAAAGATAGGGTTGTTTTATGTTCTCTCTGAAGGCTGTAGATATTGTTCTGGCTTTCTTTGTGTGCTGGGTAGATGTTGATGCTTGACAGATGGTGTGCTAGTCTTACTTTAGACTGATCAGTAGAGATGTAATGAAAATATAGTTTTGGGGGGCATTTGGTTGTGGCTATAAGTTCCTTTTAAAAAGGAGAAATGGGGCCTCCCTGGTGGCGCAGTGGTTGAGAGTCCGCCTGCCGATGCAGGGGATGCGGGTTCGTGCCCCGGTCTGGGAGGATCCCATATGCCGCGGAGCGGCTGGGCCCGTGAGCCATGGCTGCTGAGCCTGCGCATCCGGAGCCTGTGCTCCGCAACGGGAGAGGCCACAACAGTGAGAGGCCCGCGTACCACAAAAAAAAAAAAAAAAAAAAAAAAAAAAAAAAAAAAAGGAGAAATGGATTGAGTTTATAATATAATTTTTAATATTATTTCAGTATGTTGCTTTTCATTATTCTCATTATTAACATTTTAATTTGTAAAGCTATGCATAACTGTTCGCTCTGAAGCTGGGCATTATTATTATTAGCTGGTGTTTAGTTCTTAGACTTTACTTGTCCTGAACATCCCATTGGTGCTGGTATTATAGAACATAGGTACTGTACAATTACCAGATTGATTGAGGGAATGTTAATTCTTTGTATAATTATAATTTTTTCTCTTTAATAGAGGGAAAGAAAAGGTCACAAAAAAGTCTCACCTGATATCGTGTATTTTTATATGTCAAGAACAGTTTCACTGAAAAGCAGTGTTTAATTACCACTATTCACACCTAAAGTTTTCAAGTTTGTGTTTGAGAATTAACTCTAGCAGCACTTAGACTTGGGGAAATTATGCTTCTTCCTTACCAGGGATTTTATACCTCACATTTCCAATTAGACAATGGAGACGTGGTTTCCAGTTTGCTCTCTGTACTGTCTAGAAGGCTTTTTTTTTTTTTTTTTTTTTTTTTTTTGCGGTACGTGGGCCTCTCCCGTTGCAGAGCACAGGCTCCGGATGCGCAGGCTCAGCGGCCATGGCTCACGGGCCCAGCCACTCCGCGGCATGTGGGATCTTCCCGGACCGGGGCGCGAACCCTTGTCTCCCGCATCAGCAGGCAGACTCTCAACCACTGCGCCACCAGGGAAGCCCTAGAAGGCATTTTGAGGGAGAAAAACCCTGGGCTATCTTTCAGGCTCATAAATGAGAATGCTTTTGAAGTCTGCAGCAGCTCTCCAAAAAATAGATCTTTGGCATCATGGAGAGCAGCCTGCCTTCCTTCCTTCCTTCCTTCCTTCCTTCCTTCCTTCTTTCCTTTCTTTCTTTTGCTGTTAACAATTTTTGCTTTAATATATGAATTACATTAATACGTCACGTTACATATATGAAGCCGAATTACACTACCGTAGTTGTTTACAACCTCAAACCTTACTCCCAGTATACATTCCAATAAATTTATTCTGTGAAAACAATACATTTTTTTGATTTTTTTTACAGTAAACTTTTCAACTAGAAACCTCAAATACATGAAAGATGTTCCAAAGGATAAGGATAACAGGATTGATAAAACCCAAACTGACTAAATGTGTTCTCACAATATAAGCTGGCATAAAAATAAATAAAATTTTCTATGATCACAATTGCAGCAATAATGTACACATAATAATGGTTTGTGGATGAGTATTAACTATTCTAATTCTACTTCCAAAAGAAAACAACAGATCATTTTAAATGTCTGTATTTAAAAGTCAGTGCTTTGTCTAACTTCCCATAGGGCTACTGCTGATTCCAGCTTTAAAATGTAAGGTATCCAGCTTGAGTGATTAGCTCAAATTGTATTGAGATTGGGAAAAAATAAATCATTGCCTTTATTTTGGAGTAACACAAAAGACTCACTAACGTCACATATAGAAACTGAGTTTGTGTACGTTAACAACCTGAGTTTTGAGAAGTATAAGCTGTCAACTAGCTATTTCTAATACGGAATAGATACTTTACAATATGATTAAACTTTACACGTGGCCTCAAAACTGAAGAACAATTTTAAGTTCATCTTCTATATGCCAACATTATGTATCTAGGAATTGGTTCCTGGGTTCTGTCACAGAGAGGAAATCCCTTAAGCATTATGTTGAGTGGTCATTTTAAAAAATGTTAATTTATATTTAACTGAGTGGTGATGGTGGAGTAAAGGCAGGAGAGTGATGAACATAACTGCCTTGATAAAGGATCCTAGACTTGTATAAGCTTGTGCAAAAATCCGGATAATCCTTAGTGGTTAAGGGCAACTTCATGCAACCAAATAGCATAAATTAAATCAGTAACCTTAAAAAAGGCTAAAAAAGTCTTTTTCCCCCCCAAACACAACAGAGAGGAATGTGAATAATGTACATACACACTGGGGTTCTGTCAGTGGCAACAAGGACCATGTGTTGGTTCATATCAAATCCAAGAATATTAGGCAACCAGACGTATAACCTTCTTGTGGTTTTCTTACTATGCAGCATTCATTATGGTAGTTAGGTCCTTTCACTGTTTTTTTTGCAAGTCTGAAGTTGTGTTTGAGAGCAGTCTTTTTAAAAATTGCACCTGGCATTCAGATCATGATTGGTGGAGGCTAGTTGTTGTAGAGACCATCAGTTTTGTCATATGTTTTACTTCTGTTATCTCCCAGCTGCTAGGATTCTCAGTGCTGCGGCATCTGATACACTGACATATGGATTTCCAACTCCCTTTTCAGCATTATTTCTGTTACCCAACTTCTGTAATGATTAGAGGTGCTCCATTTTGTTCTTTCCCCGGAATTTACTTGCTGCTTTTTGCCTTTGTCCTATGAGCACATTTATAATATTTGGTTTTAGGCCTTTCTTTTTATTTCTCCCCCATATTTTCCTTCCTGCATTTTTTTTCTTTTTGTTTTTGATGAACAAATAATACATTTTCAAGGAAGAAAATTGAAATATTCAGATAAGCAAAAGTTAAAAATTAAAGTCACTAAATGTTAATATTTTGTTGTATGGTCACTTGCCTTAGTAAACAGGTGTAGGATTATGCTATTCGCTGTTTTGTAATAATGCTTTTTAACTTAACATGTCTTGAATTTATTGCCATGCCAGGAATTATCAGTCATTACTGCTGCTTAGTATGCCATTAAAACTGGAATTCTTAACCTTGGGTCCATGGTCAGCCTAGGTGACTGTGAATAGAATTCAGGAAACTGTGAACTTGGGTGGGTAAAAAACAGCATCTTTATTTTCACTAACTTATTACATTTTAAATGACATTTAGCATTCATTTCAATTCTGAAGGTAGGTAATAAACCATAGTAATATTGGCAGTACCTGTGACACCAATATAAATCACAGATATTCTTATATGACATCATGTAGAGAAAACCATCTGAAAATAATGTTTATGTTCATCACATAGGAGGTTACTGGGGGAGTAGCCTAGTAAATCTTCTTATTTAACGAATCTATAAAGAAGCACATATATTACATTGCAGTTTTTTCTCATATTGTGACAAGTATTTCAATACATGTTTTTGTGAATTTAAAACCTTTTTTTTTTTTTTTTTTGGTGGAGATTGGGTGTAGAGATTGTAAAGGCATCCATGACACAAAAAATTAGACATGCCCACATTGGTCGATAGATACCATAATGTAAGTAGCTATATATAGTTGGGTTTTAGGTTCTTCCCAAATATTCTCCATTATAAACAACAGTGGTGAATAGTTATCTATTCAGTTCTGCTCACTTTCGTTAGAAGTGGAATTGCTGAGTCAAAGGGTATGTCTGGACTGCTAAAGATTTTTAATGAATTGCCATTACAGTTCTTTCTAGCTAACCCTGGTGTACCGTAGGACTTTGGCCTCTGCAAGTGACTCAGTTTGTGGGTTTGAAACTGGAGAAATGTTCTCTAGGCAGAGCAGGAGACTTTACGTCGTCTTTAGGTAGTAAATCTTCACCTCAGAGAATGGATCAGACACACTTGCGCTGTTTTTTATCCACAGTTAATGGCCTGGAAAGGAGAAGGTAAAGCTGTGACATTGTATCATCTTTCTGGTATGAAGTAAAATATGGAGTATATTCTGAGAACTTAGTATAGTATGAATTCTGGTTAGCTTTAACTTTTATAAATTATGTAGTGTTCCAGAAAATTTGATTTTCCGTGGCCCCTGTATTTTTGTTGAGGAGCAGCCACATAGCCTCGCTAAAGAAGTCCTAAAATCAAACCCACACGGAAGTGGAAAAGAAAGGGGGAAGCCCGAGTGGTGTCATTAGGCACCATCAATCTGCCCTTCACACAAAATGCCAGTCAATTTGCAGAAGTTATGATCTTTTCTTCCTACTTGTGACACCTTGGGGTAGCGTCATGCTAGGAACTTGCCTTGGCTGTGAAGTCTCTTCAGGGCAGCAGCTGTGGACGTTGTTCTGACTTACGTCATCTGCCTCTAGGACTTGATTCTTAATCCCACTGGAAGGTAATGGTTTATGCTGTCCAGTCAAACTATTTTAGTCATTCTGCCAAGAGCTCTATGTGCTATGTTTTTATACACTTGCTAGGGTCGTCTGTTACTTCCTAGCTTTCCCTATTAAAAGAATTAGAATATTTTCCCTCAATCATTGTTTTGGATGTCACTCTGCTCATGAATGTATTTTATTTATTTATTTGGACAGTCCTTTATTTTATTTATTTATTTTTTGTTTTGTTTTGTTTTTGGTCACATCACGCGGCTTGTGGGCTCTTAGTCCCCCGACCAGGGATTGAACCCAGGCCACCGCAGTGAAAGCATGGAGTCCTGACCACTGGACCGCCAGGGAAGTTCCCATGAATGTATTTTAAATATTTTGCCCCATTTCAAAATAATTTAGAGATATTTGTGTACAGTGGCTGTTAGTGCTGAATTGTGAACCAGTAAATTCTTGGTCTGGTTCTTTAGCCACAGTCAAAGATTTGGTTACTCCATTCTGTGTGGCCGCTATTCCCGTGTCATCTTGTGATCCATCTTGTGCTCCACCTTCAGATGATACATTTGTCTTCAGGCTAACAGGAAGGCTAAGGGGAGAAAGGGCTCCTCTTTTCAACTGTATCCCATGACCAGAGCCTAGTCATGTGACCAAACCAGCTATGAGGGAGGCTGGCAAATGTCATCTTTTTTCTGAGAGGCCGGACACCTTCTAAACCTCAGCTGTTCTCTTCTTAAGGAAGAAGGCAAGAATGAAATTATGCTCAGCTAGCAGTCTCTGTTACAGGGGGTAAAAAACAAGTACAATTAAAACTACTGAAGACATATAGTTATTTGTTTTCATGTCTGTCTCTAATATTAGATGGTGAACATGTCAAGGGAAGGACAGTATTTTTATTCACTTCAGTATTTCTAGTGCTTAGCTGGTGGTGCCCGTAAGTCTGTGTGTGAATGGTTTATGAGTTTATGATTCTGTTCCTTTAGAATATATTTATCTTCTTTACTTAGCTTTAATGTAATCTTGACAAGATTTGCCTGTTACCGCTTTGGTTGAAATGGAGAGGTCTCGTCCCCCCTCTTCCGGTCAATGTTCTGATTTATTTTGTCTCAGCAGATGTTCAGAACATGATTTTTTTCAAGGTACAAATTACAAAAAGTAAAACTCTCATTAAGTGTTACATTGGCCCAGAGCAGCTTCACTCACTCGTTGAAGTGTGTTGAGTGGTTTCATATAGAGCATCCAGAGCTTCTTACGGCCTGAACAATAAATGAAGTCTCTCATCTCATTTCAGGATTCAAGAGGAATTTAGATATTTTAAATCCTGCTACCTTGGTCAGATCTTTGCTAATTTTGATTATAAAAGTGACAGGTGGATGGTAGATTACTAGACAAGATCCTGCCAGCGCCCTCCCCCCAATACTTTTTAGCCTGAGAATGATGTATATTGTTAGAAAGCAAAATTATTACATGTAGAATCCTAAGGAGATAGATAATTGCAAATTGTCGTATAGGTGGAACTATTTTTTCCCAGATACCTGTTGAATACTTGTAAAATGATATTTATAATTCACAGTGGGCTAAAGATCTTTCATGAAAATCTGAGGTCTCCACATTTCAGTCACAGGAAAGTGACCTGATGTTTTAAATTATTCTTAAAATATCTTTAGTCTTTGACTTTATTTTAAAAGAGACACATGACCAAACAATAGTAACTACAACAAAACCCCAAATGAAAACAGTAATGATTTAAGGGAGGAAAGGAAGAGCTATGGGTAGAGTAGAGAGTTAGGCTTCATTTGCCCTTAGGAGTTTCTGTACATTAAAGCAGATGATTAAATTTTTTTTTGTTTGTTTTTTTTTTTTTTTGCGGTACGCGGGCCTCTCACTGTTGTGGCCACTCCCGCTGCAGAGCACAGGCTCCGGACGCGCAGGCCCAGCGGCCACGGCCCACGGGCCCAGCCGCTCCGCGGCACGCGGGATCCTCCCAGACCGGGGCACGAACCCGTATCCCCTGCATCGGCAGGCGGACTCTCAACCACTGCGCCACCAGGGAAGCCCCAGATGATTAAATTTGAGGCCCACTGAAACCGTAATAGGCTTTGGGTAAGCTAGTAGAATTTCCTGGGGTTTGTTAGATGTCAGCTGTAGTATTAGGAGTGTTTTATTAATCAGCTGATAACAGAAGAGCACACTCTTCTTTGTCTATAACTTTGTGCAAGGTGTTGTGGAGGTGAGATAAGGCAAGACACAAAAGTAGACAGGATTCTAGTCCCTGATCCTTCTTTTTTTTTTTTTTTTTTTTTTTGCGGTACGCGGGCCTCTCACTGTTGTGGCCTCTCCCGCTGTGGAGCACAGGCTCCGGACGCGCAGGCTCAGCGGCCATGGCTCACGGGCCCAGCCGCTCCGCATGTGGGATCCTCCCGGACCGGGGCATGAACCCATGTCCCCTGCATCGGCAGGCGGACTCTCAACCACTGCGCCACCAGGGAAGCCCTGATCCTTCATTTTATGGGGAGAAATCACACTCATTCAAGTAACGTTATTTGTCAGTAACAGGCAGTGAGTGGGCAATACCAACTGAATTGAACAGACTATAAGTTGGTGGCATTGGAGAAGACATGAAGGACCGTGGGAATCTTGATTTGGGTCCTGGAGGTTGGATAGAATTGCAGTAGGACCAAGTAGAGGTAGAGCATCTCTGATAGGGGCAACAGCATGAGAATGGGTCACGATTGGAATGTGGTTATAGGAGAATCAGTAACCAGCTGAGCAGACGTAAACTACCAAGCTGAGAAAAGGACTGAAAAGGATAGCTTGTGGTTTTCCTTTGCTTCTCTTGTTTTTGTGTGAATAGCAGGCTGACAGTCTGTGACCCTGGTGGTTATAGTTTGGGGGCAGCAAATTCTGGATGCTTGTTGTATCTGTGTGGGTCTCGATTTGATAAGTTTCTCTGAAGGTGCTTTCTTTGCACACTTTTTTTCTCCTTTAAGCATCTCTTACACAGCTGTGTGGATGCTTAGGTGAAAGACCAATCACTCAATAAGAAAAATCACTCATGGGATTGTTGTCTGGTAAATAAAAGTCAGAAGTAAATTTCTGTTAAACAGAGTATCAAACTCAAAAGTAATTCAGTACGGTATTTATTAATATGTGCTGTGTGCCCTGTTTGTATGTCTAAATCCATATGGTAAGTTTAGCCCACTTTTTTTTAAAAGATTTTTTTTTGTGTGTGATGTGGACCATTTTTAAAGTCTTTATTGAATTTGTTACAGCATTGCTTCTGTTTTATGTTTTTCGATTTTCTGGCACCGAGGCATGTGGGATCTTAGCTCCCTGACCAGGGATCGAACCCACACCCCCTGTATTGGAAAGCAGAGTCTTAACCACTGGACCGCCAGGGAAGTCCCTAGCCTACTTTTAATAAATTTCACTTAATGTTGACATTGTGACTGATTCGAAATGTATAAGAAAACCATCCAATAGTATGCAGAGAGATATATAAGGTAGAAAATTTTAATCTTCAGTTTTGCTAGCTTAAAAAAATCTGAAATAATCGAGCACCTCTCTGTTCAGACTGACAAACTTTCATTTCCCCAGCCTTTAGTTATAATTTAAGTCCTAACTCTTTCTGGCAAGTTGGTAATAAGTATTTGACTGGGAAGAGATATTAAAAGAATACATACATACATTAGTCTTACAAGGAAGGCTTATACGATGTAGATGCCTATAAAGTACAAAATATAATTGGTTTGGGAAATTTTGTAGCTTGATGCTTGAACTGTGGAACAGTTGCTTTTACAAAATTGAGAACTGCAGATTACAATTAACTGTCATTAATTTCGTTGAGTAGAAATATGTTCCATTTACTGTACAATCAGGAGCCAGGCTTGAATGAGTTTAAATAGATGAAATCTAAATTATACTGACAGTCCATTAAACATTAGCAGAAAACCCGTAAAGAAAATGGATTCACTATGATACCAGTTTATAATAAAATCATTTGCCAAATAAGAATTATAGCCAGGCATTGTTAATTCTCCCGTGTATTTCCAGTGAGCACTGCAAATTGGTTGAACCATTTATTATAAAGCCGAGGCCCCTAGTGCATTGTTTTCTGAAAAGGAGCAGGCAGTGTTGCTTGAAATCTGCTCTGCAGGATGTGACACCAGAAGATCAGACTAGCATTTTGTTTGTTTGTCGGCCATGTGGGAAGAGAAGAATCTTCACTGCAGCCTACCTGTCACTGGTTATTTTTTCCTGTGAATACTGGGCATAGTATTCCTGGGAGTGTTTGAACTCTCTCTGGGTTGGTTTCCTGAATGTACATATTTCAGCTACATTTTAGTTGTAATCTTTGTGTTAAAGACGTTTCCACTAGCAGTCATCCTCTACTTAATACGGATTTTATAGCCGAATTTATTTTTGATAAGATTCAGTGATTGGAATGAATAGAGTTGTTACCTGCCTTCTCAAGCATTAGAAAGGTAGGTACAGTAGGGCAGCAAGAGTGAGAGTGGTCTCGAAATTCCCTTCCCTCGCGTCTCTAATGCCCTGAGACACTTTGCTTCATAGGGCAGATGGCCGGCACTGATTTTGAAAATAGACACCCCCCTTCCTCCCTGCCCCCACCCCATGCGCCCTTTCCCTTCTCCTAGATTCCTTGTGTTCTCTTATGGCACATAGCTACTGCGTCTACAGACGCAGTAGAGAGATTCACATCACTTTACTGGAGTTTTGATGTTAAGCTGGCTAGAATCTTTTTCATAGTAGGGATTCAATATGGGTCACAAGGAGGGCTTTTTAAGGAACATTTTCAGAATAAAATGTGGTGATGCGAGTGCTCAAAATGTTCTTTGCTTGAGTAATACAAGTGTCAAACCATAGCTGATATTTAGCATATCGTAAGATTGCTGCTGCTGGCAGGATGATCTTTCTTTTTTCTTGTTTTACAGAGTTTTCAAGTCCATGTAGCATAGGATTGATTTGGGAATGGCGGGGAGGTCTTGCAGCAGTAGCTATTCCAAAACAGTCGCATCATTTCTTTTTTTTTTTTTTTTTTGCGGTAGGCAGGCCTCTCACTGTTGTTGCCTCTCCCGTTGCGGAGCACAGGCCCCGTACGCGCAGGCCCAGCGGCCATGGCTCAGGGGCCCAGCCGCTCCGCGGCATGTGGGATCTTCCCGGACCGGGGCACGAACCCGTGTCCCCTGCATCGGCAGGCGGACTCTCAACCACTGCGCCACCAGGGAAGCCCAGCATCACTTCTTAATGTTAGCAAGATCATTGTCTTGAATCAGTCTTCAAGCTTTTCTAACTCCTAGAGGAGAAGAGAGAAAAATGGGAAATATAAACAAATTTTCTTTTAGTTTGTTATGACCTGTTTCTCTACCCCCTCCCACCAGCCAACTTGATTTTTCTCATAATTTAATTCCCTATTGGCATAATAATTCCCTGTTAGCAATGAGGATAAAGAAAGGTAAGTGTTTGCTAAATGTATATAGTGTTGTTTTTAGACAAAAACCCGTGTAAAATTTGTGAGTACTACTTGGGAATCTGTAGACATGAATACATGGAGTTTAATTTTCATGAAGGTCGAAAAGGAAGGAACCAAGGATATATGTCACCTGAGATATTAGAATCTTTTAAGAGGATGTTATCAAGCCAATTTTGGTGACACAGTTTTCAGGGTCAAAAGACAGAAAAAGGGTAAGGACTAACAAGATTTCACTTACAGAGGTGCTGTTTTCCCAATTTTTGTTTCCTTTTCCCTTTTAAGTTCTCCACTATTCCCAGACAATGCAAATATCCCTTCCCCACAAAAGAATCTAGCAGAAAACTAAAAGTAGGTCATCCTGCAATTGAGTTATTTCTTTTTTCTTTCTTTTTTTTTCTCTTTTTGGCCACACTGCATGGCACACGGAACTTCCCTGACCAGGGCTCGAACCCGTGCCCCCCGCAGTGGAAGCGCAGAGTCTTAACCACTGGATGGACCACCAGGGAAGTCATATTTCTTAAAGAAGTATTTATTAGAAAACCACATCTTTTATGTTGATATTGCTAGAGCACAGCCTTCTTGCTAGGATCTTGTGTAACTTCTTTTCTGTTTTAATATTTTCATTCAATTCATTTGTTCCTCGTGTAGTTTTTGAGTGTCTACCGTGCGGAAGGTAGTAGTATATCGTTTAGAGAGGTGAGGCCTGGTGACAGGTGTGGCTCTTGTAGAGAGCAGGAAGCAAGATGCGAGGCTCTGAAAGAGGCCAGGTGGCGCACGGGGCATTGGGATTCGGGTATCGGGCTTTCAGAGTAGTTGCTAGTGTGTGCATGCGTGCTCACGCACACACACCCTTTTGTGTGTTGGAAATTTGGAAGCATCCGTATTAACTGGCAAGATGCTTGTGGACTTTATTCTGCAGTGTTAGACCAGCTGCTGTTAGCTGATGGAGTCGTCAGAGTGTTGACGGTGGAGGAATCCTGTGTAAGAGGAAGGGAAAGCCGAGAGCAGAGCAGTCCCGAGGGCCACCCTCCATGGCCACTGCTGTGCCACCCAGCTGGGTCTCTGGGGAATTTGTTTGTGAGAAAGGCTTTGTTCACACGTGCTCTTCATAAGGAAAGGTTTTCTATTGGAAATTATGTTAGAGTGGCACTGTCATGCTTTGCAGAGGGGCGAGAAGGTATTGGGTTGGCCAGAAAGGACAAAAGTAAGATGCTATGGAAAATGCGAACAAACTTTTTGGCCAACCCAATATTTCAAAGGTTAATAGGCAGAAATACGTTCACGGAGAAAGAAATTCTTTCCTGGGACAGAGCCCGTGGCTGAGCATCGTCCGCCACTTGCTTGGTTAGTGGGCAGAGTCAGTGTCCACTGTGCTTGTGCAGAGGCTGTCAGGAAGGATGCTGACAGGCTCCTGGTATTTCAGGATGACAAACTGCCTGATGCTTCAGGCTGTGGTGTTTACCCTTGAGAGGACCCTGCTTTTGCTCTATTTACATAAGGCTGCTGATTTGCTGAGGGTTGAAAAAGCAGAGAGGGCTTTCTTTGCCTCCAGAATCTGCCTTTGCGTTTTGGCTGACTTCCTTCTCTAGCATAGCAAATGCTCTGTTGTTTGCAGATGGCACAAGAGATTCTTGGACACAAAGCTATGTTGAGGTTGTGAGAGACAGCCAGAATCGCCCTGTTCAATATCATTGCCCACATTGTGAACACAGGATTTGAGGCCACTTAATCGTGTGATCCGTTACCAGGCAGAGGCTACATGTTAGGAAATAAATCTTAACCTAGACCCATGGTTTCATATGCAGACACCCTGGTAAAGAAAAAAATTTGTTATCCTGTTTTGTTTGGAATAATTGATATTGATGGTAGTAGCCTCACTCATTTTTTTTTGGCCCATTTCGGGCTTGCTGATTTTAAGATTAAAAATATATGTATTTGCCCTGCAGCAGCCGTTAGCTCAATCTGGTAAATATGCATTTTCATATGGGTAATTTTGAAAATGCGCATTATGCACTTAATGGGTCGCATCGGCTTTGCTCAGTTCTTTCAGAACTGCTAGCTTGCTTTCTTTTTTAAAGGCTCTTTTTCTTTTTTTCAAAAAAAGGTATCTGCAGTACTTGTGTTGGCCATGGGGAATTTTCAGGTTGAGGATCAATATCCAACTGACTGAAACCAATTTTATAGCCAACTTCAGACAATCCATGCTCCCATAAATTGCATGAAAAATTGTTGGCAAATCATTTTGGCTTTAAAAGATTGCTGGGCGTATCCCAAGTGAGGTTTTTTTTTTTTAATGATTTTTTTAAAAATTGGGGTATAGTTGCTTTATAGTGTTGTATTTGTTTCTGCTGTACAACAAAGTGAATCAGCTGTATGTATACATATGTCCTCTTCCTCTTGGACCTCCCTTCCCCCCCTCCCCATCCCCCCCATCTAGGTCACCACAGAGCACCGAGCTGAGCTCCCGGGTTCGGACCAGCTCTCTGTTTGACACATGGTAGCGTATATATGTTAACCCTAATCTCCCCATTTGCCCCCGCCCCCGCGTCCTGTCCACACATCCATCCTCTACGTCTGCGTCTCTATTCCTGCCCTGCAGATAGGTTCACCTGTACCATTTTTCTGGATTCCACATATATGCATTAATATACGTTATTTGTTTTCCTCATTCTGACTTACTCTGTATGACAGACTCTAGGTCCATCCACGTCTCCACAAATGACCCAGTTTTGTTCCTTTTTATATTGACTTAGGTTTTCATCATTCTCTTTCCAGATAAAACACTTTATTTTTGTGCTAACTGTAAATATCTATGTAAAGTTATTTTCTTAAATAGCTGCTTAATTAATAAGACAAGAGGGAAATATTTCTGAGTTATATGGCCTTATTTAACCTTGTTTTGAAAATCATTAAGAGCAATAATAAGTAGATTTTTGTGTGTGTGTGAGACTTAAATTCCAAATTGTTTTTAGGATGTATTGTCTTTTAGTTAGATCCCTCTATTTTTTATGGGAGGGTTAAAAAGAAAAGTTTGACTCTACAATAATTTTTCATGCTTTCATTTTTTAAAATGATTTAGAAAAATCAAATCAAAACAATGTATTTTTCCCTATTCCTATGGCAAGTTTGACATGTGAAAATTTTTAATTCATGTCAAGAATTTTAATAACCTCTGATCTTGGTCATTGTGTGTTTTATGACCATTTGTGTAAAATAAACTCTAAGTGTTGTCACTTAATTTTGACGATAATTTTGAAAATAAGTTCAGTCAGACCTTTTCACATAAAAGTTTCAAAATACTGATAGAGATCACTTGACAGCAGTGACCTGCTTTACATATCACTAGCCTTGTGCATTGGAATCTCATATCTGGATTTATAGCTTTGGGTCAGTTTGGGTTGCCACGATAACTTTTTAAACAGAAAGAGGTGACTTTTTATCTAGTAATAAGGCATTGATAAGTAAACGTGGTAATTCCATACGTTAGGTTTGTGGATCTGCTGTCTTCCACTGCCTTATTCCTCATGGCAGCGTTCCTCAGGCCAGGGCTGCAGGGCAGCCTCCAGTAAGACCACGGAGAAGTGTTTAGGCAAAGGGGTATCAGTAGTTGTCCTTGACATCCCAGCATATTCCTTTCCTTTCTTCTCTAACAGATATACGTTCAGGTATATTTAGAGATAATCATTTTCCTGAATGTAAATTTGTAGTTGAGAAATGAAAGAATATAGATTCTCTCTCCTATTCTGGAAAGCTTTTTAATATACAAGTTAATAGCTACTTTATGTTTTTACTTTATGTAAGAGTGTTTATAGTAATACTGGTTCTGCTGATTATGAAAAAAGAATATAAAGCTTTTCTTTGTGTAAAAGGAATAAAGTTATTCATAATCCTCACTATCTAACCATCTGTCATTGATTTCAGTTCTGTCTAGTCTTACCAACCCCAGTGTCAGACATTAGTCCTTGGGGGGGTGAATGCAGAAATGAGTAAGTTTGGTTTCTTTGAGCTCAGAATTGATAGTGAGGTAGACAGTGCAGACCATCTGACTGCCAAATAACTGACCACACAGGGGATGTAAGTTGTCAACTTTATATAAAGGAGAGGAAATTTTACATCAAGGAGAGGAGATGTTGTTGTTTCTTTACAGAGGAGTCATGAGAATTTACTGCCCCTGGAGGGAACTCATTATCAGGTTGCAGGTGCTTGTAAGAATGAAGGAATAAAGAAGGTTTGGTACGGATGGGGTACGGGAGATGGTGTTTCTTTAAGGCGGTGCAGCCTAGGGGAGGGCGAGATGTGATGTGGGATCAGACCATCGAATACAGCAAGTTTTTTTTTTGTCACGTGAGCTTTAAGAAAGTGGAGATCATTAGTTAGGAAGGGACCTGTTAGTTTGTTTTTTTGGTTTTTTTTTTGCGGTATGTGGGCCTCTCACCGTCATGGCCTCTCCCGTTGCGGAGCACAGGCTCCGGACGCTCAGGCTCAGCGGCCATGGCTCACGGGCCCAGCCGCTCCGCGGCACGTGGGATCCTCCCAGACTGGGGCACGAATCCGTGTCCCCTGCATCGGCAGGCGGACTCTCAACCACTGCGCCACCAGGGAAGCCCAAGGGACCTGTTAGTTTTGAAGTCAGTGAATAGTAGCTAGGTATGACAGTGTAACATTATGAGATACAGAAAATACTTCCTTCTGTAGGAGGTGATAGGAAGAAGAGGGCATATGGGCTGTGATTTGTGTTCAGGTGAGATGAAGAAACAGTGGATATCTAGAGATGTGAAATGCTGGCAGTGGGTACAGCAAGGATTGGAACACAGAAATTAAGAAGCTTGGGTTGTCCCCACACTGTGCAAGTTGGAGCTACAGTTTTTATTTAGGGAATGGGTTTCTTCAGTTTTTACTTGAAGAGCAAGTTAGGGCTTAGGTAGAGAACTCTCTACCACAGTGGGAAGCGATCTCTTCTTTGTCCCTTAAGGTGATAAGCGTGTTAAGTGGATGTTGCCTGAATGTTGAACAGAGTTTTTTTCCCCAGCATCCTGGACTTTGGAGCAAGATAGAAAGCTCAGTCAGCAGTTCATTCCTGAGCTGCTGTTTTATATGGATTCAGAGATGGAATTGCTGTTGTTGAGCCTACATCTGAGTAGAGAAATCTGTTGGGAGATTCTGGATGCCTAAGTGATTGGCTTTGAGGTTTCTTCTTTTTCTGTAATGACTTTGGGCTACAAGAATCCTGATGTCTTTCAGAAAGTTTCTTGGAAGGAAGTGGCCTTTAGTCTTCTTCGTGTCTTTCTTCCTGTTCTGCCTCCTAGTGGGTCTGCTAGCCCCTGTGGTGGGACCAGAAGTCCCACTGGATCGAGGGCTCCAAACCTCTGCTCCTTTGCTTTTTGCTGGGGAGGGTGTTGTTAACACGTGTGAAATGGAGCGGTAGAGGAACCTGCCTGTGTTCTCCAGCGTCTAGAGTTCCTCTAAGACACGTTTGTTGTGAAGGGTCCTGAGGAAGGATAAAAACACGTGGCACTTTAAACGTGGGCATCACGGTTGCTCTCCCTAGAAAATTTGATTGACTGCAGATGCCTTTACTTCTGAGTAAATAACGCATAGGTTTTCCTGTCCTGAGCTTTATGATGATCTTCGGTTGTAGTGTGGAGCGTTTGTACATTCCTTTATAGTCACTGCTTCCCTTAAAATCATTGCTTCTTTAAAAAAAAAATGTGTCTTAACTGGTCATTTTTAAAAATAACCTTTAGACTCCAGCTGTTGAGAGCATCAAAACTAATTACCCAGCCACCGCCATGTCAAATGTAATTTAAGAAAGGGCTCTTCTTTCCCGAGGAAAATCTAATTTGGTTTACTTCATTCCATCTCTGATCGGCTGCCTTGGTTTCTTTACTATTGGAAAATATGTTCAGGTTAAAATTTAATAGAAAGTTATCCATAAGATACTAGATTGGTTTTCTTTTTCTTCATGTGTGTGAAAAGGTCGTTGTCATAGCATGTTCAAGCTAGTCTTCTTTACATATTTCACTTATTTCCTCACAAAATATTTATTAAAAATAAAGCAGCACTTGGCAAAGCTGTTTCTCTTTGTGAAGACGGGGAGCATCTATCTGAGTAAGATATTCAAGGTTTTGTCTTGGTCTGTAACCTTGAGCAAGTAATTCCCTTTATCGAGGTTTCTCCATCTGAATATGGATAATCCCATGGGATTCTCACTCCCCCTTGTTCAGGGATGCTGGAAACAATAATTGAGTCTTTATCAAGTTATTTAAATTATCAGAAAGTGGTCAAAAAGAACCCAAGAGCTGTTTTCCTTTAGCTTAAAATTATTTGTCATTTAATATCACCTTTAAACATTTATTTTCTATAAAAGGCATGTGCTTTGTCATTTATTTATTTATGCAGTGGCTTTATGGGCCCTGTCTTTGATCCATTAAAGGTAAATGCCATTGTTTTAAATTTTCTTTTTCTTTTAAAGACTGTGTGTATATCGAGAGTCGGAGGCCAAACACACCGTATTTCATCTGTAGCATCCAAGACTTCAAACTGGTAAGCATCTTTTCATGTGCTGTTGATTCTACTCCGTACCTCCTCTTTTCCCAGTTCCACTGGCTGTCTCTTTTGATTGCTTCTCTATCCTATTGACTTGTTGACCTCTGAGTGCTGACTGCCTGGTGACTGCAGCACTCAAATAAGGCAGTAATCAGCTTTATAACACTAAGTGTAGACAAATGTTTCTGAAGTTTTTATTCATTTAGTAGCTGTTCTGACAACAATTTCAGAGATTCCCTTGAGCTCCTGTAGTAGTTCATTTTTTCTCAGCCACTGTGAAGAACCTGATGTAAAATAAACTTTGGATCTGATGATGAGTTGGGGTAAAAAAGAGAATATAAATGGGCCAGAGATGATTATTTTCTGTGGCAATAGTAATTTACTTAGGTATTTTAAGCAAATAAGGAGTGTATCTTGAACCTTTTCTGGGTGTCTCCCGTGGTGGAGGTCGGGGAAGGAAGTTTGGCTTGGGGATGATAGAGCTATAGTACTTTCTCATTAAAAACCTTTCACGGGTACCTAAGTGCCAGTATTGCCCGGTATGAAATCTCTTGTTTTTAGACCACTGGTTCTCACACTTAGGGCTTTGGATCCCCTGATATCCGGAGAGATTTTGCAGAGGTCTGTAAATAAGCATTCTCAGTCTCAAATAAATTAAATAAATATACTTCACACATGTCTGTACAACTGCTTTTCAAATGTATTAATATGCTGCTGTGATTTTTAAAATTAACTTATTCAATGACAGTACATAGTTAAGAATCACTTTATTATGTATTTTCCTCAAGCAATTGTTATGTGAAGTGCTATCGAAGTAGTGTCATTTGGGGAATCTTTTGAAACATTTAGATGTTAAGAAAGGATCCTGGACAGTAAGTCGCCTACATACGAACGAGTTCCGTTCCGAGAGTGGGTTCCTAAGTCCAACAAAGTTAGCCTAGGTACCCAACTAACACAATTGGCTATATACCGCTGCTTTTACGCTTGCTTGCAGACATCCTGGGCTTGAAATAAAGATACTGTACTACTGTATGCTGTACTGTACAGTAAAGTACACAAAAGCACAACCACTTGTAGAGGATGCATGCACATGACAGTGTATGCCAGACACACACACTAACTTACGTGATTGTACATGCGAATGCACGTTTGCATCTTTGAAAGGTCGCAACTTGAAGGTTCGTATGTAGGGGACTTATTGTACTTGAAGGTTGTGAACCACTGTGTACATTCTTAGGTCTGGAGAAATCCTGATTCTTTAGCTTTGTAGAGATACGTGTCAATATCTGTGAAAGCCATTATTTCCAAAACGCTTTGTAACTTTTGATAATACTTGTGCTCTGATATACATTGTATGTGATATTTCAGCCTAAAGAAAAGTAATGTAGTCTGAACTCTGCATCTCCTTAGTTTTTTTTTTTTTTTTTTTTTTTGTGGTACGCGGGCATCTCGTTGCTGTGGCCTCTCCTGTTGCGGAGCACAGGCTCCGGACGCGCAGGCTCAGCGACCATGGCTCACGGGCCCAGCCGCTCCGCGGCATGTGGGATCCTCCTGGACCGGGGCACGAACCCGCGTCCCCTGCATCGGCAGGTGGACTCTCAACCACTGCACCACCAGGGAAGCCCTCCTTAGTGTTTTTTTTTTTTTTTCTAATGCATTCTAAACGACTCCAAATGTCCCATTAGTAAAAAAAAGTTGCATGCCATTTCTTTTTCTTTGTTCAAAAATTATCACGTAAGTAATAACATGCTTTTTGCTACTTTAAAAGAAAGTAAAATGGGCCATTTACTGCTAAGATTTCTTTATTCTTGGTAGGCTGCTTTTACCTTCTAGTTTTACAAGGTGGCCTTGCGGTTTAATCTTGTAAATCACATGCTTTCTGCTCAGATTTTATGTCAACATGAGGTTTTACCATTTTTTAGAGGTCTTTGCTATTTATTATATGTTGCCTTCCAAAGGTTGTTTTTTACAGCTGCTGCACTGACATCTGCAAGTCTGGGCGGTGGCCTTGTTTCCTGAAGAGTTTTCTTTTGCTAGTGGTGCTGCTACTGCTCTTTCCCTGCTCGTTGTCTTTGTGTGTGATTTTTACCAGATATAATACCACTGCACCATGGAAAAGATATACAGCTGTGAAATAAAACTGCAAAGATTTTCCTTTTACCTATTAGAGTCTGAGCCCCTTTTGTACAATTTTTCCACGTTAGCAGGTGCCTTCGTGTTTGAATGGCGTCTCTTAGGAAATGCTGATTACAATGTGATAGTTGCTGTTCAGGGCAGAGGTTCCTGCTGAGCTACAGTAATTGCTCAGGGTATTAACAGCAATAAAAGCTGAAACTTCTGTCATCAAGATTGGTCTAGTACAGCACATTAAAGCTGTCTGCAGAAACAGCGTGGGAAGTGGGGTTCTATAGGTTTAGATACCTTTTTCTAAGTCACATATTGCTATGTCAGATGTTTTTGTTTGAGTTCTGTATTCAGCATGTATTTACAGTTTTTGTGTAAGAATAACAGGGATGTTGAAGAAATATTTGCTCCTGGAAGGAATATGTTTATTGTCTGGATACCCACTTTCTTTCCTTGTTTCTCAATACTACTTATAAAAAGATAATGTAATAGATAAGAATAATCATAGACGTCTTTTCCTTCAGCTTAACCTATAAGGGGAAAAGATGAACAGAAGGAAATGTTCTTTGTTTCTTTGCAAGATTTCAAAAAGAAGAAATTGGAGTTGGTTTTGCCCACAGCAAATACCATGCATGGCAAGCGGAACAGTGGAAAACAAAAACCCAATAGCTTTGACATGTTGTTGATTCATTATGTGTTTTATCTTTTTATGGTTTGAGGTTTAACTGAGAGATGTATTTCTTTGTTTATACCATAAATTAGAATCAGTCCTTTTAGCATGGTGAGTTTTGAGAACAAGATGTGTTTTGGGACTGTCAGAGGCACTGGGTGAACAGGAAGGGCAGGAAGGGGAGAAGGGCAGGAAGCTGGGAGAAGCAGAGGGTTGGAGCAGCTGTGCAGAGAGAGGGAGAGGGAGAGAGAGGGAGGGAGGGAGAGAGAGAGAGGGAGAGAGGGAAAGAGAGAGGGAGAGAGAGGGAGAGGGGGAGAGAGAGGGGGGAGAGAGAGGGAGAGGGGGAGAGGGGGAGAGGGAGAGAGAGAGAGGGAGAGGGGGAGAGGGAGAGAGGGAAAGAGAGAGGGGGGAGAGAGGGAGAGAGAGGGAGAGGGGGGAGAGAGAGAGGGAGGGAGAGAGAGGGAGAGGGGGGAGGGGGGAGAGGGGGGAGAGAGGGAGGGAGAGAGAGAGGGAGGGAGAGAGAGAGAGGGAGAGAGAGAGAGGGAGAGGGAGAGAGAGAGAGGGAGGGATAGGGGGAGGGGGGGAGGGAGAGGGGGAGAGAGGGAGAGGGGGAGAGAGGGAGAGGGGGAGAGAGGGAGAGGGGGAGAGAGGGAGAGAGAGAGGGAGAGAGAGGGAGAGAGGGAGAGGGAGAGAGAGAGAGGGAAAGAGAGAGAGGGAGAGGGGGAGGGAGGGAGAGGGAGGGGGGAGAGCGAGAGAGCGAGCGAGCATGAGTGCTGTCCTCGAGTCCTGCTGTATTGGTGCTTCTTCCCGTTGGATTCTTAGATTCTCCTTATTGTCTCTTCTGAGTAGGGGGCTCTTTTCTTGGGCCAGCTTGAGCAGATCTCTAGTAACCATAACTGAAAGAGCCTGCGATCACATCTGCATGTGCTGTGCTCCCATAGCTTTTCTAGGTCACTGTGTTTGCTTTGAGGGTTTTGTTCCCGAATGAGTCACTGTCACCACGGAGCAGTATATCCCAGAGTGCATTTAGGAGCGTCTTGGGTTATCACCAGTGCCTTCGACAGGCATTTGTTGAAAGCCTACGGTGTATTCTTTGTTGAGCGCAGCACCATGAGGGGGACTGAAGAATGTAAGGTATAGTTCCTTCCCTCAGTGATCTTAGGTTGTGATTGGACAGACAGTGGCTGTGGTGTTACTGGATGTCAGCCCTCTTTGGGGAACACTGAGTAGGACTGATGTGGAGGAAGCCATTCACGTAATGTCCTAAGAGAAAGGTTCCTTACTTTTACTAAAAACCAGTAAGATTCCATTTTTATAGAAGTCCAGGCCTTAGCATAATAGAATTAATTTGCTATCTAGAAATAATCATGGCTTCTGAGAATGCTTAACAAGGAGATTATTGAGATTAGTGGTTTCCATTCAGCATAACACCAAGGATCCTTGTTCCTTGTCTGGCTCTAATAGTGGTGCTTCGTACCTAATTCTTCATTCACAGATAAGTAGTTGAAGCCATTCCTCTAATACTCTGCATGGGAATTCTGTGTGGATTCCTAATGAATTTCTATCGTTTGTTAAATAGAAAAAATATGATGTTTGTTTCCTTGAGTTATATAATTATCAATTCTTTAGCTGTTACATGAAATGAATTTTCAGGTCGGATAGGTAATTATTACAAATATTATTTTGAGCAGATACCATTGATTCGTTTTTGCTCCTATTTGGCCTATTAAAATGTAATTGTCTTTAAAATTAAACCTGAGATTCCTTAGAGTTGGGGATATGTCTTTGGTGATGTTAGGCTATTTCCAGTTGACCTTTTAGGGCTCAGTGTGTTGTCACTGCCCTGCACGGATGCATGTGGTCTTGTGTCGTTTCTGTCCCTAACAGCATACATTCTCGGTGCTGACTTTGAACGTGGAGTAGTGGAGGGCACCTGCCACTTGTTACCTTGGTGAAGGCACAACTCCATTGCTGCTGTGAGTGGGGGGGCCGAGCTCATTAAGGTGCAGCGCCGTGTACACCTCTTCGTTTCACAGTCGAATGTGAGCAGCTGGGGGAGGAACATTTGGAGTTTCCTTCCAGTTCCTGGTCTGTACCTGTAACCCTACGCAAAGGCTGGTTACCCCAGTGCAGCAATTGGGGGCTTCAGCTTAGGTTCCACTTACCGTTGAAATTGCCTTCTCTCCACCAAATTGAGTTTCTCAGAAGTGTATTAAAAGCAAGAAGCTGCTTTTCCTTCTTGAAAATGAAAACTTACTGAGAATAAGTAATCATACCTTCTCGTTTTTTTTGTTAGAGACCTTTACATAGATAATGCTGGGAGATAAGGGAGGTTTCGTTAACATGCACTCTTGTGTACATATGTATGTACACACAATGAGTTAATTAGCATTTATGTATTATACACCACAGTTATTTAATCCCAGCTTGGTTGATGTGACCACTCAGCACAGAATGTATGGTGTATGGGCATTCAGGAAATGGGCATTTTAATATTAGGTCAGCCTTGTATTGAAACTTTTTGGGGTGGGGGCAGGAAATCTGCATTAATTTGAACATGGCTAATTCAGAATTTTAGATGTGATTCTGGGACTGAGTTGGGGGATGGTAGAGTGCATGGGTTGGGAGCTGGAATTTGACATCAGCTGGTCTGTTCCATCAGTTGCTATCTTCCATGACCTTGGGCAAGACACTAAATCCTCCTAACCTTGCTGTACTTACCTATGAAGTTGGGATATAAAGCACCTACCTTGAAGATGGGTTGTTTTTAGATTAACAGATCAAGCCTACAAAGTTGTTAGTGCAGTGCCTGGGCCATGGGATGATCGTGACGTTGACATTTAGTTGGCGCTCTAGGTTTAAGCTTTGTAAAGGCAGTTACCACCATGTCTGTTTTATTATTGATATATAAATACATTGCCCATATAAGATCCATACTAAATATTTACTGAGTATTGAATGAAGTTACATTTCAGTGGAAAAAATTGACTGGATAAAGTTTTCAAAAATCTTTAGTAGTAGTTTGATACAGTCCATGCATTAACTACAAATTAACCTTCTGTTTATTAAACAGGCCAAAGAGATCTGCTTCTTTACCTTTAGTTAGCCTGCAATGTGTAGTATTTTATATATTTAAATAATAAAATTCTAAAAATACGTTCAACCTCAGTTTTAATTTTCTTCAGGAAGTTTATGTGAGTGTAGCCAAAGTCATAACATTCTTTAGGCATTATTCTGTTTCGAATTTTCTATGTCACTGACTTTTAGCAAAGATAAACGAGGGCTTAGTCTATATGTAAACATCCCAGAGAAGGCCAGCTGATATGAAAAATGCCATAGGATGTGATGATTTGTTTCTGTGTGAAACAGTAGCTGTTTTCTCTTTTGGTTTTTTATAGTCCCTCACGTTAGGCCTGCAGAATTGAGTCTATTTGTAGTTTCTTTTTCTCTTTACCCTCTTTGTTCATTCCCTGTAAAAAGGTCAGTACCACTTGGTTACAGCTTTGTGACTTGAGTGTAGTGTTGGATAATGAAGTGAAGACTTTGAAGTTTGTTATCAAGTGTTTTCAGTTTATAGAGTGAGGAGGTACATCTTACTTAGTGGAAAGTACAGCAGAGACAGTTCTTTAAAGAGTTGTTCCTTTTTGTTAGTTTAATTGTCCTCACCTGTCAGGAGTGGGTGCATCGGTGGGACGGTGCTCTTATACAGTGATTTCTAGGTCAAGAAAAAGTTGGAAAAAAGAAGGAAATTTTGCCATTTGCAACAACATGAATGGACTTGGAGGGTACTTTGCTAAGTGAAGTAAGTCAGACAGAGAAAGACAAGCACTGTGTGATATCACTTCAGTGTGGAATCTAAAAAATACAACAAACTAGTGACTATAATTAAAAAAAAGAAACAGACTTACAGATATAGAGAACAAATTAGTGTATCAGTGGGGAGGGGGAAGAGAGGAGGGGCAAGATAGGGGTAGGGGATTAAGAGGTACAAACTATTATGTGTAACATAAGGTACAAGGATATATTGTACAACACGGAATATACCGAATATTCTATAATAACTGGAAATGGACTATAATCTTTAAAAACTGTGAATCACTATATTGTATACCTGTATCTTATATAATATTGTACATTGTATATACTTCAATTTTTAAAAAAAAAGTAAAAAAAGAAAGGGAAAAGGTTTGAATTACTGACTTGGTGCTAGAGTATTCTTCTAAAGGCCACGCCTTCCCCTACCCCCACCTTCTTTGTTTAAAATAAAGGTCGTGGTTGCTTAGTTGCCATCAATAAGCATTGTGATAAACTATAATGGGGTATTGAGCTTCCTCCATGCTGTGTTTGGAGTAACCCACCAATAATACATATATGTGCAAGGATTAAATGTCCTTTTCATGTTGGAATTTGAAGTTTATAATTTTAAGAGTGGGATGCTGTCGCTTAGCCCTGAGTTTGATGGGCATAGTCAGATGCCGCGTTGTTGGGTATCTGCTGTGCCTGCCCCCCACCTCCACCCCAGTTATAGGACAATCATGTTGAAAGTTATTTTGAATCACCACAGCCTCTTCGCATGATCCGAGTGTCAATTTGTAAGTGGAAGGAAGTGGTGACACAAGTGAAAATCAAAGCGAGGCTTTGGGAATAAGTAATCTCAGAACATCTCATTGGTTCCATTTACTTAGCTTCTCAGTGGTCTGTTTTCAGTCATGACTGACAGTCATCGTAGGCCACGTGGTATTTAAAGTTTTAATGGTTCACGATTACTGTGAAGTTGGGTAATTCATTTTCTCCTAATTTATTTGGATTTTAGGACTCTAAGAAATCACTTAAAAAGTTTAATTATATTTACTTCCATAAACTGTTTATCTAAAAATGTTATTTTAATAGTAAACCTGTTCTCTATATGTAAAAATTTTTCAAAGCAGAAAACTCTAGGTATTCTGATATTTTTAAAAAAGGAACTTAAGAAAGTTTGAGACAATCTGATATTTGCAGAGAGCTACTGTGCAGGAATACTGGTAAAATCTTGTCATTCCAACTCTCTTTCTTAGAACTGGAAATTTGTAATTTGTGTATATGTGATCGTTTGTGTTAAGGACCAACTCAAAATTATAGAAGAAAAAATCCATTAGAAGAAACGAAAGAAAATTAGGGCAACTGAGATACTGTCAGCATTTTCTGACTCATAAGTAAGAATAATGAAATGCTTTGAAATGATGCCTTTTTTTCATGTTTAAAATGTTTTAATAATTACTTGAACTTTTGCACATTAAGTAATGCCAACATGCTTAGAAATGCTTCGCCAAGTGTCTTTCTGTTTAAAACCCTTGATTTGAATGAATAAGGATTTGAGTGGTCTGATTAACTCCTAGTGCAAGAGATTAACCACAGGTTCATTTTTATTTGATGCTTATATTAAAAGATCTTGAGTATACTGTACATTCCAGTGCACAGTTGAATCTTTGATTAGAAGTTTGCAGTGCTGGTATGGGGAGGTGGGAGGTGTATGGTGGAGAAGGCTATGGCTACTAACACTTGCTGTCCATGCAGGTCACGTATATTTACTGTCCGTGGGGGCAGTGGGAGTGAGAGACTGGCCGCACAGAAAGCATATATGGTGTCGGAGCCTGGGATGCTCTAGAGGGTCGTCTGTAGAGAAAGAAAAGAACAGAAAAGAAAAGCATCATGATAAAGACATGCCCAAGATTAGCTCTTTTTCTTGGGATTTATCTTTTTTGTTTGTTTTCAGAGAGACATAAAAAGAAAATAAGTAGTTGATGGAGCATATTAAAATCTTGGACCACAGGAAGCTGTTAGAGAGTGATTCTTAGCTTTTCGAAATGAATTATATGTATCAGGACTCCCTAAAAATGATTTAATATGAAAAGTTTGCTTATCTGTAATTTAAAAACCATCTTAAGAACAGAAATTCACATAAGTATTTGGATTTTATGGGGTTTTTAGTTCATTAAAAACAACGTGAAATTGGATTGGTTAGGTTTTTGGAAATGTTACGTACTCCCTAGAGTTTTTGAAAAGGGACATATTCAGACTATGATCTGAAGTATCTTTTTTGATACTTATCAGGACTGTGCTGGCTTTCAGAAGGTGCTCTTTAATCTTTTGCTGGTTTTAAATGTTTTAAAAGTTTCTTTAAAAAAAAAAAGACATACGGTACATACCAAACTGATTTTGCCCCTAAAAGAAATAATGTCTTTCTTGAACTTTATGCTCCAGTCTGCTCATTACATTTACCTCGTGAGTAAATTAAAGCTTGTTTGAATGGTGTCTTCTTTTCCCTCTGGTGTTAAGCCTTTGTATTTTACCTTATCTTTAGCTTTACAAAATTAAACTAGGACTTTGAGAAAATGGTAGGATCTTTCTTTGAGGCCCGCTGCCCCCAGTACCTTGAGCATTTCCTTCTAAAGTACATGTCCTATGCCTCTGGCATCTCTCCTTAGAAACTCTTCTGAAAGCTCAGTTTGTCCACTGGTGGTTTATTGTATAGTTGTGTTTATCTGACACCATTGCATTTTTGTTTTTATTATAAGCAAAGCATGCCACTGTCACGGTTCTTTGACACTGTGTCACATCTTAACTTGGTTATTTTGAGGGGCACACACCATACCGCTTTATGACAGGCCCACACTGAGAGTGTGGAGCCAGAGGGTCGTATGTTCACGCTGGAGAAAGGAAGCAGCTCTGACTGATGTGCGGAGTTTAACTTTAGTGGCAGAACAGATTCACTGAGACTTCAGAGGCCACCTGCTAAAGGATTTGTGCAGCTGCTTGCTTGTGTGCTGAGTGCCCCTAGTAACCAGGGTATGAGAGGACATTGGGCCTGTTAACTTAAAACTTTTTTCTCTTTTAGGTCCACAACTCCCAGGCCTGTTGCAGATCTCCACCTCCTGCTTTGTGCGACCCCCCAGCATGCTCTCTGCCGGTGGCAGCACAGCCGCCACAGCATCTTTCTGAAGCCGGGAGAGGGCCTGTAGGGGTAAGGAGAATCCCGTTTTTAAAAGCTATCAATATTTTATATCCCACAGGGTATAAAATAGGCATATCACCTCCCTCCCCAGAGCCCCTTTAAAAATGTGCTGTATCGTATATGTTCTTAAAGGAGTAACAAGTACACGCACAGAGGAAGCAAAATACGGGACTTGCCTTACCCCTCTAGGACAGTGCCAGAAGCCGGGGGGCTTGGTGGTGGAGGGGTGTTGGCACCAGCAGAGAGCATGCTGGGCCGCTGCAAGGAGCAGGAGCTGGCAATCAGCAGCGAGTATGGACGTTGGCGACTGAAATAGGGGAAAAGGGGGTAAGTCTGAGTCCGCGTGCGGACTGCGCCTTTCCCCAGGATCACCGGGACTTGTGGCCCGTGAGTCTAAACTGTTCGGGCTGCTGCCCTCTCGGGTGACCTTCGGTAGAGTATGGCTCAGAGGTAGCTGGGCTTTTCTGCAGGGCCGGATACAGAATAAACGTTCTGAAAGGCTTGGGTTGGGGAGGGTAGATGGAGTGCTCTCAGCTGTACCCCGGCACATCCTCTGTTACCTGGTGACAATGTGGGGCGTTCCGAGAGGTGAAGCAGGATGCAGTGTCTTCAGCGCTTTGTCCCCTGGAGCACAGGGCCTGGTGTTAGTGATCCATGAGGGTTACTTTGGTGCCGTGTGCCTCACCTTTTCTGGAAGCTCGGTGTATACACCTGTCTTCATTTTCTTTCCTTCCTGAGGATTTAATGCTAAAGTTTTCTGAAGGACAGGTGTTCATTGTTCTGATTGACCGCTGTTAGTCACTGAAGAAGGTTAAGACCTGTCTTTCCCTTGTTTTACCTAATCTGACCCTGGGGCTCAAACTCATGCTTGATTAGGAAATAACACAAGAGAATAGCCATCGTACATGCATGCACAGATCCAGATACTGGCAATATGCAACGACTTGTTCACTTGCCGTGAAGCATATTAATATCTTGAGACTAGGAAAAGAGAGCGCTCCCAATGGCCTGTAGCAGCGCTTGGGAAAGTTTTGGGAAGGTAGCTATGTACTGAGGAGCCGGGTGTGTTTTTGGTACACCAGTAACACGTGGGCAGGCAGAGTGGAGGAGCTCGCCAGGTGTACGTGTCGGCGTGTCCCTATAAGCAATGTAGGCAGTGAGCCTGGTGAAGCTGGGAGTTGTGAGAAGATGCCGCAGGACGTCAAAGAAGAGCACAGGTTAGTGGGTCCTGGGAGGCAGAGGTGGGGATACAAAATGGGGCCGGATCATTGAGGGTCTGAAAGGTTAGACAAGGTGATATTTTATGTACTAGGCCGAAGAGAGCCTTTGCAGGCTTTTTTATTCCAGACAGGCCGATCTGCAGATCACTGCTTAAGAAGAGTCATTGGGTAGAGTGTAGAGTGGGGAAAGACTGTAAAAGTTCCAATTAGGTGGCTAGGACTGTCATCCATGCATAAAATGAAGAGGACCAAGACAATGGAGATGGGACATTAATAATTGTAATAAAATGAGGAATAATTGTCACAACATTTTCATGTTTAGATGGCTGCCACTGTAATTTCTCAAGAATTAGACCAGAGAAAAAGGTTCACATTATGGAAGCCTTGGAAGTCTTGATGTAATAGCCATTCACAATGGAAGATAAAACCCAACTAGTGGATAAAAATCTAATTTTAATCCCTGGAGAGATATTGACATCTTAAGGGACAAATTAGCAGAGTCCCAACTTGACTGCATACTTCAAAAGCTTCAGCCTTTACCAGTTACCATCGTGTGTGTGTGTGTGTGTGTGTGTGTGTGTGAGAGAGAGAGAGAGAGAGAGAGAGAGAGAGAGAGATGGCTTTTATCTTTCAGGCCAATATTATCTTTATTCTCTAATCAGTGTCAATGTCATTGTTAGACTGTTTCATTTACTGCAATACCCACTAACCAGGATTTGCTGAATGGATTTAAAGTTTTGCCCATAATTGATATGTAGTAAACTTTTTATATTAGCATTAGTGATGACGAGTATTTATTTTTTTTAGCAGTAAAAATATTGTGTCCACTAGGGATTTAAATAAATTCATGATGGGTGGTATACTCAGATACTATCATATGTAGGTTGGAGAAGATTCTGTAGTACGATGATAAATCTTCTTTCAGTCAGGATGATGCTGCATAAAGCTAACGTATTGATTGTTCTTTAACAACGCTTCATGCTGCCAAAGTCATTTGAGCTGGGTCTGAATTGGATCCAGTTGGCAAAGCTCCCCTCCATGTGTGGAGCTCTCATAAATCCTGCAGGCACACACATCTAATACAGTGTAATGAGAGAGCTACTGGGAGAAAAAATTGATTACAGGGTTGCAGACAATATCATTAACGTTTCCTGCCGTGATACACCAGATGTCTTCCCTAATAGACTGTTTTTGTTAATTTCGTTTTTATAGGATAGCATTGATTGCATCATAATTTAACTTTCTTTGTATATTCAGGTATATGTGATCTCTGTATACAAATGATGGCATCAACTCATAAGATTTAATTTTATTAATTTTTTATCTGTTCATTTAAAAAGTATTTGTGCTAGAAGGGCAACATTTTTACTTGTTCCCGAGAATCTGTTAGTTTCGATGTCTTCTAGCAAAAATGACTGATTTACTGGTAGTTGGTGGGAGGGAGGTGAGAAGGCAAAGAAAACATTGCCCAGATCCTCCCCAGACTGGACAAAGATCATCCCGCACCCCCAGCTATTCCCAGTATCAGGGGGTTTAATTGGCGTGACAGAGGCTCTGTCCAGAGCAGAGAAGGTGCAGCCATTTAAAGGGGATTTAAAATGCACATTCATTTTCACTGTCATGAATGTGGCTCTGCGGGCTGGAATGCTTGTTGGGTGCACCCATCCTCTCCTCAGTAAAAAATCAGTACTCCTCACTGGGGTATTTAGTTATTTAGCATTTTTATTTTTCAGTCGTATCTTTTTGTGTGTTTAAGACCTCTGTGGAGTGGCTAACATATATAAATAAGACAACATTGCAGTAGTGGGTCGAGCTATTTTATTTAAGTCGTTTAAAAAAATGTTCATAGCAGCTTTATTCACAATAGAAAAATACTGGAAAGAGCCCAAATGTTCTTTGGTGAATGATTGAACCAAGTCATTATTTTTTTAACGACTGGTTTTGTTTTTGGGGTATTATTCTTTAGAGAACATTTTTTTCTCTCGATGAGTTCCTGTGTAACATAGGATGCGTTAATCAACCTTTCTAACCCTTAGTTTTCTCACCTCTAAAATGGGCACACCACTACTGTTTACCTCAAAGGGTTGTTACAAAGGTGAATAAAGTAATTCATTAGATTGCTTAGTGTGATGCAGGCATATAATAAACATTCCTTAAGCATTATCTCTTATCACAGTGGGTCTTGTTGTTTAAATAATTAAACAACGGGTACAATTAATCAGGTTTAAATTAATCAGGTTTAAATAATTTATTAGTTTTCTGGACATTCTTAATCTGAAGCCCATAGGCCCCTAGGTGGTCTCCTTGAGTTTAAGAGCGCCTATGAACTTTCTGAAATCTCTTGCAAAGTCTTATACATATGTGCAATTTCCTGGAGAGAATATATACTTTTCAACCATGGATGATAATCAGTAGATTCCTAAAATGTTGAAAAAATTTTAAAAATTAAGTTTAAAAACTGCTATTCTCTAAAGCCTCTTGAGGTGGGTCACTTAAAACCTCAAATCAGGAAAGTAACTGTTAAAATTATATAAATATTTAAAATTTTTCTTTAATTGAGGCTATTTTCCAAGTAAAGGCTATAATTAAAACCCTGATAAAACAAACACACACCCCTCAAATCAGCTAGCTGTTAAGGAAGTAAACTAACGTGGAACATTTACTTTGTGCCTAGGCACACTGCTACTCTTTTCATGTAACTTAACCCGTTTGATCTCCACAACAATCTGTGATATTTATTTCATTTTGTACGTGAGAAAACTTGAGGTTTGTGTTCATATGAAATCTTGCCTTTGTATAAAAATCTGGCAGGACTGAGGTTTAACTCAGGAACTCACCTGGCCACGTGTAATCTTGGTTGTGCCCCTGGCTGACTGTACTGCCTGGGTGACCCCTGCCTCGATGCCCCTTTGCCTTCACTTTACTAAGTGAGTTCCTCAGCTGACATGCTTGCTGCTCATTCACTTTGGAGAGTAGAAGGCTTCTGCCACTGAGGGTTTTACAGGCTGGCCTTTCCCCTGAATAGATGGACGGTGGTGTTAACAGCTTGGTGTGGGAACCCTGTTTAGTATTGGTGAGTTTTGTTTTCCTGTTAGCACTTGTGGTGGTCCTATCTTTACTGTTCTTTTGTTTAAAAAAATGTCTGACTTCAGACCCCAACGATGAGCTCCCTTTTCACTCAACAGCATCTGTGTACATTTGAAAAATGACCCTTGCCGCCTGTGTGTGTGTTAGTCCGCATTTGTTTCAGATAAAACTTCGTGCGTGTGAGAAATTGGGCTTTGCATCTCCCTTGGGATAAATCCAGTCCCCTGATCTAGACAGACCTACTTCACCAACACAGAGCAGGAAGCCGGGGTCCAGTGGCTCACCCCAAACCCCTGCTTCATGTGGCGCTGCTCAGGCCCAGGTCTCTTGGGTCTCTGGTTGGTGTTCTTCCCATTGCTCCTTGCTTCCTTCCTTGACCATTGGGTGTTCTTAGAGCCAGCCCATGTGATAACACCATTTATTTCTTTAGAAGCTAAGAATACTTTGCCTAATAATCTAGTTTAAACTTTTTGACTGAGTCTCAAGCCACTGTTAAAACAGTACTATTTTTTGCTTGCATAAGGCATTTATCATTTTAAAGTATCATTTCTAACTGGTACTTCTCATACTTGGGACTTTTGGTACCATTTAATAATTAAAAGCGAACATTTATTATAAAATGCTGTCTTAAAAGTTAAGTTAATTATATTTCTTACCTGCTTGGTGCTTATAAAGAACTGTCATCTTGTTGCCTCTGTAGCTCTACAGGAGGTTTTGAGGATATCCCGCTTTTTTCAGAGTTTACTGTAGCTTCCCCAACTGCCACTAAATATGCCAAAAATAACCATTGGCTTTTATCTGATTTTCAGAAGAATTGCCAATACAGGTGCTATATTAATTTAGGGATTAATCCATCTACCCTAAATGAAAGATAATTAATAGCTGTTGAATTTTAATGTAGCAAGTTTAAAAAATTCTTAAAACACCCAGTTGACCAGTATTAGTATTAGCGAGGATATAACCTGCTTCCAGGTGAATTCCTTTCCTTTGGAGAAGTTGTCCTCACAGGCTGCTCGTCCTCAGAAGCTGGATGTCCGCTAATTTGGATGTCAGCCATCTTCTATCATATTCATCTGCTCTTTTTTTTTTTTTTTTTTTTTTACAGAAGGGACATCAAGCCGCATTTTTCAGAACGTAGATTTGAATAACCTTATGATTTTAAAAAACGGCCTACTGTTTTAAGCAGTCTTTTTGTTACCATAGATCTGTATGAAGCCTAATGATTATGTTTAGGTTTTGTTGAGCTTTCCCTTCTTTCAGGGATAATGCATCACCCTTCATTACTTACAGGCACTGTTAGGCCCTTCCACTTTGCCTTTTTAGGGCTGTTTCGTACTGTTTGAAAAATACCTAAGCAAATATGTGGAGTTCCCAGGCTTTACAAGTTCTCCAGAATGAGTTTTATTAATATAAATTGCCAAAGAAATTTCAGCACATGGAGGTGTAGAGCTTGCAGTTTTGTTTGGCTTAAACTTTGTGTGTTATACCTCCTTTTAGGACCTCATAGTATTTTTAGTGACAATATCTCTTATAACTATCAAGGCCTTCAATTTTTCTAAGGGCCTGGGGTCAAGATTAAGTAATATACCTAAGGTTAATCGATCCTTTCCAGAGTCTAGAAAATGTTATGCCTAATGCCTGGAAGTTGGCATTTTCTGTTTTTATCTTTGATCTCCTGTTGTACAGTTAGATCGAATGTCAGGTACTTGTCATTTTTTTCCTTTCTCTTCTTTGTAAATAGACTTTATTTTTTTAGAGCAGTTTTAGGATCACAGCAAAAATTGAGTGGAAGGCACAGAGATTTCCCATATACCTCCTACCCCTATACGTGAATAGCCTCTCCCATTAGCAAAACCAGAGTGGTACATATATTACAGTTGATGAATCCACAGGTCATTATCACATCCTTATCATCCAAAGTGCATAGTTTACATTAGGGTTCACTTTCAGTGTGTTGTACATTCTTTGGGTTTGGACAAGTTTCTAATGCCGTGTATCCACTATTAGAGCTCCATACCGAGTAGTTTCCCTGCCCTAAAAATCCTCTGTGCTTTGCCTATTCATCCCTCCCTTCCATCTGACCCCTGGCAACCACTGATCTCTTTGCTCTCTCCATAGTTTTGCCTTTTGCAGAATGTCATATAGTTTGAATCATACAATATGTAACCTTTTCAGATTGGCTTCTTTCACTTAGTAGTATGCACTTAAGATTCCTCCATGTCTTTTCATGGCGTAACAGTTGAATAATATTTCACACTGAATAATATTCCGTTGTTTGGATGTACCACAGTTTGTTTATCCTTTCACCCACTGAAAGCTACCTTTGTTCCTCCAGGTTTTAGCAATTATGAATAAAGCTGCTGTAACATCCATTATAGCAGGTTATTGCGTGGATGTAAGTTTTTAACTCCTTCGGGAGCCTCATTGCAGGATTGTATGGTAAGAGTGTGTTTACTTTTCTAAGAAACAACCAAAGTGTTTCCCAAAGTTAGCCGTACCAGTCTGCGTTCCCACCAGCAGTGAATGAAAAGTTCCTGTTGCTCCACATCCTCACCAGCATTTGGTGTTGTCAGTGTTCTGGATTTTGGCCATCCTGTTAGGCTTGTTAGTGGTATTTCACTGTTGTTTGAATTTGCATTTTCCTGATGACATACTATGTGGAGTATCTTTTGTTAGGGGCTCTGGCCCATTTTCGAATCAGGCTGTTTATTTTCTTCATGTTGAGCGTTAAGAGCTCTTTGTGTATTTTGCATGACAGTTCTTTATCAGATGTGTCTTTTGCAAATATTTTCTCCTAGTCTGTGGTTTGTCCTTTTCTTTTCTTGACAGTGTCTTTTACAGAGCAGAGGTTTTTCATTTTAATGAATCCAGCTTATCATATCAGTTCTCGTTCCTTCGTGGATTGTGCCTTTAGTATTGAATCTGAAAAGTGATCTCCAAACCCAAAGCCATTCGGATTTCATTCTGTGTTATCTTCTTCCAGCGTTTTATAGTTTTGCATTTTACATTTAGGTCTGTAATCCATTTTGAGTTGATTTTTGTGTCTAGGTTCTTTTTTTTTGTGGGCGGCGGGGGAGGGCATGTAGGTATCCAGTTGTTCAGCACCATTTGTTGAAAAAATTATCTTTTCTCTATTGCATTGCCTTTGCTCCTTTGTCAGTTGACTCTCTTTTATGTGGGTCTGTTTCTGGGCTCGCTAATCTATTCCATTGCTCTGAACTGAGTGTAAAATGCAGACATCTTGACTGTTTACTCCTAAATACTTAGGTGTGTATTTTGTAAGAACAAGGACATTCATTTATATAGCCACTATACAGTTACCAAAATCAGGAGGTCTAACAGCACCACAATACTAATCGAATCTATAGACATCCACATTTTGTCACAGATCCCAGTGATGCCCTCTGTAGCAATTTGTTTTTCTGGCCTAATATCCAGACCAGCATCACACATCTATTTACCATGTCCCTTTGGTCTCCTTTAATCTGGAACAGTTCCTTAGCCTTTCTTTGTCTTTCATGACATTGACATGTTTTGGAAGAGTGCAGTTCAGTTTTTTGTAGTTTGTTGCTTCCTAGTTATTAGCTGAAGGTTATGCATTTTAGGCAGGGCTGTTATATTAGTGGTATTGTGTCCTAAGTGCCTTACATTAGAGGACACGGTTACCAATTTGTCACATTGTTGGTGACAGCAACTTGGATCACTTGGATAAGTTACTAACTTTCCCTTTGTAATTAATAAGTAATTGGTAGGGGGAAACTTTGAGAACTTGTAAATACCCTGATTGTCATCAAATTTTCACCCACTAATATTAGCACCTATTTTATTTTTTGCCTGAATCACTGTGGTGATTGTGGAATACACTTCTTTTTCTTTTTCCCCTCAAACTCTGTCTTTGAGAAATAGATCAGAATTCACCTACCATTAACTCAAAGGTGGGATTTTTGAGTCAAGTGGAAGAAAGAGAGGGAGGGAGGAAGGGAGGAAGAGAAGGAAGGGAAAGAGGGAAGGAGAAAGGGAGAGGAGAGAGAGAGAGAGAGGGAGGGAGAGAGAGAGAGAGAGGGAGGGAGAGAGAGAGAGAGAGGGAGGGAGAGAGAGAGAGAGAGGGAGGGAGGGAGAGGTGGGTGAGGAGGAAGCCCTCAGAACAGTTGAGCCCTCAGGGTGTTTTTCATTTTTAGCAACACAGGGACTTAATGAATTTTCATTATTTTTGTAGAAAGAGGAAAAACCTGTAATGGTGTTTTGTTCCATTTTTACGCTCCAGAGGAGAGAAAAGCTGCTTAGAAGTAATAGATCATGGACGTGGTTAAAAAAAATACACATTTTTACTGCTGAAATAATGGTGTTGGTTTGATTCATGTTGGCAACAGTTACTAGTGATCAAGTTACTTCATCTCTCTGCTCCTCAGTTTCCTCACTTTTAAAGCCAGAACATTACTTCAGTAGTTCTGGAGTGAAGCCCAGGAATCCACAGTTTTTCCAAGCACTCCCCGGGATATCTTATGGGCAGCCAGCTTTAGCACATGGAAGTCTGCCACCAGTGACTGTTATAGTTGCAGATCCGATCCTGTCCTTTGCAGGATGTAGAGTTCTTTTAGTGCAGTTCCAGGACCTCTTATGTTTCTTAAACCTCAGTATTTTATGCCCTTAAAAATTTTGTTTTTGTGGTTCTCCCATTTTAACTTAATTTCCTACCTCCCCCAACACACAAATTAGGTATAACCTGCATGTTTAAATCCCTAATATAGCGTTCAGAGACAATTTATAAATAAATTCAAACCAAACTGCAAAACCAATAAAACTCTAACTACCAGTATTAATTTGATAGAATGGGTGATGATGTTTTGATGAAATGAAATAGTCACTTGTGACATAAATTTGTTACTGATTGCTTATGACCCAGATTATTGGGGGCCAGGGGCTGGTTATAATGTGTTTAGATTACTGGGTTCCTTGTGGTGACTCAGTTCTTCTCTTGATTTCATTTTTGTTATTATCACTGAGAAACCTCTCTAAGTGTAGCTACCATGTTGTGACTTCGCCCTTACCTGGCACCACCGTGGCATATTGGGTTTATCTTGTTTACATACTAGCTTGTGATAATTATAGTAGTACTACTTAGTTTTTGATTGTATGTAAACATTCAGAGTCAAAATCATGTAGCTTGAAACTCTTAATGAAATTATAAAATAGGTAATCCAGAAAATGAGTCTGTTAAAAAATTGAAGATATGCATTGAAATGAAAATAAAAGCCCTCTCCTGCTTCCACCTCCCCATCTCTTGCTTCTCTCTGAGGGGGAGACAGTTAGCCAGCATCCCTGACATGCATGGCTACTTTGTACATATATTGCCCCCTGGTATGTGTGGGGGACTGGTTCCAGGACCTGCCTCAGACGCCAACATCCGTGGATGCTCACGTCCCATAGCCAGCCCTTCGTATCCACGGATTCCACATCTTCAGACACAGAGGGCTGACTGTGTATCTATTGAAAAAGCCCCACATATAAGTGGATCCACACAGTTCAATGTTGTTGAAGAGTCAACTGCATAATCTGTCGTTTTGGCAAAATGTTAAATCGAGGGGCTGTTGGGGCTTCCCTGGCGGCCCAGTTGGTAGAACTCAGCGCTTTCACTGCCAAGAGCACGGTTCATTCCCTGGTCGGGGAACTAAGATCCCACAAGCCAAGCGGTGCGGCACCCCCCCACCCCCCGCAAAAAAAAAGAAAACAAAAAAAAGAAAATCAAGGGGCTGTGTTTCACTCATCTTTTTGTTTGCAGTGCTCAGAGCAGTTCTTGGCTCCAAGAAGTTGCTTCTTAACCATTGAATTAATAGTTTGCTTCATTTATAAAATAGGAAAAAAGCACATTATTATTGTTTTTTAATCAGATAAAGAGGGGCGTTTTAAAAAGGAATACATTAAATGTGACTGAATGGACCATTAACACGAAGTGTAGCGTTTAATACAGTCAAGAGAAACATTGGCCAGTGCTAGGCAGGGAAACAGAAGATGCATGCTTGTATTTTTTAGAAGGAAGTGACTATTGGGTGTCTTTCCACTTTGCCTACTGCTCCTCCTGAAAATGAGAGAGTTGTGGGACCAGGAGAGTATTCCTGGTTATGGTTTTAGTGATTAGATATCAATATATGGCTCAAGTGTAACTTTTTTCCTCACCGGCTCTAATTCTCGTGGGCTTGTGGGATGCATACAGCATACACCTCGTACACATGTGCATATCAGTTTTTCAGCTAACATAGCATGAGGCTGTTTTATTATGTTTTTAAAAAAATATTTTTATCTGTGTATTTTTTTGGCTGTGTTGGGTCTTTGTTGCTGCACGTGGGCTTTCTCTAGTTGCGGCGAGCGGGGGCTACTCTTCCTTGCGGTGGCTTCTCTTGTTGTGGAGCACAGGCTCTAGGCGTGTTGGCTTCAGTAGTTGCAGCACACGGGCTCAGGTAGTTGTGGCTCGTGGGCTCTAGAGCGCAGGCTCAGTAGTTGTGGCGCACAGGCTTAGTTGCTCCGCGGCACATGGAATCTTCCCGGACCAGGGCTGGAACCCGTGTCCCCTGCATTGGCAAGCGGATTCTTAACCACTGCGCCACCAGGGAAGTCCCTGTATTTTTGTTTTAATTTGATGGTTTTTGGCTCTTTAAGTCTTTGTTAGAGGGGAACTTGCTGTGATCTTACAACAGGAGAGTGGCTCATTGGCCACAGAGAGGGAGGTGTTGTCATTGGTGAGGCCGCTGCCCTTGGCTGCAGCCTCCTGACAGCGCTGACCTCCTTGAGGCCTGAATGGAACGGAGCCGCTGCTGCACTGCCCCAGGGCCTTGTAACAATTTACAGTCTGGGTGGAAAAGCAGAAGGACCTAGAAAGGCAGCTGTACAATCCCTTTGGTGTCCTATAATAGAAGATGTGTGTGGTGACCTTGGAGTGCTGAAGCCCTCAGGATTACAGTACCTTGATCCACAGGATCATGGAGGGATGCTTTGGAATCACATCCAAAGACAAATGAGCAGCAGAAATGGCTGCCTCCAACTCCCAGTCTCACACACTCAGTGGAAGGTGGGGCTAGTTGTCCACGACAACAGAATTGAAGTTGAGTGACGTTAGTGGAGTAGCAGGATAGTGTAACTGGAGTGCAGAACATTCCGTCAGGGATGAGAGCAGTTTGATTTATACTTGAATCAGAAATCGCTGGCTTGTTTACAGTCTAAAAATTGTTTTTGGTTTTGAATATTTTTCCAATATATAAAGATGCAGGAATACCCTTAAATTTAGTATTACCACTAAATTTATTGTTTTGGTTAATTTTTCCTCAAGTTTAGGGACTTTATTTCCTTCCATGTTGGAATGGGGAAAGAGTGGTTGATACCTATACTGCTTCTGCCTGGTTTTTCCTTCTCTTGGTAGCATCTTCTTGGTTGTATTAAAATGTTTGCACATGTCCATAGATCGATCGGCACACTTAACCATTATGATGGCATATCAATCTGATCTTAAGATATTTAGTAGATTTGTTAACAAACAAGATGGAAGTTCACAAAGATATCTGATGAATTGTTAAAATTATTTAGAAGAAGAACAGTTGGCAAATGATAATAGACAGACAGGCTTAATATGTAAAACTTGAAATGCTGCTATGGCTTCTGTGGGTTAAGTAGGGAAGGCACATCTTTGAGACCAGGGGTTCTCTAGAAATGGATGAAGAATGACAAAGATTGCACAGTGACAGCTGAAGGATCGCATGGCAGGAAAGGGACTGTGATTAAATCCCCTGAGGCTGTCCCTGAGCTGTAAGCTGAAGATAACACTCTCCTTCTGCTGAAAACAAGAATCAATACTCATTCCTTGATGGGCTAAATTATTAAAAAGGGCCCTTCTTACAATGTTTCATTATCTGGATTTGCCTCTGCTGGTGATCTGTTGGCAGCATATAGGGAGATTTGCTGGGCATTCTGTATTAAAATTATTCAGTCAGCGGTGCAGCCCTTTGGATAATTCCCTTGCATTTTACAATGCTCTTGAATAGATTTGTGGCTTACTTTGGCCTAAGTGGTTTTGTATCTTTTGGAGTTATTAAACAAAGTGTTGGGCACATATACACATTTTAAAAAAAACCTTGTTTGTTTTGTTCTGTTTTTCTCTTTTGTAGCTGTGGGTGGGTGGCTAACAGATTATTTTAGTGATACCCTTAGCAAACATCAAATGCATCTGGCTGATTACGTCAGCCTGACACATTGATTAATGTACGCTAAGTTTTGTCTTCTTTCCTTATGAAGAAAATTATATAAGAGATCGACTTGCTTTTTAGGGGTAGCTTTTAATGAGAAGGGGGTATTAATTAGGTGGCTGACACCCACCAACCAGCTGAAAAAGAAAGCAACCCCATCTTGTGAGCTTCAGGGAGAGAAAAAAGAAACTAGCACTCGTTCTCTTTTTAGTGCTGGTGGTGTCAGTGGTCCCAGTAGAATACAAAGGCTGGGGAATGAAGAGAAGGAAGAGCTTCTGTGAGTAGTCCTTTGCCGCTGTCCAGCAGGCTGGGTGGGCTTCCGCAGGGGCATCATTGTGTGGAAGCACAAGGGGACTTGTCCGTGGGACTCGTAGAGTTGGAATCTTCTGGATGAGGTTTGAAGCCTTCTTCCCTTCTACGTTCTGTCTGAAGGGAGATAAGACTCTGCTTCAGTATTCCAGAATTGGTGGTGTGATGTATTTGTGTTATTTTGGCGGAGACAGAACTGTTTCTAAAGATTTTTTTATTCAGCTGCAGAAAGAGCCTGGTCAGCTGGACAAAGCCATGTTGAGAGATGTTAGTCCCTGTTGCGGAATCATGAGGTGAGGCTAAAGAACTGTGTACAGTCACATTTCTGCTTCCCTGGAAAACTGATCCGATTAAAAAAATCCCTTTATCTTGTGTGGAGGGGAGAGGGTTGGGGGGGAAGGGAAGCTAATGAAGAAAGGCTGGAAAGAGAGAGAGGTCTTTGAAAGCATGGCTGACCTCAGTGACAGGGCGTGGGAAGTGGCTTCTGTGCGTGGCACCCCGCCCCAGTGGGCTCACAGCTGCCCTGGAGAGGCTCTGCCTCGGGAAAGCTCCCCGGGGCCCAGCAGACTCCAGCTGGCTCCTGGGTGCAAGACTCCCTGGGGAGAGAGATGCTGCTTCTGAACAACTACAGCCACCCCACCCCCGCCAGCTCCACAGTGCATGTGCTGCAGGCCCTCCAGGTGCCACCTGCCACTCGCTGTAGGCAGCCACTCTCCTACAGATAGTTAATTATTTTCTCTTCTGTTCCATCTTTCCTCCCGGCCTCATCTTTTGTTGTGCTGCTTTTTTGAATTGTTTGTTTCCTGTTTCCCGACCAGATTCGCAGCTCCTGCTTCTGTCCAGTTCATTGTGGTTGAATGAGTGAGTACAGGACATGGGTGGTAGCCTGTCCAAGAGCGCAGGAGAGGTGGCATGGCTGATTCACCGTACACTGTATGACCCCAGTAAGGAAGGCTTCAGAATACACACTTGTGTCCTGTCACGGTGATCTTGAGAACACAGTCTTAAGTTTTCAGCTTGTTTTATTAAGCTATCTTGAGTGCAGCTGGAATTGTTCTGAGCATATCGCTTTCTCTGGAAGAAAGAGACACATTGCCCTTTTATATTTTGGGGAGAAAGGCAGAAGGGCTGAGACCTAGACAGCCTCTGGTCTTATTTCTTGCTTGTATGAAATGATGCCTTTCTGCTGTTTCTTGAGGAAATGTAATTATCCTAACAGTGATTGCTGAATATCAGGCAGTGAGTTGAGCCAGAGGAATGGGTTCTTTCAGAAGATGGACTAGAAAACTGTCAACAGGATTGATCATTAAAACAAAACAAAACAAAACAGGATTGATCATTAAAAAAAAAAAAAAGCCACTGAAGTGTTTATTTACAAAATTACAGTGAAACTCCCTTGCCTTACAGACCTGATTGTCCTGATCAGGTCTCCTGACTGTGTACTTTGATATATGGCTCTGCTGTGAATCTGACTGAGAAACTGTGCTGCAGGCCTTACTCCTCTCCTCTGACAGTAACCTTGTAACAGTGAGATTGCAGGGGAAAATGCCTTTGTATCTAAGTCTTTCCGTCATGGAATTTTAACACCCTGGTTATTATTCTACCCCGTTTTCTAGTTCTGTGTATTTTTTTCTGCTCATCGGCTTATTGTTCGGGTTATCATTTTAGAGATCTGGTTTAACAAGAAGCAACATGAACTTCTTTGAAAATTCAAATGCCTGTTTAAAAAATTAGCATCAGTACAAATTTAATGATTAGCGCTTGCTGTTTTAACTTGCCATGGAAGCAGTGAGAGGTGAAACTTGGTTAGCTTTCTCTTTCTGCTGGTGCATGCCCTGGGCATCTGTGGAGTTTAATAATGCTTTTGACCTCTGGGGGTACTGAACTTGAAATTTCTCCAGGTCTTTGGTGGGGGAGGTACTTAAGCCCTGTGACATACTCTGTGTCATCATTGTTTCCAAAGATACATCACACCAAATTATAAATCTCTGAAGGTTAATTCATTAGAGAAATTTGTTTTCTTATTCATATTGGGTTTTCTCTATAAGGGAGATAAAATACAGTGCAGTTCACTAGATTTCTGAGTTACAGGCTATTTTGTGTCTGGGATACTGGTTGGAGACATTTTGTGCTTGGGTCAGCTTTTTTGTATGCAAATTTTACATCTCATGAACTAAAACTACATATGTATACACAAAGGTGTTTATGAAAAAGAGGCTCATTCCTATCAGTTCCCAGAGAAGTGCATCTTATTTTGTGTTATCGCTCAGGTAGCTGATAGGGTGCAAGCTTTTTCTGTAAAACGCTAGATAGGAAATGTTTTCAGTTTTGTCTTCTCTGTGGCTGCTACTCAGGTTGGTCACAGATAGTATGTGATAGCGTTGCTGTGTTCTGGTAAAACTTTACAGAAATAGGTGGGCTGGGAGATAGCCTGTGGGCCAGTAGCTTGCTGACCCCTGAGCTAGTATAGACTCTTGAGGATTATTCCCCTGAAGGAGTCACTCCACAGCTTTCTCTCCTACTTCACTGTGGCTTCACGATTCTGTGAGGGGCGTGTGGTTTGCAGAGTTAGTGGGCAGTTCCTGTTTTCTTTCCTGTGTTATTTTGAGGGGGTGAATATTTTATTAATCTCTCTCCATAACTCCCTCCCCCGCCCCCATCCTGACCTTAATAGTTTTTGTATAGTGCACTGATAGATAGGTATTCCTTGAAAGAAACTCATTCTCACTAATGATTCTGGAGGATTTTTATAATATGTTTACATACCAAGAGCAATTAAATGTTTTTCTCGGCTTGTTTTTTTTTTTTTTTTTGCGGTACACGGGCCTCTCACTGTTGTGGCCTCTCCCGCTGCGGGGCACAGGCTCCGGATGCGCAGGCCCAGCGGCCACGGCTCACGGGCCCAGCCGCTCCGCGGCATGCGGGATCCTCCCGGACGGGGGCACGAACCCATGTCCCCTGCACCGGCAGGCGGACTCCCAACCACTGCGCCACCAGGGAAGCCCTCGGCTTGTGTTTTTCTTTGGTAATTAGCTTATATCTGTAGAGAAATTTTGAAAGGGTAAATACATTGAAATTCATGTCCTGATTTTTCTTGTGAGTCTTCTTTTGTTTGTTTTTTAAATTAAGAAATACTGCAACAAAATATTTAAGACAGCAGAAGAACCTTTTTATCTCTGTTTACTGAAAAGTATGGCTTCTGTTTGATTTAGTATTTAACAGATAAATATTGATATGGGCAAAAACTTTAGTGTTTGTTGCTGATGAAATAAAACGTTTGATAGCCACGTAGGCAAAGAAAACTTACCCAGATAAAAATTAGTCCACAGTCACAGATGGCATGTCTGATCCTAACCATCAGCTTTTATTTATTTTTTATTTAGAATTTAAAAAAATTTTAATTAAATTAATCATTTTTGGCTGCGTTGGGTCTTCGTTGCGGTGCACGGGCTTCTCACTGTGGTGGCCTCTCCGGTTGCGGAGCATGGGCTCTAGGCGCGTGGGCCTCAGCAATTGTGGCTCACGGGCTCTAGAGTGCAGGCTCAGTAGTTGTGGCTCACTGGCCCAGCTGCTCCGCGGCACATGGGATCCTCCCGGACCAGGGCCCAAACCCGTGTCCCCTGCGTTGGCAGGTGGATTCTTAACCACTGTGTCACTAGGGAAGCCCTTCAGCTTTTAAATATGCTTTTTAATATGCTTTTGCTCACAAGGCATCCTGGGAAGTGAGGTGGATGGCTCTGTGCCAGGCTTTCTTCACCATGGAAGGAAGAGTACAGAAACACATTTGATTGACAGTGGATCTCAGAAGTCTGGTTTATATTAAAGTTCAATATAGTTATTACTGTCCTTCAATAATTATGCAAACTGTTTTTAAGAAACATTATTACTTATTGACAGATTCTGTTCATATCCAGATAGAATATTAGGGTTTCAAATTTTATTTGAGACCAGGGTTTGAAGGTTTGTCATAACCTAAACTAATGTGCTATGTATTATTTGCTCTTAGTTCAGTTGCTACATTTCTGGCTAAATTATTATATAATTGTGATTTGTGCCCCTCCAGCTCCTTTTCACACATGCTTTGTTACAAATGAAGTAGTACACCACAGCCGTTAAATCTGGTTTTTGTCTTCACTAGTTGACCATGGTGTTTTTGTTGTATCTTACTACCCAGCGGCATACACACTTTATGTAATTTGTTGCAAGTACACACCCCTGCTCATTTATTTTATTTTGCTTGTGATCATGATTAAGTAATTTCACTTCACTGAGAGGTAGATTGCTCTTATGGAAAGAGCAGGCAGCTGGCGTCTGTTTTCAGTTCTGCTATCAGTGCTTCCTAGGTGTTACTTCAGGCAAGCTATTTCATGTTTTAGAATGTTAGTTTCCATCTGTCTGTCAAATCGAGATAATACTTTGTCTTGCTTACTTCACAGTGGGGTTATTCTCATGTGAGAATAAAAAGAGGTAATACAGCACTTTGGAAATTTTGCAGTGGTCTGCACATGTAGGCGTGTCTGTTATGTCGATTGGCTGTATATAATAAAAACCCAAATCACAGTAGTAAAAAGTCTGTATTCTCATATAAAACAAGGTGTTTTCCAAGGTGTGCCATCCAGAGTTGAGAGAGTGACCATGATCGTCAGGTATCTAGTTTCCTACACTCTCTGCACCGTTGTCGTTAGTGCATGGCTTCCATTCTCAGGGTTTCCTCACGGTCACAGATGGCCATTGCAGCTACAGTGGTCAGGTTCATGTTCTAGGCCAGTGTTATCTGAATCGTAGTCCATGGACTGAACTGTCTGTTACTAGGCTACCACATATTGAGTGCAGAAAGTAACCGTTTAGAAACTTTTATAACCATTTGACATTGCCACACCATTTTATTTGTGTTTTTTATAAAAGTATTACTCTACAGTGGATTGGGGGAAACTGGTTCTCCACTCTAGCCAGGCAGCTGAAAGAGGAGGGCCCATTCCAGAGCTTTCCTAGTACCCCTACCTAACAACTTCAGTTTATGTAGATCTTCAGGGGAGGTGGGAGTTGGTTTTGGCTATGTTCCAGTAATAAAGGGGTTCTATTATTTAAGGAAAGTGGGGAGAGTGGAGGTCGAGTTAGGCAACCAGCAATCTCTGCCACAGTTGGACGTGTCTGAAACTGTAGTACAGTTCACACAGAATCAGATCCACAAATGCACCCAGTTCCTGAGTAGTAATGACCCAAGGCACTGCAGCCATTTCTGGCATTAGGAGACTTACTGCATATCTCAGATGGAAAAACATATTGAGAATGCTAAAAGCAGAGTATAATGATGTAAGAGATTATATGGTTGTCATTTGTAGAAAAGAACACTTTTCATCAGATTTTAAATTTCCTTATATTTTCATAACTTAGAACTAAATTTGTGAATTCAGTTATGTTTAGTTACAGTTCCTCATCTTAAACCAACATGAATTATCTTCTTGCAGATATCATTGTTTGATTCTCCTAGGGTAAGATGTAGAAGTAGGACTCTTTACAAAGATGAATTTTTTTTTTTTTTTTTTTTTTGCGGTACGCGGGCCTCTCACTGTTGTGGCCTCTCCCGTTGCGGAGCACAGGCTCCGGACGCACAGGCTCAGCGGCCATGGCTCACAGGCCCAGCCGCTCCGCAGCATGTGGGATCTTCCCGGACCGGAGCACAAACCCATGTCCCCTGTGTGGGCAGGCAGACTCTCAACCACTGCGCCACCAGGGAAGCCCTACAAAGGTGACTTTTAAAAGGTACCTTTTTATTGGTTTGGAATTGGCATGATCCTCTTTTGTATGTTATAGTGTATACCAGTATGTGTGTTCGTAAATGCAAATGCATACAGGGTGGAAGCTGTAGGGAGGGTTTTAAAAGACAAGTTTATTAGAATGAAGTGACTTGTTATTTAACTGAATTTTGTTTGTGTTTTCCAGTTTTAATTTCATTGTCCTCTTTCATTGAGAAGAGGAAGTATGGTAAAATGTCTTCACTATGAGTGTAATACTTTACATTGGCATTGCAATATTTTTTCCTATTATAAAAGTCTGTGTTTCCTTCCAGTGAATTAAGCCCTTGTGTATTAAACCCTCTTATTGTGTAGCATTTAATACTAAGCATGAGGAAGAGATTTAAAAAAGAATGGTAGCTGCATCTTTAAGAGAAAATCGGAGTTCTTACCTGCAAATGTTTGTGAGAGGTGTAGGGCATAAGTAAATGTCTTTAAAGTAGCTAAAAAGCAGTGTATTTGCCATGGTATGTGTGCATTGCTGAGAAGGCTCAAAATGATGGAACCCATCCATCGGTGAGGTTAAAGAGGAGGTGTCCTAACGAACTGACGAATTTGGGGTTGGCTTTTACAGATAGGTGTGGTGGAAGGGAGAAGAAAGTGGGTTCTAGGTGGGCAAACTCTTACCACTAATGGTTGGTTTAGAGTAGTTCTCATCATATGGATACTTTTTAGTCACAGTGGCTAGATTTGGATGTGGGATGATGATAGGCAAGGTCCATTAATTGACTTGTATAGACAGTTTTGCGTTGAAAATAGATGATTGTGCTTGGCTTTTCATCCAAAGGTACTAGTTGGCATGTTTGTTTTTCCTTGAATCAGTGAAGATAGTGCTGATGGTGGTTTGCCATTCACCGTCAGTGGGAAAACTTACCTTAGTCGCAGATGGTCAGTGGCTGCCGGGAGGGTCAAGGCTTTTCTTGCTTTTAAGACCATCTGTTTTTTTTTTTTTTTTTTTTTTTTTTTTTTGACCATTCCGTTTGAAGCATGTGTACCTTTTCCTCTTGTTTTATCCCAGAAAAGCCTCTTCACACCACCAAGTTATTCACAGAGAAAAACTTGCCTTAACTGCCTGCTGGCACAGGTGGCTTGATCTTTACTTTCTTGCGGCCCTGTGGAAGTTGGGACAAGACGTAGTGGATCTGACGGCAGCACCACGGGACTCTTGCAGCCCTCTCTTCACAGTCTCGGCTGGAAGAGGCCCACCTGGCCTTCTCCTTTATAGTGAACAAACATGTGGGAAACTCTGCTCAGTTCCTGACATCTGAAATAGCTGAAGAACTTTCAGTTGCTCTGGACACTGAAAGAACAATACAGTTGAGTCGGGATGGTTTGGAGACTAATTGGCTGGCAGCTCTTTCTACTCAGCAGTTCTTCAGCTGTTCCAGAAACAGAAACTGCTGGAGGATTCTGGGTGAGCATGTGGTCAGTGGGAGGGAAGCAGCAACTGTGAATTAGCATGGCTGAGGAGACTGCAGGCGCCGGAAGTCAAGGAACCTTAGTTACTTAGTTAAGTGGAGGAAATGCAATTTGAGGACTAGGTTTTCCAGACTAGCAAATTAACAGTGTGTTTACCCTGCTGCCTGGAAGCATTTTCTTCATATTTCCTTCTAAGTGTGAACTAATTAAGATGAGAAAATTTCAGCTTTTACTTTGGAAAGCTTAAAGGCATGGCTTATGTACTTTTTGCAGCAGCAGCAGAATCAGAATTCCAAATCGACTGGCTTGGCCTTACAGTGACTGACCTGTGGGCTTCAAAGCAGTTCACCTTTCCCGCTGTCTTCAGGGCTCCTCTGGCTTTTTGCTTCATTCTGTACAGTTTCATGAAACTCGTTTCGTGAGTTAATTTACCTCCCTGAATGGATATGAAACTTCTTGAGGGAACGAACTGTGTTCTAAACATTCCTGATATTCTCTGTGGTCCCTAGGACTGTTCGTTGTGGATTGTAGGCTGTTTATTGATTTGATGGATTTGTTCTCTATCTTTGAGGTACTGGCTCCTCATCTTTCAGGTCTTAGCTCCAGGGTTGCCTACTCCAGGCGATTTTCTGACTACCTTATCCATGGCTTCAGCCTCTTTCCTACTTAGTCATTCTCTGAGATGTTGCCCAGTCTTAATATCTTTATTGTTTTTATGACACTGATCATCACCCTCGATTCCCTTGTTGGTTTACAGGCAGACCTTGGTGATACCGTGGGTTTGTTTCCAGATCACTGCAATAAAGCAAATATCACAATAGAATCACACCAATTTTTTGGTTTCCCAGTGCATATAAAAGTTATGTTTACAATATACTATAGTCTAATAAGTGTGCAGTAGCATTATGTCTAAACAATACATACTTTAATTAAAAAATACTTTATTGTGAAAAAATGCTAACCATCATTCGAGCCTTCAGGGAGTCATAATCCCTTTGCAGTAGTAATATGAAAGCTCACAGATCACCATGACAAATATAATAATAATGAAAAGCTCTGAAATATTGCAAGAATTACCAAAATGTGACACTAAGACATGAAGTGAGCACATGCTATTGGAAAAATGACACCGATAGACTTGCTTGATGCAGGTTTATCACAGCCTTAATTTGTAAAAACAAAATGCAATTATCTGCGAAGTACAGTGAAGAGAAGTGCAGTGAAACAAGGTATGACTGTATTTTTTTCCTTTCCCCAGTAGAACACTAGAATTTCCTCAGTGGTTTGCTTGTTTCCTTCCCCAGTGGAACAGAAGCTCTTTGAGGGCAAAAACCTCATTTGTCTTATTCTGTGACTGTTCCAGGATCTCGCACTCAGTTAGGCATTCAGTACATAGTCACTGAATGAATGAGTGAACGAATGAAAATGTTAATAAATATTTTGCAATTTAGCCAACTCGATTTGGTTTTTACCTGGGCTGTGGTTTCTTAAGCTACGTTCTGAGGTGGTTACCAGGGAAGATGGTCAAAGGGAGGCTCCATGAGAGAAGCTCTGGGCCCCTGTTTCTACTTGAAGGATGATTTGGATTTCAATTTACAGAGGTTTTATTTGGAAAAGAGAAATAAAAGGCCCATCTCTACCTTACGGCATCTGTGCATCTTGAGCTCTACTTTAACTGATGTTGCTTAGTTGCCATTTCATGTTGCTGAGGGAACCTGGTACAGATTATCTTTTTACCCTGGACCACATGTGCTGGTTGCTCAGGGATGGGCGTTTTTTTGGATCAGATGTCACGCCTCATGCAGTCAGCTGTATGCTCTAGGCCAGAGTCACGTAAAACAAAGCATGGCCACCTAAAGGGACTGGAAAGGGCAAGTGCCCTTAGACGAGGGCGTAGGAAGGGTGGGTCTGGGGACTTCTCTAGCTCAGGCACCTTACAAGGACTTCTGGTGAAATTTTAAAGAGGCAGACGTTTCTGAAAAAGAGAAGTACTGGAATATGTCAGATTTGGAGGTTGGATGGTCTTTTTTTTCCTCAAGTGAAATGAGGATTTTTAATGACTTATTTTAAATTCCCCCAGTGTGTTACTTTCTTGTCTTAAATGTTTCTGTACAGTTCAGCCAACATTCATTAAATGATTACTGTGTATGTAATAGGAAGTCCATTGTGTAGGAGGAGAAAGATATGAATTAGTCTCCGCCTCAAGAATGGTCAGCTCCAAGGGGTTGGGAGAGGGAGGGAGATGCTTGCCTATTTGTTTATTGCTATAGACCCAGGGCCATACAGTTTCTGGCACATAGTAGGAGCTTAATAAATATTTGTTGAATGTAAAAATATGAATAAAGTATGGCCTCTGCGCTCAAGTGGTTCAAGAGGAATAGGGAGGGATCACCACACACTTGCAGAGCGTGGGGCTCGGAGAAGTGCGAGAGTGCGTTCCATGGGTAGGACTTGGCAAGGGCACCCCAGAGTGGTAGCTTTTGAGCTGAGCTTCGAAGGGTTGCTCTTTCTTCACCTGGGAGGTAGTTACACATTACAATTCATTAAACTATACATATGCTTTGTGTGGTTGTTTGTATTTGTGATTTACAGTAAGGAGATTTTTTTTTTTTTTTAAAGAAACCACTAACAGACCTCACCTGCCTTCTGCCTAAGAAAATGCATCAGCTAAAGCTGATAATAAATTTATGTATGTATTTATTTATTTTTGGCTGCGTTGGGTCTTCATTGCTACACGCGGGCTATCTCTAGTTGCAGCGAGCAGGGGCTACTCTTCGTTGGGGTGTGCGGGTTTCTCATTGCGGTGGCTTCTCTTGTTGCGGAGCACGGGCTCTAGGCGCGTGGTCTTCAGTAGTTGTGGCACGCACGCTCAGTACTTGTGGCTCTTGGGCTCTAGAGCATAGGCTCAGTGGTTGTGGCGCGTGGGCTTAATTGCTCCGTGGCATGTGAGATCTTCCTGCACCAGGGCTCAAGCCCATGTCCCCTGCATTGGCAGGCGGGTTCTTAACCACTGCACCACCAGGGAAGCCCTGGGTTGGAAGGATTTTGACTGGAAAACAGAAAAGCTTTTTAGGACACAAGATAGAGGCAAAATATTTTTGTGGAATGTTGGGGTCTAGCTTGGTTTGGTGAAGAGAGTGGTCAGAGATAGAGCTGTAAAGATATGCCTGGCTTTGAAAGTCACACTGAGAAACTGAATTAGTTGTTGGGGAACCATGGATTTTTTTTTTTTTTTTTAACCAGTTGAGTACGCGATCAGAATTACGCTTTAAGAAAATTAGGGTTAGAGGTAGAAGAACTTATTAGGAAGACACGGGTGACAGGATGGCCAGGATTTCCTGCTCATTGACTAGCTGTTGGGTGTGTGAGAGAAGGTGGTAAGGAATCCTTTAAGGTTTATGAGACCCAAACACTGGGAAAGGGATTTGTTCCATCAGAAGCTGTGGCATTTGTTATGAGTATGAGAAAATAATTTAATGCTGAGTTTTGTTTTACTCGTTTATATTTCAAAATTGTTCTTAAATTTCAGTTTCCTGGCCTGTATTCTTACTCCAGGGATGTGATTCTGGTCAGTCTGTTGTCTGTTAACGCGCTCAGCAGCTATTCATTCCTTTGGCAGATTCCTGTGACAATTCCAGCTGCTTTCTTATATCTTGTCTCTATTTCCTTACATACATTTTCTAATTTAGTTCTTTTGGTTTGGTTGCTATTTTGTATTTTAACTAGAAACCGCATAATTATGAAATGTATAAATTTGTGAACATTGGTAAAGTACATCTTTTATCTGTTGCCCATAGTGCATCTGCAGCATCTGGTCTCCAGCTGAAATCTGCCTGAGAAATGAAGTTCATTTACTTTGTCATGATGAGGCTTGTCCTTCAGGTGTGCTCCCTTTTCCCTGAGTTTCCTCATTTGGTTACCAGAGCTTTTAGCTGATGCCTTTTCTTAGGCAGAAGGCAGGTGAGGTCTGTTAGTGGTTTCTTTAAAAAAAAAAAAAAAAATCTCCTTACTGTAAATCACAAATACAAACAACCACACAAAGCATATGTATAGTTTAATGAATTGTAATGTGTAACTACCTCCCAGGTGAAGAAATAGGACTTTGCCAGCCATCTCCCAGTTCCTCTGCAATGACAGTCCCCTCCTTCCTTACAAAATTAACCACTGCCCTGACTTTTAAGTAGTGATTTCTTCATGTTCTTTTATAGTTTTATCTCCCAAGCGTGGGTTTCTGGATACTACAGTTTAGTTTTGCCTATGATCTTATAATCTGTAGTTCTCCCTCCCCACCCCCCACCCTTCATTCATCCCTTTATTTTCTTAACACTTTATTGAAAAAGCCAAGCCATTTGACCTGAAGTATCTCCCACAATCTAGATGTTGTTGATTGCTAGTGCAGTAAAGATGTGCCTCTGTCTACTGCATTTCCTGCACATTAATAGCTGGATCCAGAGGCTTGTTCAGACTTGAGTCTGACCCATTTGGGCAAGATTACAAATGGTGTAGTAAACTTTTACCAGAGGCATGTCGTGTCTGGTTTTTTGTTGTTGTTGTTGTTGTTTGTTTGTTTTTTCTCCTTTCTCTTTTGGATTTTACTACCTGTATCCATTAATTCCTTGGGTGTTGCAAAATTATGAGATTCTAATTCTACCATTTCTTTTTCATTTATTAGCTAGAATAATTTCATATGGCAGTGCTTCCTGTCATCTATGACTTGCCTATCCAGTTATACCATTTATTTAGGAAAGACAGGATAAAAGCTTGATTCTTTCTCTTTACCCACTTTTCAAATAATGCGTTGGGTACCCTTAAAAATATTGATGGGTTTCAAATAATTGCAATTCTTAATCCTTATTGAAGCCCAGATTGTTCCATCGTTGGCTACTGGGAGCCTCTCCAAGTTGGCTTCTAAGTCCTTTGATGTGACCCTAGTGGTCTAATGTCCTTGCTATCTGTATGTCTAGTTGCTCCATCCCCAACTTGTGCATTTCCACACCAGACCTGGAATCACCATTTCTTCTAGACTCCATGGTTTCTTTTAGTGAGAAATGATATTTCAAGAGCACATTCTGGGCTGATGGGTCTCATTTCTCCTGGGTTGGTCATTATGTCTAGATCTTTGGATTTTTATAAATTACATGAAAATTTCTAAAACTTCAGTGGACAGAGCTGGGAAGCATTATCTATTATAGTGATATTTTATCAATCATACTGATATTTCTTTTTTTTAATGCATAGACTTTAAGGTTTTTATTTTATTTATTTAACTTTGGCTGCATTGGGTCTTCATTGCTGCATACTGATATTTCTAATTCAAATTCAGAATTATAGAGTTTTTACCTCATCTGTATTCCACCTGTATCTTCCACACAGAGATTCCTGATTCTCAGGCACACAGGAGTGACAAAATTAGAATATCCTGTCATTATTTTCTTTATCTCACCTTACCCAAACAGCTGTCTCAGAGTAACAATATTAATGCCATGCTCACCAATTATGATTACTGAAGAGTATTTTAAAAAAAGTTTTGTTTGTGCTCTCCCTATGCTTCCCCCATGTTTTAAATGATAGTATTGATACTGTGTCTACATTTTCAGATTTCATAACTAGTACATACTATAGTCTCTTCTCTTTAACCCTTATTTAGTCTTAGTTCTCCAAGTAACTCTATATTTTATCTTTACTGCTAGTGCTTGTATAGTTGTCTCTCTAGTCATCTTAGTTGTCTGGAGGAACTATAGTCCCTGACTTCTTGAATGCTTATAACAAGTTGTTTGTGCCCTTACACTTGCAGGTCAGATTTGCTGGCTAATGTTTTCTTTCTTTCTTACTTTTAAAAATTGAGGTATAATTGACATACAACATCATATTACTGTCAGGTGTACAGCATAATGATTAGATATTTGAATATATTGTGAAGTGATTACTACAGTAAGTCTTATTAACAGCTGTCACCACACGTAGTTACAGAATTTTTTTTCCTTGTGATGAGAACTTCTAAGGTCTACTCTCAGCAGCTTTCAAATGTGCAGTACAGTATTACTAACTGTGGTCACCATAACATGTTTTCTTTCCTTGAGTGCCTTAAATATGCGACAACATTTTCTTCAGGCATAAAGCACTGCTGTCAAAGTCTGTTGAAAATCTAATTATCTTTGTTTTATAATTCACATATTGTTTTTTCCTAGTTGCCTGAAGAAATTTTTTTTTCCTTTAAAGTCCAGTAATTTTAGTAGAAAGAATGTGTCTTAATCTGGATCTTCTGGATTAGTGTGCTTAAGTATATGACGTGCTCTTGAAGTGTGAAGTTTCAGATCTTTTCATTTCAGGAAAATATTCTTGAATTACAGTGTTTGTTCTTACCCTTAGATTTTAGTGTTTGTTCTTATCCTTAGATTTGGTTTTCTTGTCCAGGAGCTTCTGCTGTCTGTATGTTAGTTGTTCCTTGCCTATCTTTAATATTTGTCACTTTCTCCTGAATCCTTTTTGTTTTTTATTTCTTTTTTGACTTTAAAATTTTCTTCTTTTCACCTTCTTTTTCTCATAAGGCATTGCTAGCTGTGTTTATTCACTCTTGTATTTCTTCTGGTTTAGTCTTCATTTCTAAAATAATTTTTGTCTGACATTTCACGTCTGAGTTTTCCTGTGTCTGATATGTATTGCTTTCTAATGTCTTGTATCATTTATTTAATAATATCTTTTAGCTTGTTTTGAAACAGTGCATTACAGTTTTGGTTGTGTATGTGTGCGCGCGCAGGTGTTTTTTTTTTTTTTTTGCTGTGCTTTCCTTGTAGGGATACTATCCTGCTCCTTATTCCTTTTTTTCCCCCCTATTAGTAGCATTGTATGAGGTTTAACCTCAGTACTTTTGCTTATTTTTATGCACATTTGATTTTCTTGAACTTTTAGAAGGAGGTGTGTGTGGTTCAGAGTAGTTTCTTGTAACTTCACGGAGCCCCCTCTTCCGTTGTTACGGGATGTTAAAAATATGGTGCTTGCATTTTGTGAGTTCCTGACTGTTCCCTTCATTCACTTTCATTTGAACCTTCTTTTTCCTTTACTCTCTTGTTGCTGTTCTGCTCAGTCTGTGTTCCATTCCCTGTAGTTTCTCCTTTGTTATGGGGCATTCTCCTGGAAGGGAGCTGTGGTGAGTTTTTAGAGTTCACCGTGGTTAGACTGCTTAGCCTTTTCTGGTCTCCCTGTACTAACTTGCATCCCCATGGACAAACCCCCTGCAGTCGCAAGCTGCTGTTAGCACATTGGCCCACCTCCATGCTTATTATCGATTTTGAGGTCCTCCTGATCTTCGGTGTGAGAGGTACAGCATTCCTTCAGTTTTCTCCCCTACAAATGCTGACAAGCACAGGCCTTTCGGTTGCTGGTGGTCTGTGCCCCCCATCTGCTTATATTTGGGGATTTGTGAAGATACCTTGTTCCTGCATTCTGTTTTGTTGTCAGCGGGAGTTTGGTTTGACTCTCTAGTTGATCTGTTTTTATGGTGGTGAGTCAGGAAGATCTGTAAACTATGTTGCCATCCTCCTAGAATTCCTGGTATCTTAGTTTTTATTGAAATGGTTTTCTGCTAAGCCTAGGATCACAAACACGTGAATTCTTAGTGTGACCTGCTGTTTGTCATGGCTGCCACCGTTTCTGTATAAGCCCTGAGGGGAGGGACAGGTACAGAAGACAAAAAAGAAGGAACAGTTTATCAGTTACCTGCTGAGTTTGGTCCCCTAACCCCATGGAGTTTCCCCCTAGTGGTCTAGGCCATGTCAGAGGCATAGATGCTCAGTTTTCTTTTAAAATTTTTTCTAGTCCAGGAGAAGCTTGAAGTCCTGTCTTCGTAAATAGATGCTCGGATCGACCTGTGAAATCTCACCAATGATGGTGAGAAGATGCTGTTCCCCTCCCACTTCCATCCCCCCACCCCAAATGTATGTGTTAGAGCTTTGCGTTTTTCCCTATTGGTTTATCCCTTACAAGGTGACTTAAAACATACTAACTTTCCAGAAAAATTTTATTTTGAGCAAAAGGAGCAACTGGTTTAGTGACTGGAGTTGCAGATTTGAGGAGATGTTTTGTATGATTATTTCTGGATTATACATTTATCTGAGGTAATATATCAGCAGCACACAATTATAGCTGAGATTTTTTACATGTTTCACAAGCATAAACATTAGACATTACAAGTGTCACAACAATTCAGTCTGTATGCATACATATTAAATAAGTATAGATTTATAAAATATAGTTGCATAATTCAAACAGGAAAACCTCAAAAAGTATAACCATCAGTCAACATTACTATTGATTTTATGTAAATATACAGTATGTTAATAAGAGGAAATGTTGCTTTCCAATATTGGGGATAGCATACAAAGTGAGATTAAGATGCCAGTGATCTCAAGGGCTAAGGTGTAACTTTTATTTCTTGAATGCAGATTTAAATGCATCTACACATATACTGTCAAGCTGTTTTCAATGGGAAGAGGAAAGTCTTTTCAACAAATAGGCTGGGACAGTTGAATATCCATAGGGCAAAAACAAAAGACAAAACCCTAACTCACACCATACGTAAGAGTTAATTTGAGATGGATCATTGACTTAAATATAAGGTAAAAATTATGTATCTTTACAACCTTGATGGAGGTAAAGATTTCTTAAAGAGGAGATGGAAGGTATTAACCATAAAAGAAAAAAAAAAGGGAATTCATCAAGAGACATTGTAAATATTCATAGGGGAAGCCTCAGACAGTGAGAAAACATTTACAACACAAATCTGAGAAAGGAATTGAATCCAGAATACATGAAAAACCTCAAACAAAACTGCTACAACTTAATAATAAGGCAACTCAGTTTTTAAAAATGACTTGAATATAGAGACACTTTAAGAAAGAGGATATATGACTGGAGGATAAGCCCATGAAAAAGTGCTCAATATCATTAGTCATCAGGAAAATGTAAGTTAAAACTACAGTAAATACCACTATACAGCCACTAGAATGGCTAAATGGAAAAGGCTGATAACTGATTATCAAGGATGCCTCTCTGGCAAGGAACTCTCCAACTTTGCTGGTGGGAACGAAAACGGTACAACCACTTAAACGGCTTTGACAGTTTCTTAAAATTTAAATATATAGACCTATGCTGGTCTCTATAATAGAAATCAGACTAGTGGTTGCTCCTACAGGTAGGGTAGAGATTGAGTGGGAATGTGCTTGAGAGAACCTTCTGGAAGAGTAGAACTATTTTGGACTTGGGTTATAAGGGGATCTATGTATATCTTCATAAAAACTAATTGAGGGACTTCCCTGGTGGCGCAGTGGTTAAGAATATGCCTGCCAATGCTGGGGACACGGGTTCCATCCCTGCTCGGGGAAGATCCCACATGCCTCGGAGCAACTAAGCCAGTGCGCCACAACTACTGAGCCTGCACTCTAGAGCCCGTGACCCACAACTACTGAGAAGCCCGTGTGCTCTAGGGGCCCGCATGCTGCAACTGCTGAGTCCACGTGCTGCAACTACTGAAGCCCGTGTGCCTAGAGCCCGTGCTTCACAACAAGAGAAGCCACTGCAATGAGAAGCCCGTGCACTGCAATGAAGACCCAATGCAGCACCCCCCAAAATAAATTAAAAATAAATTTATTAAAAAAAAACTAATTGAATAGTGTACCTAAGGTCTCTGCATTTTGCTGTATGGAAATTATATTTCAATTTTTAAAATTGAGTGCAGATTATAAAACTTTATACAGTTTGGTAAGTGTAAATGTTACAAATGCTGTTTCATAAAACTGCAGTTTTTGGATTTAATCCAAATTTTATTGGCATTGCATTTTAATTTTATTATGCAGTACATGAGAGTAAAACTTAAATCAAAGGTTTCACATTTGGTTTTGTTCACCAGTATCAAGCTGGTTTCTCTGTATTGCATGAGGTGAATTCCAAAGCAGATGGCCCAAGTTACGTGGTAAATATAAGTAAAGGCTGTCTGGTTATGCTGTGAACTTTTTGTCACCTTGGTTATCATTCATGAATTTTTTCTCTAGATGTTTAGGATATCGAACACCTGCTCCTAGTAGTTTGCCTACCGTTATCCTCTGTAAGGGGCTATTTATAGAGCATCCGTGCTAGGATGATGAATTTCAAAGAGAAGATCTTGCCGAATTACTTCACATCATCTTGTTAATTTTTGAAGTGTCCTTCCATTTTGCTATTTATATTTGGTTAGTTTTTAGCCTCTTCTCTCTTGTTTTGTTATAGTCAGCCTCTGGAAGATGCTGGCTCCTGCAGGTACAACCTAGTTTGAATTCCTCTATGCCTTATTTTTCATATCATAGCTACTTTATTCATTTTTTTATATAAAAATTCAATTGTGCATGAAGAGCAGTTTATTCTTAAATTTTTATGTATTTATCACTTAGTCCACTTTATGAATATGTCCTTTTTCTAAGAAGGGGAATATTATACCTAGATAATATTATGTTTTTCCCAGAGTTAATTGGGAAGACTTTATTTTTATGGCAAGCTCTGAGTTCATGCTTTATGTAGCATACATTTTTGTGGACTGCTTTGTGGAAAAAATCACAGAAAAATTTTTCTTAAGAATTCATTCAAGTATATTTACAAGAAAATGTCACGGCAGTGTTTATTTTTTTCGAAATGCTGTGAGTTAAGAACTGTTCTGTATCTTGCCTTCCTCAGGAAAAATGCAGGATAAATGTGGCCAGATTTTTAAGAGACAGTGGATTTCTGCTATGTAAGAAGCTTCAGTTTTGATGAGCTTTGAATGTAATTTTTATGAACCTTCATAAAAATATGATTCTTTGGTACATTCTTCTTCTTTAAATGTGTTTCACCTTTCTTACCTAATTCTAGCTATTTCATATCTGTGTGATATAAAGGCATGTCGAAGTATAAACTACATGTTGGAACATCATGGCTGGATCAACTAAAAATATACTAGACTCCGTTTATGACACTTTAGGGAAAGGAGACCAAGAAGACATTCATGGTATTTTCTGCTTTAATACAAGACAGCAATCCTTATTTCTCTGCCTCTGTTACATAATAGCTAAATCTCAGTTTGTGATATCATAGACTGAGAAATGTACACGTAATACACAAAATTGGAAAACCTAACATTCAGTACTGCTGTTTAGAAACTATCATTATTTTTAGTTACTGTTTTATTTAAAACTAGCTTTGTTAGAGCCAGCATTTGTTAGTGGACTATCTAGGGGTAATCTACCCTTAGGATGATTTGCTTAGAGGGTTAGGACCTCATGTTGATAAGATAACATCAGAAGGCTTTTCCTCCCTATTCAGGTATTATAACAAATGGGTGGAAGGGTGTGGAGCTGGCTTTAGTTGGTACATAGGAGGGTCCTGTTACTCACCGAGTGAGGGCCAGGTGAAGGTTTTCACGTTTTGTGTTGTAAGTTATCTCTTTAGGGCAACTTAATGTTTTGTTGCTTGGGGTAGTCACATCATATATATGTATTTGCAGGGTGGGGATACAGACTGTACAAAAACAAATGTTACAGTGTGGTGCTAAGTGTTGTGGTTCTTAAGCTGGGAGCCTGTGACTGTTCAGACATTTTCTGCAATTGTTTGCACGGCATGCACATTTTCTTGAGAGACAAAAGGCCTAGCAAAGGTTAAGATCCATCGTTCTAGAGCCTGATTTGAGGTGTAGTTACCAGGTATCTATTTCTCCATAAATGCAAAGAGGCAGTAGCCTCTATAAATTCCCCAGGCGCAGTTGATTCCACTATCCTCTTTTGTATGATCATATTAAATTTTCTTGGGCATTGTTTCATTTTATGTCTCAATAATTATTTACTGCCAATTAGAACTCTGACACTTTCTCTTGTTAGCCTACCTGACATAACATTGGTAGAGCTAGAAAATGATTTCCTGCATTTCCCTCTATAGTGATTGCTTCCCTCAAATTATAGAATAAGGTAATATTGTTAATAGGTAAAGTGGTGACTGTATTATGTGGTAATTGCTAAGAGTCAGCTATTAATGTTTTCTTTTGACAATAAAAGCTTTTCTGGACTTAACAGAATTAGGGGATTAATCGTGATCCTTGTTTTAAAGGTCATCATTGGTGATCGGTGGAGAGCTCTAATGTGTCTTTCTATAAATCTGTGAAATTTAGTTTGCACTAATCCTGGTGACTGTGCATGAATAACAGACAGCAACACAGACGAGCACAGCCTTGAGCTTGGTAGCTGCTTTAGATTTTGGCTCCAAGTAAGGACTTCAGGGAAGGTTTCTCTGTTCTTAAAAACTAGGAGATTAATAGATCTTCTGTCCAGGAGGGCTCCCTAATTTCAGTTGGACACTGCCAAAAACAAGGACTCTGTAGGTATTAATATGACTCTGCTTCTTTGTTAGTAACCTTGACAAAAGCTTCCTTTTTATGTGTATTTACAAATAAAGGATCTTTTACTATTTTGTATTTTAATACAAGGGGCAGATGTCTCCAGCTCTGAGCTGGGCTTTGCAGCATGTCCTGCCTTTTGAGTGTTTCTTTCAACTTGGGTAGCTCTCTTTGTTAAAAGGCCAAACCCCTTAGTGAGATGTCTGGGAAAGAGGACCCCGTGATATTTGAAAGGTGAGAAATCCATTTAAGCCACGTGATGGCTACCGACAACCCTACTGCCTGGTTCTGCTTGTTTTAATGTAAGTGATAGATGCTCTGGCTGGTTGTGTTCAGTAATTGGATGTGAACTATATAAGTGACATTTCATGGCAAATGTGAGGGCGTTGTGGATGGCACTCAATCTCTGTGTTGCTGCCTTAGGCTGAAAGGTAAAAACTGTAATGGAATTTAATTATTAGAGCATATATTCAAATATTAGTTCAGTGCATTTGTAATACCCTTAGTTGTTAGGTGACTGTTCGATTATTGTGCATGACACTGAGTGTGTGTGATTTATAATGCCAGTGTGTGCAGTGCAGCAATAGGAATGCTAATAAGGCTGTGTGGGGAGGGCTGCCATCAATACTTTGTCAGCAGCTTGCTGCCAAGTAGTCTTCTAGGAAACACATAATCTGCAATCAAAGAGGAGTTTGTGGAAATAGCAAACATAGACAAAAAATGTTACAGAAAATAGTGTTCATTGCTTTCTTTCAGGAGAGGTTTCAGTTACATCTTATTAATAACACCTTCTTCCCCTTTTAAGTGTGTATACAGCCTTAATGGTCTATCACCAGATGAAGAGGAGTTGGTCATACTCTTTGTTCATTTCAGGGCTGGTTTCACAAGGTAGCATTGAGTGGAGCATCTTACATTCAATTAGAGACTCTCTAGATTTCATATTTAAAGGCCCTATGCCTTTTCATATCAGTAACACTGTGAGCATTTTTGCGGTGAGGTGGTCTCTGAATAAGGATGGGGTGGCATGTATGGAGGCAGGGGAGTAGACGGCTTTCTCCTACAAGCAGTGGAGAGCGTGTACGACTGTTTACACAGGGGTGCCTCATATCCTTAGGGAACTGGTCCAGGACACCCCTGTGGATACCCAGATCCTCAGATGCTCAAGCCCCTATGTGCTGGGAAACAGAAGATTCATGTGACTTGCTTGATTGCCACTAGTCACTTCATTGCGGTGGTCTGGAAGTGAACCCACAATATCATTCAGGTATACATACTATGTATGTAGTATACCACTACACATAGTAATAGGTATGTGTAATATATGTGTAAGTTCTATGTAACGTTTACTCATATCATGCAATAAAATGCTGTAAGCACTCCAGAAACCACCCTCATGCCCTCTCCTAGCCACTAGCCCCATGATAACTACTGCTGTGGGCTCTGACATCATAGATCAGTTTTGCCTGCCTTTGAACTTTATATGTAAAGGGTATCATGTGGTATATATTTATCTGTATCTGGTTTCTTTGGCTTACCATATTGTTTGTGAGATGCATCCATGTTTTTGTGTGTTACAGTAATTCATTTTAATTGCTATGTAATAATGCATTGTATGCATATACTGCAATTGATCCTAAACTGTTAGTGACTATTTGGAAGATTAGAAGGATTTTAAAACATCCCCTTCAGTAATTGAGCAAACAAGTAGATTATAAATCAATAAGAATACCGAACAGCACAGTTTAAAAATTTGAGTTAAATGTCATACATACAGAATACTATGCCTGGCAACCAAAGAATATACATTCTTTTCAGGTACATATGGGACATTTACCAGAAATGGCAATGTTGGATCTTAATTCAGGTCTTAACATATTTTAGAGGATTGAAATCATACAGAACATCTTCTCTGACCAGAGTGGAATTAAGCTAGAAGTAAAAAAACAAAATGATTACCTGGAATATCCAGAAATGTTGGGAATAAAGCGATGCACTTCTAAATAGTCTGTGAGCCAAATAAGGAATCACATTGGAAATTAGAAAATATTTTGCAGTGAATGATTAATGAAACTATGACATATCGGAATTATTGGATATAGCTAAACATATGCTCAGAGGTAAATTTTTAGCCTTAAATATATGTGAAAATAAGAAAGATAGAGTAAAATCAATGGTTTTAGTATCTGTATTGAGAAATTTAAAAATAACTTAAACCAAGGAAAGGAAGGGAATAATGAACATACGAGCTCAAATTAATGAATTAATAAGGAACATTATTAATGTACAATTAAAAACATCCCACAGGCTTTGATATCAGAGGACATTATGAACAATGTTACCTATTAATTTTGAATATTTAGCTATGGCACCAAACATTCAAAGACAAACCTAAGACAAATTTGCACAAACATGAATAAGAATGCTTATAGTAACATCCTTGGTTGTAGTAGTGAAAAACTGGAAATGACCCAAGTATCAATCAGGAGGAAATGTATGAACAAATTGTGGCATGTTGTACATAGATGTAATATGTATCCTTTAAAATGAATGGACTAGGGCATGGATGAATCATGCAAGCATAGTGCTGAATAAACAAAGCAGGTTGCAGAGGCAGTCATAGTACGGTATCATTTATGTAAAGTGTAAAAACTGCAAAATGATACCTTATATAGTTTTAGCTGTATGTACATGTGAAGTAAAAGTATAAAGCACTGCGTGGGAATGAGCAACATTAAATTCAAGATAGTGTTTACCTCTGGGAGGAAGTAAGAGAGACCTGTCTAGAAGGAGTGTATAGGCAGTTTCTTCAGGTTTGGTAATGTTTTATTTCTTAAAATATGTTTGGCCCTAGTTATATTATCTTTATACCTTTATGCCTGTGAAAATTTTCATAATACATTTTATAAAAGAAAAGTAAAGGAGGTCAAAAAAACCACAAAACCTTCTGGAGTTTTCATGAACAAAGCTCAGCCTTAGTGAGAGACAGAGACTTGGATTTCTGTGTTGTCCCTGTGGATGGGGATTTATTAAGGTGATCTAACCCCCCTTCTCTGTCTGTATGAAGCGCGGTACACTTTTCCCTGCCAAATTCAGGTGCTTTTGAAAAGACAGCTAGTTTTAAGGAAAACAATACCCGAAGAGATTAAATACAGTATACAAAATGTTACTTGTCTAGTATTGTATGGTTGCTAAGTGGCAGATTTCATTGCCAGTGGCTTTATTAAAGCACTTAACCGTTCTCTGACCTTTTTTGGGAAGGGTGGAGAGATTGCTAAAGGGTCTGTCCCTCTATTGGAATGTTAGCTCTGTCAAGACTGGGACTTTATCTGTGTTTTTCCTCTCCAGAGTCCTCAGTATGTAGCTCCAGAACAATGGTCTGATACCTGGTAGAAGCTCATTAAATATGGATTACGTGATTTGAGGAAATTATACTGTAAAACGAATTTGAAAACATTTTTTTCACTCTCATAACTACTGTCTCTGTAACTGTTATCATATCCTGGGGTTTTTAGGAGATCATTGAAGTCTCAGCTCAGAAGTTTTATCTAGCAAATTATTTGATTTTGAAGAACGTGGGGTTGTTGTCTGTAGTGGTCTTCTCCAGCATCAGCTGGTAGAAAGAAGCATCACAGCTGACTCAAGAGTTGTTTTTCTCATAGTAACGTCTCTTTGTGTTAAAATGGGGGAAGGAATTTAGATTAGGATGTTTTTCTAGCATCCTCTGGCACAAAAGCTTTTTCAGCAGAGCAGATTCATCAACTCTACAGGAAGTTAGTCTTTTTGTGGTAATGGAAATATTCCCTATCTTGATTGTGGTGGTGGTTATACAACACATTTATCAAACACAATTTTATTGTGTATAAAATATACCTCAGTAAAGCTGATTAAGGAAAAAAATAGATGAACCAAAACCAAAACAGTAAAACAAAACCCCCAAATTAAAACATTTCTGAAAAAGGATAGAGGATGAAGGATTTTTAAGAAAACGGTCTTCCTTCAGAAGTTACTAGCATTTATATAAGTTGCTTTAGTGCTTGAACATGATGGGGAATCTTCTTGGCCAAAATTAACCTATTTTAAAACGAACTGTGGCTCTGGTCATATGCTCTTTGATTTTCTTCCTTTCTTTTAAGCAGCATTTCCTCAGCTTGGCTCATACTTGACTGAATACCCTGATCGATTATCTGGGATTAACTCAGCCTTCTCATTTCCTGCTTTCCTTCCTTCTCCGGCAGGCCAGCGGGCCTTTGTTGTCTGGCATGTGGCCTGAGATAAGCTGTCAGGGCATATGTTTGTATTAGAAGAATGGTTGTAGATAGAACAGGTATAAATAGACTAGCAGGTATTAAAGGTTACAGTCTTCATTTTGGTTTAAGTCAAAAGGAGAGAAGAATAAATAAGATACTTAAAACTGACTATATAAAGTGAAATAGGAAAACCTGAATTTTTAGGGTTCCTACTGATTTTTCCCCTTTTCAACCAAACTATTTGAATTTGTTTATTGGCAAGCTCAAAATGTTTGTCAGCTGTAATTGCATTCTTACTATGTAGGCTGACTTTATTTAAATTTAAATAATTTCTGAACCTATATTAGTGTTTCTTAAAAGTGCAGAAACTCAATTCTAAAAATCTTTGTGCTTCTAAAAGGTATTTTATGGTGTTACTAGCTGTATGTTTTGCAGTTCAATTCAGAAAACTGATACAAAAAGGTTATCACCTACAAAGAGAGGAAATGCTGGATTCACATAAAATAGGTATGTTCATCTTTATAAAAGATGATAATTCAGTATAGTATGGTAAGCTAAAAGTTTGTTTTTTTGTTGGGTTTTTTTGGGTTTTTTGGTTTGTTTTATTCTTAAAAGTTGATGTTTCATGTTGTCAGTTTTCTTAGGTAGGAGGCAGCACCATTTTTGAAATGGCCACAAAGTTGCTTGGAATTGCAAATTGCTGAATAAAAGTTACCCAGGTTACTACTTATTTTCTCCTTGCATGCTCTCGGCTTAATAGGTTCACCATTGTTTTGAAGTGTACCTTTTTAGTATAGCCCTATTTATATTCTTGTTTGAATCAAGATATTTCTCAATGTCACGAGCTCAAATTTTAGAAAGAAAAATATCTTAAATTGAAACAAGAGGCTTCTTACCTAGATTTTCTTTAGGAGTTTAACTTCCTGCTCACTACTACAATGTCTGATTATATAAATAAAAATAAAATCTTCTATTTTTTAATAGTTTCTGACTTCTGACTACATGTGTGCTCTAGCATTCTAGCCACGGTTCCATTTGGGGAGCCTGCTAAAATTGTTTAAACTACCAGAGTCTGAGAGGGAGGCATCCGGGACTGTTTGTGCCGTTTGTTCACTTCATCTCATAGAGCAGCTCTTCTCACCTGCGGTCCGTGGGTCTGCAGGGCCAGACTGCTTTCATGATTATACCAAGACATCATTTGCCTTGTGCACTCTTCATTCTCTCATGAGTGTACCGTGGGGCTTTACAAAGGCTAAATGATGTGTGATACATCTCAACGGATGGAAGCAGAATCAGATATGAGAATCTGTTTCCTTAAGCCAAATATCAGAGAGATTTGTAAAAACATAATTATTACTGGTTTCCTAAATTTAGTTTGTTTTAAAAGGATAGTTGCTTGTTGTAATTATTTACATTAGCATGTAATGGGGTTATCGTTAAGTGAGTTACTAAAAATGTCTAAAATTTTTTCTTTATTTCCATTTTCTAATATAGTAAACATTGATAAGATATGACCCACATAAACAAAAGCTCTTGGAATTCCTCAATAATTTTGTTGAGAGTCTGAGTCTAAGAAGTCTGAGAACCACTTCTGTAAAGCACACGTTGACTCAGTGAAATCTTTTCAAGATATTTCAGCATGAATTTTTAATAGTAAAATCTGTGTTATGTACCTTCAATCGTAAGTTAGTAATTTTTATTTCTAAAATAATGTCATAGTTAATTTGTGAAATTTCTAGAGAATTTTGGAAGACGACAGCCCAGGTTCTGCCTGCCCCTTCTTTAACTTCCTTTTCACTCCTGCCCCATCATTAATTTGTGAAAGAGTTCTGTAACTCTTCCGACTATGTCATGTACAAGAAGTAGTTAACTCCCCCAGAATGAGTAAAATCGCTGCTGCCATCACCACGATCACCAGACAACAACCAACGTATTGCAGACATGTTAAACTTTGTAGTATTTGGGCTTGATTTTTTAAGAAAGAAATTCAGTGGAAGGTTTAATTACATTTAGTAGGATTACGAGGAATTTGGCAATTTCTTATGGTGCTGCCTATAAACAGCTATTTTCTCTTCTGTTATGGGGGAAATCTTTTGGGCCAAATAGAAAATTTGTGGTTATAGATTTATCTGGTGTAATCATGATGGCTGGAAAGAATACTGGCTTTTAGGAAGGGGTTTATTTTGGGTTTGGGCTGCAGATTTTGGGGATCCAAGTATAGGGACTTAATCTGTCTGTGAAATTCCATCTTTCTAGCTTACCCTTCAGCCTGAATTTTGGGACCCTTTAAATCCTGAATCTGACATTTAGTATTTTTGTCAGGTGTACATCAACACGATTTATGTGGGAAATTATAGGAATGTTTTTTAGCTTGTTATATATGTCCCCATATGCTAAGTCCCCCTTTAAATGTGGCTTATCTATGTGTGTGTGACATAAACTTGTTATTCAGTTTAAGAAGACAAGGACAGCAGAGGTTACCTAGTGACCCTGTCTCCTATCTTATGAGGCCAAGAAGTATGAATTTTCCCAGGGCTACCCCTGTACTCAGTTTTGGCCTCGCCACTGCAAATACAGGAATCCATTGTCTGAAAATTTCATTGTTCATCCATAATGTAATTAATCCCCGATAGAAATTGCCTTATTGAGTTTTGACTCCCTAGTTAGCAGTTGAGAGAGAATTTTGTTTTCATGCACCTTTTTGGTCCTACCATTAATAAACAAGACATCATTAAGAAACAGTGATTTTGAAAATTATTTCTGATCATTGGAGCCTGTGTGTCAGCACATTTTTAGTAGCATCATCTTTCTGGGGATTTGGATATAACCAGTTATTTGCACATATTGGTTGTAAACATTGTAAAAAGTCATCTGCCCTCCCAGAGTTCTACCTTCTTGCTTCACCATCTGATTCCAGATGATTTAAATCCTCTTGCACAGACCCAGATGCTGATGCAATCTCTTGAAAACAGTCTTTTGGATTGAGTGCTACGGGTTTGGAAAATGAGCTTGTAACAACCTCGATTCTAGGGCCTAACGGCAGTAAGCACCTTAATCAAATGGATATAGTTTGTTTGTTTCTTTCTTTTATCCTTATCTGTTTTATTCATTATGCTAGTTCTGAGTAGACCCCTGTGTAGTTCCAGGTTATGTCCATTTGCAAATGCCAATCAGTACATGATAAGTAGCCGCTTGTATTAGTCAGAGCTCTCCAGAGAAACAGACCCAATAGGAGAGATAGATATATGTATATATACTATAGGAATTGTCTCATGAGGTTTTGGAGGTCGAGAGTCCCTTAGTATATGTATAACTTGCTGTCTGCAACTGGAGAATCAGGAAGCATGTGGTATAATTAAATTCAAGTCGAAGGCCTGAGAACCAGGGGGGCCGCTGGTGTTAAGTCCCAGAGTCCGAAGGCCCAAGAAGAGGAGCTCTGATGGCTGATGGCAGGGAAAAATGGATGTCGAGCTCCAGAAGAGGGAAGGAATTTGCTCTTCCTTCTTCATTTTGTTCCTTTGGGCCCCCAAGAGATTGGGTCATGCTCGCCCACATTGGGGAGGGCAGATCTCTTTACTCAGTCTACTGAGTCAAAGTCTGACCTCTCCCAGAAACACCCACGTGGGCACACCCAGAAATAACGTTTTACCAGCTAGCTGTCTTGGCATCCCTTAGCACAGTCAAGTTGACAAATAAAGTTAACCATCACACCACTAAACAAGTTTCTGTGCTGGAAGCTCAAGTGTTGTGGCTCCCATAAGGGAGATGTGCTACAGTCATAGTTCTTTCACAGATCAGTTCAGTCACCATTGGGCAGTGGACATATCTGAGAAAGTTGGAAGAAAAGGGCATTTTAGGACAAAACAAATGTGGATACTTTGTTTAGTCGATGTCAGTAAGAAGTATACTTGCCCTTACTATACCCTCTCAAATAAAAGGAAACAAAATGTTTAGTTATTGTCTCAGTATATTAGGGAGATTTGTACATGATAGTGTGATTATTTGTAGGAGATACTCAAAGCCCTTTCTTCTTTGAGAACAAGACTCTGCAGTCAGCATTGCAGCCTTTCACATAACCTCCTGGTACCCGTGTGAGAGCAGAACTCTGAGATGGGTGGACCTTGATGGCCTGAGCCCTGATGGCACTTATGTATTCCTGTCACTCTTTGATGGCCTTTTGAGCTGTAATGGCTATAAAGCTATTTAGATATAAATATATAGATCTAGAAAATGTTACATGGTTAGTGTCTTATGTTAGGAGTAGAGTGGTGGTTTGAAATAATATTACAAGACATTTCCTACCTGATTTCATCTTAGTCCTGATGTTCATCCACATAGTTGAGTAATGATGATCTTCTGACGGGTACAGAAAGCTTATCTTTATTTTTATTTTTTAAATTTATCTATGTATGTATCTATGTATCTATGTATTTATGGCTGCGTTGGGTCTTCACTGCTGCGTGCGGGCTTTCTTTAGTTGTGGTGAGCAGGGTCTACTCTTCGTTGCGGTGTGTGAGCTTCTTACTGCAGTGGCTTCTCTTCTTGTGGAGCACGGACTCTAGCCACGCAGGCTTCAGTAGTTGTGGCTCGCGGGCTCTAGAGCGCAGGCTCAGTAGTTGTGGCGCACAGGCTTAGTTGCTCCACGGCATGTGGGATCTTCCCGGACCAGGGCTTGAACCCGTGTCCCCTGCATTGGCAGGCGAATTCTTAACCACTGCACCACCAGGGAAGTGCCGAAAGCTTATCTTTAGATTGAGTCCCCTGTGCATATGCCTGGAGTTATACTTGGCCTTTGAAGACTAGTAATCTTAGACCCCACTGTCTGTCCCTAGTCCCCTCCCCCAGAGTCAGGAATGGTTGAAGCCACTAAGACTATGTCCCCAAGGTCTTTTTGAGGGTGATCTTCCCAACAGGCATCACCCTGTTGGTGGAGGTAGACTCAGCAGGCTTGAAATATCACTTCAAAACTGCCATGCAGCACGCTGGAAGGGTAACTCTTAACCTTATTTTCACCATTTTGTTTCTCCAAAGGGAATCTTCTTAAGCCATACCATATACAAATGTTAGCTACTTCTAGTTCCCAAATTTCTGGAAAAACCTGACTGGCCATTTTGGCTTTATAAAACAAGAATTTTGGTCTGATTTCACCTGACTCTGAATCTAGATCTTCGATTATTTGAAATGTGCGCTCCCAAGAACTAAGCAGTTAAGAATTTGAAGGAAGTTCTGTGTTATCTCTAGCAGATTATTTTGACTTTGCACAATTGTTCATGTGATGATATCCACCTTCATATCCCAGTTGGGTTGTCTTTGGCCCTGATCCTTCTGTCACATTTGATAACAGTGGGGGGACTCGAATGACCTGTTTGGAGGGCTTTGGGAGCCCTGATAACCTGGCAAGGCCTGGCAGGTGACTGATGGAGCAAAGCAGGTCCTTCTTCTGTCACGCAGGTTGAGTACACAGTTATTGTTGTGCCCATTCTGGTTGGGAATAAAGACCACTGAAAAGGTGATCTCTGCACTTGTCTACTTGGTCATTAATGAACTCCCGTCCTCACCCCCACCTCCCCGTACCCCTGCACTTCTTTTATTTTTTTATATTGTGTCAAAATGTTTCCCCAGAGGAAGATAGTTAAGGCTGGTCCTAGGAAGGACACAGATTGGCTATTTAAAATCAATGAAAGTACCATATTAATAATCATGAAAGATCTCTGGGAAGGGAAACTGACTTCTCGGCCTTGGATCTTGTACATTTGTACGTGGGGTAGCTGAGGTGTGCGCTCTTGGCGGAGTGAACCGGTGTCCCCCAGCAGCAGCCTCCTGTTTTCCTTTCTGGTCTCTGTTGCCTCCCTTTCCCTCTAGTCTGCCTTTCTCAGTTATCTTATTCTCAGTGTTGAATTTCAGTTTTGCTTTTTAGCTCATTAATTCTCACCCTGTTGCCTGACGTGCAAATATCTGGAAATACTCCTGCTGCTGAACACCCACCACTGAGCTGTCTTTTCTACACCCAGGTGGTGATGGGATTTGTCCTCTGATAAACGCTTTATTACCCTAAATTTACATTCATCCCTTATTTCAAGAAATCTGGGCCAGGGATGTGGACAAATCCATAATTGAACCCAGAATCAGCTCCTCTCCTTGTTTGCACAGGGCCTGTGAAACCTTACTGTAAGCTGATTGGTTTGGTGGTTTTCTCTTAATGCTGGTGCGTCCTACCACCTGGAAGCAGTCAAATCGATGTCTCTCTCCTTACAGAAAAAATGGTGGGAAGTATTTACTTCCCAGTGGGCTCTTCTCTGTGTTCAGAAATATACCCCAGGGTGCCTTCACATGGGAAGCTTTTCACCGCTTCCTTCTTCATTCAGCATTGTGTTTAAAATGTGTCATTTATAACCACTCTGACCATCATGCAGTTGTCCAATTATATCACTAGTCAATAATGAGGCATATTTGTTAGAAATACTTGATATGCTTCTTGAATTGTTGTGAAAGTGAAGAAACTTTGCCTCTAATTTGCTACTGGATTTACTTTTGTATCGCTATTATGAGCATAATTTTGGATCTGAGAAAAGCAAAATTTATAACCAGCCTCTTGATATAGCTTAACTCGTCTCTTCATCTGTAAGACAGTGATAGTGCTATCCAGCATGTATTGAGAGCCAGTCCGCTCTACTTACATTCATTTATTTAATCCTCACGACCTAATGAGGTATAGACTATTATTTTTCCTCATTTTATGTATGAGAAAATTGACACTTGGAGAGGTAATTGGCCCCAGGCCCAGGTGGTTTGGGTTGAATCAGATGATCTCTAAGTTCCTGTCTGCCTTCAATTTTCTGTGATTTTGAGCAGACATCTTAGCCTAGTGACAAGTGTAACGAAGATGAAGATTTCCCAGGATTGACGGCCGAGGGGGCGCGTACCGCGAGAGGGGCTGCCCTCTGCTCCCTGTTGCTGTTCCTCAGCGCGTAGTAGGCAGCTTCCATGGAAGATGACGTTTTAGTTCCTGAAACGCCTTAGGATGGTCACGTGAGCTAATGCCATCGTGTACCGAGAAGACATAAGGGTGCTCTCCCAATCCTATTTTATCTACTTGGTTAAGTCTGGGGAAGAAATCTAAACATAGGCACGTAAGATGGAACCAGACCATAGACATCATCTTGTTCTGTCCCTCACTTGTCAGATGGCTGGGTGACTTCACTAAGGTCACCCCCAGCCAACCAGTGATTGCGGACAGTACCAAAATCCTAGATGACCTGATTTTAGGCTAGTGCCTCTGAAACAACACGGTGCCTCCCTTTATAGACGTTTAATCTTTAACTAAATTCCTGGCCTATTTGGGAAGATGGTGTCCACTAGAGCTACTTACATTCGTTCAGAGCTTCTGTTTACCTTGAGCCGGCCTGCCTTTGCCATGTGTGGAATTCAGAATCTGGAGGCTTTTTGTTTTTTTTAAACACAATGCCGCCACTCCCTGGTTGTTGGGTAGTATTGCATTAGGAAATCCAGTAGGCTTTCAGCTCCCTTTGTAAAGGCTGATCATAAGAGTAGTAAATCTAGGTACAAACAAACTGGAGTGGTCATTCTGTGTGGGTGGAATCATTAAGTGTGCCTGGGTCAGAAGCTAACACAGGTATTATACCTCAAAACGTCGCCTGAATCACTGGCTTGGTTCTGAAAAATAGACATTGTGTGATTAGAGTACCTTTAAAGGGTATTTGTTGCCCTTCACATTTTCATACATCTTACGCTTTTTCTGCATCTGTTGAGATGATCACATGGTTTTCCTCTTTTCTTTTGTTAATGTGGTGTATCACACTGATTGATTAGTGTATGTTGAGCCATCTTTGTGAACTTGGGATGAATCCAGCTCGGTCCTGGTGTATGATCTTTTTTATGTGTTGTTGGATTTGGTTGGCTAATATTTTGTTGAGAATTTCTGCATCTATATGAATCAAAGGTATTGGCCTATAATTTTCTTTTTTCATAGTATCTTTGTCTGGTCATCTGGTATTCATACATCTTAGATGTGTTACAGAAGTACATCAAAGTATAAATTTTAGAACACTGTTGCTAGGACTGCTAGTAGATCTGAATTCCTTTGTGCTGTGAGTGTTGAAGCATCCATTAGTAGCTCAGTGACTAGACATCACTATCATCTCCTGAAAGAAACCATATTCTGGAGAAGATATCACTCGTACAATTCTCAGCAAAGTTCTTGAAGTTTTCCGTGAAACACTGGTTAGAGTCACCTACTACCAGAGAGAAAGCAATAGTCTCTTGAGTTCCTGCTCAGTTACAGATGCTTTTCCATCTTTTCAGTTTTTTCATGAGTCCTTTTAGGTAGGTTTGGATAATCCTGTTTTACAGAAAAGGGTGGACTCAGAGAACCTTAGGAATGTGCTCAGAGTCGTGTAACGGGGAGGTGATGGAGTTGGGATTTGAACCATGACCCACTTTCCTGTACTTACCAGCCCAGCTCAGTAGGGCTTGAATTAGAGTTTAGTCTTACCATTCTGGTTTAGCTTTCCTTAAAAAGGAAACTATTAGACCATTGGTTTTCAACTGGGAGTGTTTTGTACGCGAAGGGGACACTTGGCAGTATTTGAAGACATTTTTGGTTGTCACAATGAGGGAGGAGTGTTGCTGGCAATTAGTGGTTGAAGGCCAGGGCTGCTGCTGCGCATCTAACAGTGCACTGGGTAGGCCCCCGCAACAGACTTACCTGGACCAAATGTCAGTAGTTTAGGTTGAGAAGCCCTGTGTTGGACAGTGTATTCACTTAACCGGGTTTATCCCTGAGTACTGCCAAACAGGCCCCGCCCCTCCCCTGGTGTGTCTCCTTCTTTCCCTGCTGAGTGCGCTCGGCCTGGCCTTGCTCTTTATCATCCTGCCTCAGGAAGACACTGTAGCCCTCTAGCTGCTCTACCTCCGCCTGGGGTTTTGCACCTCAATGCCTGTGGCTCTGGTCAGCAGTGCAGATAGAAGACCCCGTTTGTCCCGGAGAGTTAAAAGCCACTAAAGGCCAAACTCCAGCTAGGGTTCAGGTTCCCCTCACCATCATGCAGAATGTTCTCCTGTGCTGCACGCAGATGGACCACGTGCATGTGTCTTATATATGTCTTGTACTTTCTCTGTCTTTGTATATTTCTCAGGTCTCCTTTGCCTAGAAAAAATTTCATTGAAATATTTCCTATTTTTTCCCAGGTCAAATGTTCCTTCCTCCATAATCCCTTGCCGGAAGTAACTGCTCTGTCTGTAAACTCCTATACTATATATAAAGTGTATTCTTTTTATGCAGCATACTGATTTGTCCTCTTTTTCCCACCCTCAGTATAAACAGTGTAGAATATAAAAGTGCACAATTGATAAAAACTAAAAAGTACCCATTTTGTAGGATTATTCGTTGTATGCAATCTCTTTTATTCAAACCAGTAATGATGCCCTATATTTGACACAGTTAATTGCAAAAGTAAGACTCTTAGTGTGTATGGTATTTACTTTGGAATAGCACTTCTTCACATTTGAGTTCAGTCAAGACCTTTGGCAGTTGCTTTCTTTCTGGTTCTTTGAATGGCTTACATATTTTAGCAAAAATATTTTTGAGCCTTCCTGGTCTTTTAGTGAAGGCTTTGTGCAACCTCTCATGTAAGCATCAAGCATCTTACTTCATTAGAGAAGGCTCCTTTGACATACTTTAGGATTTGGCCGTCTCCCTTATAAACATGAGGCGTTTCTCGAATTTTAGCTCTCATGCATTTCTGGCCCACTGACTTGTGATGAGAAGGTAGAAGCTGCTAAGAGGAGTGGTATTGCACTCACCTTGGGGAAGTCCCTTACGGCCCTCAGCTGGGTCGGAAAGTATTTTCTGAGGCCTCCGGAAGCCTTAGTGCACTGCCACATTGAGATGCTTCATGACCAGGTACACAGAGATGGTCCTCTCAAGCCCTACCCCATAGCCTTCAAATGGAAAGGCAGTATTTGATCCTTTATTCTTTGAATGAACTAGGAACAAAATTAACTTTCAGGGATAAGATGGTTAAGTGTCTCACAAACATTTATGGGACCCTGACCATCATAGAACTCTGTTATTCATAAATATTTAAGTCCAAGGTGTTCTCTTCTAGGGAAATTCAGAGATAAATGAGACAGGGTCCCTGCTCCATGGACTCATAGTACCTTCCTCACCACCAATAGTTTGCTGTGTTAGTTTGCCATAGAGCATAAGTGGCAGTAAAGTAGCAGGAAAAACTCACTGCCCTTAATGGCCTTGACAGTGTGCTGAAACAGTTTCTAAATATTTACCAACACAATTAAAGCTTCAGGTAGAAGAAGGATGTATTCATGTAGTGTACTGAGTAGTTAATGCTAAATAAAAAAATAAAATATTGAACGAATTAGTTAATCAAACTGGGGAGATTTATAGATTCAGTTTGGTTTCCGTTGTTTCCTGAAATAAGCAACTTTGAGGGATAGAGTCAGAGAGGTGTTGTGGCTGGGATTTTTCAAAAAATGAAAATTGACCTCATAATTGACTAATGTATTTTTGTGGTCCTGGTAATAATTGTGTGTCTCCTCCTCTGCCTGTCCACCTGTTTCCAGGGGCTTTTGATCATGGGTATGGTATGCACCTGTGGGCACCCGAAATCCTGTTCCTAATGCTGTTAGATTTTCCTTTTCAGAGTAAGAGGGACCACCTACTCATGAACGTCAAATGGTACTACCGTCAATCTGAAGTTCCAGATTCTGTGTATCAGCATTTGGTTCAGGATCGACATAATGAAAATGGTAAATATGTCCTTCTGGTTTGATTCTTACACTTTCTTAGCTTTGGGCAAAGTTCTTTGTAAAAACATTCATTAAATGGAGATAACCACTATGAAAATTTTTCACTGAAACAGCCTTTTATCAATAAAGACATTACTGGAATGTTCTTTTTTTTTTTTTTTTTTTTTTTTGCTGAGTTCTTTCACTATTTCTGCCTTAAAAGAGAAACAACCTGATCATGTGCTAGTATCATCTTTCCCTTAAACTAGGAGTAGTGATAGATCTTCTTTGGAAATAAAAAGTAGCTTCATCTTTTTATTCCTTTTTCTCACCTAATGCTGAACTAATGACCCTGAAAACCCTATAGAATTGTATTTTGTTTCTTTTTAATAATCTGTATTGTTGAACTTCAGGGTTGTGAACTTCAGTTTTCAAAGCAAAGCTTTCCTGAATATTTTGAAATTTAGCTTGAGTATTGACTTTTAGAACAATAGGAAGGTAGTTCAGAGCATCTTTTAACTTTTTCTTCCTCTGGCACTGCAGTTTCTACCCAATAACTTTATTGACACATGAGATATGTACATAAAGTGTATATTATGTTTGTTCAGATAAAGTGTATATTACGTTTGTTCAGATGTCTAATAGCTTCTTTTTATTGATTTTTTTTTTTTTTTGAGGTGCTAGGCCTCATTCTAGCTGATTCACATTTGTTACCCATTAATTATATGAGCTCGGGGTTGTCACTCCCCACTTCCAGATCAGGAAATCGAGGCTTAGAGATGCTAAAGGAGTTGCCAAGGCTATTCATCTTCTGAGTGGAGACTCCGGGGCAGGGATCCAGCTCTCTCTGGCCCGGATGACTGTGCTTGTCTCACTCCTTCACACTGCCTTTGGTGACAGGTTTTGAGTCAACAAACCAGTAGTCAAAAACAGTTTTCTTTCTTTCTTTCTTTTTTTTTTTTTGGTTTTGTTTTAATTAATAAAGTTCACATTAGAAGTCAGGCCTATGAATGCAGTAATGTGAAAACAGTTTTGAAGAATAATGTTCTTTTATATTTTACCAGTTTTTTCTTTTTTGAAACTATTAAATTTCTGTTAAAACAGTTAAATGATGATTCTTTATTAAAAATAATAACTTGGTTATTATTTTCAACTTGAAACTGTGATTTCACTCCATCCTGGAATATTTAGCAATAAAATACCAGATGCACAGGATCACTGAAAATTTTAGTAGTTTACAAGTTGCTAAAATGTGATAGTTGTTTTCTTTTTCCTTCTTTTTTCATTTTCTGCTTAATACATTTCAGCAAACTGTGGGGACTTAATAAAGGGCAAAAACACATCCCACAGGACGCTTGCTCCTGTTATTCCTGCTGTATGTTATTCCTCTTCTCTGGTTTGCTGACAGGCCTGGTTATTTATTGTGCTTTTTATAGTGGGAAGTGAACCTGAAAGAAAAATTTTGTGAAATTTTCCCAATCCTTTCTGGAAACTCAATTATAATATCCTCCTAATTCACTTTTTTTTTTGTGTGTGTGTGTGTGTGTGACAGACTCTGGAAGAGAACTTGTCATAACAGACCCAGTTATCAAGAACCGAGAGCTCTTCATTTCTGATTACGTTGACACTTACCACGCTGCTGCCCTTAGGTAAGCGCCAGAGATGTGTGGTCCTTCTGTGAAGGAGAAGTCATTGGCCACTGTAGGCAGAGAGTCTAAGCTGCCTAGATCTCGTCTGGTAATCGTAATATCAATCACACTACCCCCTGTGATCTCAGCGAGCTGACACTCCGGTGTTAGCTTCGTGGATTGTTGGGGTCTCAGAGGTTGCCTCTGTCTTCACTAATCTGCGTGAGAGGGAAAAACCACTTTTTTCTTTTTCTTTCTTTTTTCTTTTTTTATTTTACACCCTCTCTAGAGTTTTGTGTTTTATTTCCTTGAAAATTTGTTGCTAAAGTATTTAGGGTGGGGTGTTATACAGATTATTTCCTGAAGATTCAGTCACTGCCAAGATAGATTTACAAAAATGAATGAAACAAATATGGCGGCATGTAATTGTAGGAGAATCTAGGCAAAGTTCATAGGAATTTTCATTGCCCTGTATACTTTTAAATTTCTCTGTGTATGAAGAGTTTACTACTAAAAAGCTTGGGAGTAGGGAAAACATACAGGAGATTTTATTCTGAGGTAACATTGCCGCTGGCCTTAATGTCTTAGGTGATAATATGCCAAAACGTGACCGTGAGCCTCTGCTTCACACCCTCTGGTAGTTTCTGTCCGTTCAAGAAAAAGATACCTATTTACTCTGGTATATTTTGTTTACGAGGGGAAGACTTGGGGCTTCTTAGGTGGTAAAGGAAGTAAGGACAAGTGATTTTTTTTTATACCTTTTCCCCCACTGGAAATAACAAAATGATGAAAGAACCACTTTCTCTGTTAAAGAACCTGGTTTAAAAAAAAGTCATAGGGGGACTTCCCTGGTGGCGCAGTGGTTAAGAATCCGCCTGCCAATGCAGGGGACACTGGTTCGATCCCTGGTCCCGGAAGATCCCACATGCCATGCAGCAACTAAGCCCGTGCATGCACCACAACTACTGAGCCTGTTCTCTAGAACCCGCGAGCCACAACTACTGAGCCCGTGTGCCACAACTTCTGAAGCCTGCATGCCTTAGAGCCCTGCTCCGCAACAAGAGAAGCCACCGCAATGAGAAGCCCGTGCACTGCAAGGATGAGTAGCCCCTGCTCGCCGCAACTAGAGAAAGCCTGTGTGCAGAAACATAGACCCAACGCAGCGGGGGAAAAAAAAAAGTCATAGGGATTTGCTGGCTTTTAGCTTAACTACAGTGAGATACAATAATTTCTCTATTATATTGCTCAGATGGTATTCAGTAAAACCATCTGGAGTCTCTTGTGCAAAGCTACATAGCTAAAGCCAGTTATTTGAAGGCAAATTAGTAGCAACTTTTAATATAGGACAGGTTTTGGCAAACTTCTTGGGCCAGATAATTTTTCATGGTCTCTGTTGCAACTATTCAGCTCAGCCATTGTAGTACAAAAGCCACAAGCAACATGTAAATAAATGAGGTGGCAGTGCGCCAATAGAACTTTACTTGAGGACACTGAAATTTGAATTTCATTTAATTTCCACACGTCAGGAGATATGACTCTTCTTTTGATTTATTTTTTAGCCATTTAAAAATGGAAAAACCATTCTTAGTTCTCAGGCTGTACAAGAGCAGGTGGTGGGCCAGATTTGGCTTGCAGACTGTAGTCTGCCAAGCCCCGCTGTAAGGGAAGGCGTGTATGTGGTTAGATTTGGCTTCTTACAGGACTTTAGATACATTTAGAGAATTCCTGTAGTGTTTTATAAACTTATTCCAAAATTCCTCCAAGCTTTTCATGTCTTCTTGGCGGTGGCTTTCCAATCTTAAACTTGCATGCTCAACAAAGCAAGTTAATGGAAGGTTGGATAGATGGATGGAACCATTAAATTGTTAGCTAAGACAATTGACTCGATCCTGAGGTTATTTCTTATCCACTTTGCATGCTCCCCCGCCCCCCATCTTATTTCATTGATTGAGGTGAATGATTTTTAAGCAATTTAGAGTTGAAGTTAAGTAAATATGTGAGATATGTAACTCTGGTCATTCAACAGATTTTGATATATTTGCTTAAAGTGAATGTATTTGAATATTGATCAGAGACTGTTTAGGTTTGTAGAGTCATTTTATACTATTTTAGCATTTTTAGAACAGGTTATCCCAGGTAATTCTAGCTGGACCTGGATGAATTTACTTTTGCTAGGTTTACAGTCAGGTGTCCTCTGTAACTGTACAGGTTACTGTCTCTTCACTGACCACCAAAGAGCTGGAGTGCTAAAGTGGTGATTCCTTATCTTCCTTTCACTGTGTATGTGACCAGAACCCTTACTGATTAGTTTTTTTCTCCTGTGGTATTTTCTTTAGAGTGGTCATACAGTGATTTTATAAAGCTGTCATCTTAAATTTGACTTTGTCAGCTTCAAATAGAGCATCTCTTGTGTGACTTGACAGTTGGGTTTTTTTCAAAGACACCAGACGAATGTGACCACATGGTTACTGGTGATCTGGCCTAGTAGCTGCTCAGTAATCCTCATGGGTGTGTTGACGTTTGCTGGCATCTGGGGCTCATCTGGGGGGTTCTTGCTGTTGCTTAGTAATCTCGCCTGGTTCTCAGAGTGCTCACTGTACGATCATCTCTGATAAAAGCAGAGTTGAATAGCAGTGCCCCCAGGAATCTCTATTTATTCCTTTCCTCTTCACTAAAGCTAGATTACTTTAATTTTAAAGTATGGGGGTAGGGGTTAGGCTTTCATTTTTCTTCCCACTTTTTCCTTCACCATTTATCCAAGAAAGGATTTTTTTCTTTCTCCACAGATATAAAGTCGTACTGCCAAAAATAAATTCAGTTTTGAAAGAGGACAAATAAAATAGGCCGTAGGCACATGAAAGAGGATCAAATGAATGTACTGAAAAAAACATGGAGGACAAAAAAGAAAGAAAAAGACAGATAGTGTTAGTGCTCAGCACCATTCTTCTCAAAGATCAAAGTGCTCAGTGGTGTGGATTCTTTCAGCTCACAGCCCTCCAAGGGGCTCTTGCCATTCCATTCACTCAGGAGGAGACCGGTGTATAACTTTCTCTTTCAAGCTGGTGCTAGGGTTGGGCTATAAAGGAAGAGAGAGCTTTGTCCTTTAGCCATCATGAATCAAAAGGAAAACAGAACTCCTCGGCAGCCTCTCTGTGTAAATTGAGATGGTAGCATTTCCCTACCCAAACCAAATTTATTCCTAGGAGAGGTGGTGGGATCTTCACGGTTGTAGATAAGTGTGTTGAGGGTCCAGCATTACTGGTCTGCTGCCGTTTTTGAATTCTTGCTTTGGCTGTCCCTCATTCCTGCCTTCAAGCTAAGCTTCTACAACTGTTTATTTTCTTTTCTTCGTTACGTTTATCAGTAACCATATAGTAATACTGTGTTAGTGTCTTGAGTGGAGTATTTTTGAGTTCTCCTTGTTCCCAGGTTAAGTATTTTTGGCTGACACTGGTATAAAAGAAAAAGCTCCAGGTTGAAATTGGAAGACTTCAGTTTGAATCCTGGCTTTACCACATAGTTTTGTGACCAAGGTCAAGTTTGTTAACCTTTGTGCCACCTTTTTAACAAATTTATTTAAAGTCACATGATGAAGTGACAGAACCCAGAACTGGTTTTATATCCAATAAGGTACAGAGCATGAAAAAGCCTCTTGTAGAGAGAGTATCTCACACTCCGTAGTATGAGTAGTGCTCATGAATCTGAATGGGTTTCTTAAAAGCATAAAAGGAAGAAAAGGAAAAGTGAAATTAAGTATAATTCTGTATTAAGTTATTGGTGGTACGGTTACTTAGCATCCATTTATTTTATTTCTCTGTGGCCTCTAGGATGGATTGTTTGGATACTCAGGGCACTTTAGACATGGAGAGAAGTGTTCAGCTCAGGGAGCCATTTGTAGATGCTCTGAGAATGAGCAAATCGGTTTGTAGCTTGCAATTTGTTTGCTATGATAGTATTTTTACCCTAAGGATAATACTTTATTGATGATCAAAGGATCAAGAGCGATTGCTTTGTGATTGGACTCTGAACATGTGACCTGGACAGCATTTTCGGGTTTACTGTGCACTTGTAACAGTGAATTCTCAAGTACTGACTGTGGAGGGCAGACAGGAGATCTTAACTCTTTCATCGGCTTGAGGGCTATTTTCCAGCCTTCTAATTATCTGCTTCCTATTGGAAAAAAAAATATCCAAGGTAGGTTACAGGTTACAAGGTATCATTTTACCTAGGAATTCATATTAATAGGAGTATGTTCTAGAGTGAATTTTCCAGAAACCCAGGGCCAAGAAATCCTAAACTAGGTCTTTAGGGCTTCTAATTGCCCTTTTTCCATCCCAAATCAATTTATCTCCTTCCTTTGTTATGGGCAGCTAGCGTCACATATGTGTAATGATTGAAACAGGCTAATTATGTCTTGGTACAATTCCCCAACCATTTCTTAGAACTTACAAAGTTCCTTTAGTTTCTGCAAGTTCCCTAAGAGGTTTCATGAAGTCTCAGAGCTCTTAGTTTTGCAGCTTAAGATTCATTTCCTGGCTTTAGTCTACAGTTCTTTTTTTTTTTTTTTTTTTTTTTTTTTTTTTGCTGTACGCGGGCCTCTCACTGTTGTGGCCTCTCCCGTTGCGTAGCGTAGGCTCCGGATGCGCAGGCTCAGCGGCCATGGCTCACGGGCCCAGGCGCTCTGTGCCATGTGGGATCTTCCCAGACTGGGGCACGAACCCGTGTCCCCTGCATCGGCAGGCAGATTCTCAACCACTGCGCCACCAGGGAAGCCCTACAGTTCTTTTTATATGTGAAATAACTCTGACCTATGGCATTTTTATCGTTTTGTCTATACATGCTTAGTACTTCATTAGACACCATAACTTGTCAGTCCCTTATTTCTTTATTCATTCATCATTTAACACATTACTGAGCTGCTCATCATGGGGGAAGGGCCGTGTAGGTGCTGGGATGTAGGTGCTGGGAACACCTAACTGAGTAACACGCTCTCTCTGCCCTTGAATACATCATAGTCTTTTAAAAATTCTTTTGTTCGGAGCTACTTTTGGACACATAGAAAAGTTGTAAGTACCGAGTTTCCACGTATCCATCTCCAAGTCTTCATTTGAGTGAGCATCTTATGTAACTTCAGTACAGTTGTCAGGAACAAGAAATAGCATTAGAACAATACCATTGAACTAAAGACCCTATTTGAATTTCACGGATGCCTTACTTTGTTACAGCTGCTGGAAGCAAAAGACCATAGCCTGGGTGGCTTATAAACAACAGAAATTTCTTTCTCAGAGTTCTGGAGGCTAGAAGTCCGAGACCAGGATGCCAGAGTTCTGGTGAGGGCCCCCTTCTGGTGTGCAGGCCGCTGGCTTCTCCCTGTGTCCTCACGTGGCCCAGAGCAGAACCACGAGATTCATTGTACCCCTCCCCTTTTCTTTACTGGTAACTTCTTTATTCAGCAGTGAAAAACTCAGTTCTTATTGTTTAAAATATATTTTCATTTGCTTATTTTTATCCAATTCTACGGTACACATAACTTAGTTTCAGAATTTGTAACCCATGTGCCTGTGAGAAGCACGTTTACTGACTACATTTTTGTCTTTAGTCTTAACGTATAGTATACAGGCAAGAGCCTGTTTTCTAAAGTTGCTCAGGTCAGTTCTGTTTTTCGTAGCTCCTTAGGTGTGGTTGTGTTATTCATTTGTTATATAGCTGGATTCGTTTGTTAGACTTTGCATTCTATTTTTGGTTCCTCTTGGTTGATTTGGACTGTGTGTTTATTTTCTGGGTAAGGAAGGGTTTGTGAACTATTGCTGTGGCTCTCAGGGTCAGAACTATAAGAAGATACAGTCTTCAGCCCCCCTACCTGCTATAGATGACTGATCCTTTTACTTCTTAATATATCCTTCTTGCATTTTCTTTTCACAAATGAGCAAATACATGTCTATTTTCTTATACCTTCTTCTTTCTTATGTGAGGGGTAGCATACTATAGATAGTCTTTTGTGCTTTGCCTTTTTTCACTTAGCGGTATGTTCTGGAAATTGCTCCATGTTAACTCATAGAGCTCATTCTCCTTCATAGCTGTATAGTACTCTGTTTTGTGGGCGTACTGTGGTTTATTCACCTGCTGTCTTGTGTATATGCATGTAGGTTGTTTCCAAGATGTTTCAATTGTAAATGATGCTGCAATCAATATCCTTGTGCATATGTATTTCCTTATTGTTGGATGTGTATCTTCAGGGTGGACTTATAGGAGAGGGGTTGCTGAATTGAAAAGTTTATGTATATGTGATTTCTCTTCTGAACGCATATACCAATTTGCATTTCCTCCAACAATGTCTGAGACTTTCTGTTTCCCCAGCAGAATGTGTTATTTTTTTAAAAAATTTGTCCATCTGATTGGTAGATGAGAAATAGTGTCTCAGTGTTGTTTTACTTTATTTTGCTAACAGTGAGTGAGTTTGAGCATATTTTTGTCTATATTTTTGTGAATTGTCTGTTCATGTCTTTTCTGTTGGGTTGTTGTCTTTTTGTCTCTCAGTTTTTAAAAGTTCTTAATATGCCTGTTGCAAGTATTCCCCTCAGGACTTTGAGTCATAGTTAGAAAGCCTTGCCCTACACCACTTTTTAAAGATAAATTCTACCCAGCTGCCCCAGTACCATTTACTGTCTTTACCTCAGTGGTTTGAGATGCCACCTTTGTCATATATTATTTTCCATATGTATTCTGGACTTGATATTCTGTTTCCTATTGTCTGTATATGTGCTAGCACTACACTCTTAATTATAGAGGCTTTATACGTTTTAATGTCTGATAGGGCTAGCTCCCCCCCTTTTTAGTTATTTGATTTTTCCATATGAATATTAGTAGAACTTGTCTTATTCCATAAAATAGCTAGCTGGTGTTTGTATTAGGATTGCTTTGAATTTATAGATCAAGTTTGGAGAAATGCCATGTTGAGTTTTCCTATCCAAGAATAGGGGGTGTTTTCCCATTTGTTTGTATTTACCTTTTTGTCTTTGAGGAGTGTTTAAGAATTTTCCTCAAACATTTAAGAAAATTAAATTTACAAAGTGGAGAAGCAGAGGGGCTTCATTGGAAGCAATGTTGTATATTGTTATACTTAGAGCAATCGCTAGAGAGCTATGTGGAGCGATAACACTCAGAACACTATAAATAAATCAAAATGAAATCCTAAAAAAATGTTCAGATAACCCACAGGAGGGCAAGAGAAACAGAAGAACTAGAAATAGAAAAGACACTTAAAAAAGAAAAGATACTATGCCTGTCATTAATCAAATGGCTTACAATAGACACGATGCTGACTCCGTCTCAAAATCTTTTTTCCCCTTATTTCCGGGTAAGAGTGACAGTAATAGCTGTAAACAAACATGATACTGTAAGCAGTCTTTGTGAGCTTGTGTACCTCTTCACGAGTTTCTGTGAGGTTTGCATATGTCTGGGGATGTACGAAGACTCGCTCAAGTATGGATACAGTTTAAGGGAATGAATTTCTGGGCCACAGTTTCCATTTGTATTTCTCTGCTTGCCTGAGGAGGTTCTCTCCTCTTTTTCATCCCCTTCAGATGGCCTTCTCCCACCAGGCACAGGACTCTCTAGATGGTGCAGTGCCCAGGGCGTAACTGGGGGGCGTCACAACAAAGCGCTACTTGGAACAAGTCTTTTCCAGGAAGCCCTTGTTACTGCTGAATAAAAGGACCCTAAGACATGGTGCTTCCCTGTCTTTAGCCTTATTTCTGTTAACAGTGAAGATAATGGCGAATGCAGAACCTGAGGAAGCTGGGAAAGCAGCTGTTTCAGCCAGGTGGGCATGATGGCAGTTTTCTCTTAACAGTCTCTCTGCCTCCATTTCACAAAGACTGTCAAATAATATACTGTTTTGAGCAAGAGCATGGTGAAAAGAGAGCCCTGGAGAAAAAATATTGAGGGCTTAAAATGGTGCACGTGTACACACTTTTACTTTACAATGTAAGCACTACTCTTCAGCAGGAGGCGATATGAAAAATATCTCAGAATGGATGGCAGCCCATCAGCACCAACCTCGGCCAGCCTCCCGGCCCCTGTCCACCCTGTCTTCCACTCTGCTTTGCTGCTGCGGGCCCCTTACCCGACAGGGACAGACACTTCCAACGTCCCCAGCTATAGGCTAGTGACTGTTGTTTTATTTTCTCCCAATGCTTTTTTTTTTTTTAATATACAGAAAAATTCAGATTTTAAGTTTACATTTTCATAAATTTTGGCACATTTGTTTGACACTAAACAAGGCATGGGATATTCTCATCATCCCAGAAAGTTCCCTTCAGCTCCTGTTCTCTCTAAACTTCCCACCCAGAAACAACCACTCTTCTGATTTCTCCTACCATAAATTCCTTTTTGCTGTTCTGGAACTTCATATAAATGGAATCATACAGTATGTAGTTTTTTGTGTGTCTGGCTTCTTTTACTCAACATTTAATTTTTGAGATTTTTCATGATGGGCTATGTATCAGTAGCTCTTTTCTATATGTTGTTGTGTAGTAATCTCATTGTAAATTATACAATACTTTGTTTACCCGTTTCTTTGTTGATGGACATTTGGCTTGTATCTAGGCTAGTATGAATAAAGCTGTTATGAACAACAACAAAAGCACAGTGAAGGAAATAATGATAAAAGCAGAAATTAATGAGGAAAAACATTAGATCTAATTAATCAAATGCTTTAAGAAATTCTAGTATTTTATTAAAAAATACATTATGGCCAACTGGGATTTATTCCAGGCATGCAAGGTAGGTTTACTATTCAAGACTCTGTTAACATCTAATACCATGGTAATAAGTCTAAGGAAGAAACCTGTCTCCAAAGCGATGATTATGATGCGGTTATTCTAAAGCTATTTAATGGGAACACCTGGAAGGCTTTTCCACTAAAGTCAGGAAGAAGGTGAGGATGTCCTCTATTTCCACTACTTTCCACATTTTCATTGTATTAGAGGTACAACTTAGAGGCTTAAGAAAGGGTAAAGAAAAAGTGAAACTCTGTGTATTTGCAGATAAAGTTAGCATATTGGGAAGACCTCAGAGAATCAGTGATTAAGCTCTGTCAAATGCTAAAAAATTTTGTTGAATAGCAGGATATAAAAGTAACATACAAAGATCAATACCCTTTATATAATCAAACGGGAAGCAAATAGAGGACACAGTGGTAGATAAAATCCCGTTTATTACAGCTTCAGAGTCATTTATCATATGATAGCCTTCTCTTCCTACTGCTTTGGATTTTCCCTAAACCAGCTGTGTTGCCCTTCCCTGGGAACATTTTGGCATTGTTTTTGATGGTCACAATGATGTGTGTGGGTGCTATGCGGTAGAGGCCAGGGATGCTGCTAAATACAGGATAGCTGCCAACAACAAAGGATTGCTGTCTAAAATGCCATAGTGCTGAGACTGGGAAACCTTGTCTTAAACATAACTGATTTCCAATGCTTGTGTTTAGAATTGTGGGTTAAAGGAGTTTCTATATGTTTAATTAATTAATTATTCAAGTTTAAGGATAAACTTAAATTTGAGTAATAACCAAGAATGATAAAAGAATCGCTTTCCTTTAGTAATGGACAATGATGCAATAATTTATTTTGCATAGCACGGAACAGTGTACAAAGTTTCATAGACTTCTCATTTGATCTTCTTAATATTTTTATGAGATAGGTATAATAGATGTACTTATCTCTGGTTAACTGATAAAGGGACTTACCTATTTCTTCTAGGCTTCAGGGATGAATCATTTCTGATAGATGGGTGATTAGTTGCAGAGCGAGTGCGTTGTTCATCTAAAAAGTTGTCTTACCTGCCTATCCTTTTCCAGAAGCTCATTTTAGTTCCAGTTAAATACTAGAAGGATAGGTCCTGTGCCTGGAGAGTTGATACCTAGTCCATTTTTTCCTTTAATTGTATCTTGTTACCTACAAATCAGTGCTTCCAACAGAACTTGCCACGATGATGGAAATGTTATATAAATCTGTGCTGTTTGAGATGGTAGCCACTAGCTACATGTGGCTATTTAAATATACATTAATTGAGATTAAATAAAATTTAAAATTCATTTCTCTTCACTTATACCAGCCATATTTTAAGTGCTCAAGAACCCTACATTATCTTCTAATCAGTAGTATCCAAAGGAACTTAAAGAAATCAGTAGTATTTTTGTTTAATTTTTAAAACAGAGATTGTCTCAGCTCATCTTATCTTCTGCCCAGTACTGAGGCTTTGGTCACAGATTACTTAAGCCCTGTGGGAAAGGAGGATTTTTAATTGCTTTTTAATTTGGTAGGAAGTGAATGAATGTCCATCCCCCTGTTGATATCCCTCAGTTTCTTTCACTAACACCTTGGCGACTAGCACATGTGTGTGTTGTTGACGTGCCAACTCATGGAGTCCTTCTGGGAATGGAATGCCTGCTCACGCAGTGGGAGGTCACATCCCTGGAAGCATCTTGCAGGTTCTGTTGATGTGCCTTCGATCCTCCAATTCCATCTACTCTAATCATAGCCTTTGGCTTCCAGTTGATGTTTAAGTTGCTTCCTGTAACTGCTGAGGGAGTTGAAATTCTGAAAACCTCCCTGCCTTCTTTGGAACCCTGGAATTTCTCTCAGTACTCCTGTATGTATGTAGGTGTGTGTAGTGGGGTGGTGGGTCCTACTGCATGGTATAATGTAAATGACATTTATATTTGGTGCATGGAAACGCTGCTTAAGGAGTTGTGTAGTACTGTAGAGTTTTCAGCTATATTGTGGTTTAACTTTTGTTTAGTAGATGAACCTGGAAACCTTACTGCTCTAGTATTTCCATGGGAAAGCGTTTTCCAACTTAGTTAATGTTACCTGAAAATTTGGGAAGTGTGTGTTTGTATATTAGAACCCATCTATATATTTAAAATTAAAATTTCTCTAGGTTTTAATTTCCAAGACAGTTTATTTCTTCCACACTCAGGGAGAAGAAAAATATTTAACAGTTACACATTCTCCTTTTCGTAAGGTAGCAGGAAGAAAAGACCCATTTTGCTTTGATGATCTACAGAGACTTTAGATGGATTTTTTTTTTTTGTAAAGTAATGTAACTGTGGTTTAAACTTTTCCCCGTAATTTCTAGTTTAATATCCTTTCATCACAATCCTGCCCTCAATTTGTCTTTGTGGTTTAATTAATTTTATTCTAAGACTAAAAGGCTGAGATAAAAGCAGTTAAGTTGTAAAGTTGTAGGTTAAAGCAGTCATGAAACAAAAAAAATATAATATTGGACATTTTCTTATTTTGGGGCGGGGAACTCCCATTTTTCTGAACATATAATTAAAGAGTTTGTAGCCATATACTACATGTTCTTAGAATACTATGGATTTAGTTATATCTTCCCCCACCTCTGCTTTTCTAGTAGTAGTATGGTTTGCAAAGCTGTTGAGGACATTACTAACATTTTTTTGTTCGTTTATTTCCAGAGGGAAGTGTAACATCTCCCATTTTTCTGACATATTTGCTGCTAGAGAGTTTAAAGCCCGAGTGGATTCATTTTTCTACATATTAGGCTACAACCCTGAGACGAGGTAAGTGAGTCACTGGGTCCCACTCCGTGAGAACGTTGGCTTTTCTCACTTGTGAGTGTGTGTGTGTGCGTGCGCGTGTCTGTGTACACTTCTGGGCATATACTGATAAGATGAAAAAAAGACACAAAGTCCTGTAGTAAACCTCTTTGGGAGGAGTTGTACTTAATGTCTTTAGCAGCTTATTATTTGCTCTTTTTGTTGTTGTTGTTAGGAAAAGGAAAAGTAAGACAATTTGGGTTTGGAGAGGGCAAGATAAAGACAGGTGTTCAGTTGGTGTGTGTTTTGAACTTATTATGAATTGTACCCTCATGCCCATTCAGTCAAGCCTTCCATACCTTATTGAAAACACCTAGGACATTCTGGAGAGTTCATTGATTGGTAATTTGTTCACTTAATAAAACCCTAGGAACACTCACTGAAATATCTCTAGTAAGGCTGCTGGTATGAGATGGACACATCCAGTTCTCAACTCTCTTGGTAAGATCTATATCACAGGTAGAATTATTATTTTTTAAATGAAAAGCAATAGAGTCAAAATAATTTAACAGAAAAAATTCTTTGTTTATGTCTCTGATAGGCTGTAGTTTTAACTCAGCCCATGGAAGAACTTCTGTAAGAGTATATGTGTTCATATTTATCTTGTATCAATCATGTGACTGTTTTATTAAGGCTTTGAAAAAACAGAGAAGGTTATTAGGCGATCAAGTAGTCTGTGCTCAGGACAGTCAGGACATAATCTAAAACTATAAGGACTGAGAAAGAAAGAAAAGATGCTTGGCTCAAGGAAGTTAGTAGAAAGAAGTACATTAAGTATAATTGCCAGTTGGGTACCGCTTGAGTGAAAACCTCTTCATGGAGGATGCTGAGAAATTAATTATACGTAAAATTTAGAATGTTGCTGTTCAGACCGTCAAACTAGGGTCAATAAAAGGCAACATATTCTTTATTGTGGTTGTAAGAGGCTGCATAAAGCTCTGTTGGGACATATATATGTGTCTCTCTCCATATATATACTAGACAACAACTGTGCTCACCTTTTGTGCTTGCCTTTTTTTCTTTAAAAAACAGTGAATTTGAGCTTTTGTTTTCATTTTCAAAAGTATGCCCTATTCCAATGGCAAAGAAGCTGATCAATGGTAATATTTCAAAAGCATCTTATATTGTGAAATCTTTATATTACATATGCATTTATTAACTGCCTGGTCATGTCTTCCTGTTGCCCAAGTGAAGTGTTGGACACCCAGAGTTGGATTTCTGTCTGGATACACAGTCGTCTGTTATTTCAGTGATGCCATATTTATTTAACTATTTGATAGATGGCTGTCATATTGCACCAGTTGGATTGTTTCAGGGAATTGACCAAATAGCTTTTGAGTTTTAAATGTTTAGCTCTTGGGCTCATAGTAGCCAAGCAGATTTACTTTTCACTAGTTTTGGTTATATACCTGTTTTTGCTGAATGTTCATTTAAAGTGATATGTCACTTACCTGTGTAAGCTGGAGACTCACAAAGGTTCTTGTCTCATTTTTTATTATATGTTACTGGTAGTCATTCGGAGTGATACTTCCCATCAGTTTTGTTTTAAACTGTGGGTTAGGCATGCGATAGAGGAATATATTATTATTTATCTCACCTGAAAAAGCAACACAGAGACATGCCTGTAGCAGCGTGTTTACAGGATCTGCATCCTGAAGCACTTCTTTAGTGCTTTGACCTTAGTCCCACTTGTTCATTTCTGTGGCTCTGTTCCCCGTGTCCAGCTTGTGCTTGGCATAGTGGAAGTGCTTGGGGGTTGTTGGATGAATTGAAGTGAACAAATATTTGAATGTCTACTTATTAGTGATAAGTTTGTGGCAGGTCTCAAACTTCTCACAAAGTGAGCGTGAAAATTTGCAGTGATAAAGCTGGTGTGGCCCAAGCTCACTGGCTTCACCATGAGCACTACTTTCTACCTCTGAAGTTCGGGGTTTGGTGCACACTTCCCATAGCTGCCCAGATGATCAAAACTGTGTATGTGCTTTAACAGAGTACAGAAAACTGTTTGTGTTTTCTCCACCTGGCTTATGCACAGCCCAGTCCTTCGAATGCTTGGGGTGCCTGCCCTTGCAGAGCTTACCTCTGTTTCTGTCTTTGTTTCAGGTCTGTGAGGGATGGGGCAGTGTGATGAGCTGGGCTCCCTCATTTTGGATGAGTGGGACTAGCATGTAACTGTGGCTGTGTGGTGCTGTGTGCTGACTCTTGTGCCCTAAGTCACCTGGGGAGGAATGTCAGACCGTTCTCATAATCCCGTGAGATGGCGCGTTGATCAGTAAGACCACTGGAAGTTAAAGAATGGTGATTCTGTGACTCCAGACTTTGATGACTGTCCCCCTCCCCTTAAATAACGTGTGAACTCGAAGTGAGCAATTAAAACTGAAGTTTAAGATGGAGTTATTTCTCATAGCAAATTTTCTGATAGTAGTTAAAAGTTGACTTTTGTAATTTTCCATAATTTTTTTAGCATCTTAGCTGGCACTGAATGATCGGGGTTTTTTTTCCTCTCACATTTATCACAGATCCTTTTAAAACCCCAATATCTGGCTCCCCCCCACCACCTACTTGTTTATTATCTTTCTGAATATCGTGCCTTATCAGGGACCTGGTTGTCCAGAACTTTTTGGTTTTGATGGTGTTACCTTGTGTGCTAGTGGGGAACAGACTTTATGAACTCTTTGGTCCATTGCCTTTAAAATTTGGAGAGGGTGGATTTCTTGTAGTCGGCATAGAATTATTTCGGTGTTATTAGGTATAAATTTATATTTCATTAGTTGTTTTTTTCTACTCAGAGTACTGATCATTACTATAAGTAAAGCATCCACAATAATACAGGTTCATAATCTCTTATTTCAATTCTGAAATCTGAAAGCTCTGAGGATCAAAAAATTTTTATGCTAAGTTGGGTGCTGAAATTCATTTGACCCTGAGGTCAAACTTGACCTGAACTGATGTGAGACTTTTTATATTCCTTATTCAGTTCACTTTGTGTGGATTTGCACAGCTTTTACTACAAAGGTACCGATGTGATAGAATAGGGATTATTGCTCAGACACTGCTGTGGCATTACCTGGTATATTCCCTGTAGTACCTTCTAAATCCAAAAATTTCTGAATTCTGAAAATCTTCTGGTCCTAAGGATCTTAGCTTAGGGGTTGTGACGCTGTGTTCCTGCTACCCATGACATTTAAGGAACAAAACTTGGGCAAAAAATGTGGGGGCAGATGTTTCTAGCTTCAGGTAGAATTCAGGCCAGAGGGGCTGGCAGGTGAGAGAGGGCTTGAACCTTTGGTAATTGGGCTTTGCTTTTGGAATTTGTTTTGACGTTTCTGCACTCAGGGAGTGTTCACTGTTGCTCAATAAATAAGATTCACTCCAAATTTACTTCTGCAGTCAGCATACTCTGAACATAATGTCATCATGTTCTCATTTTCTTTGAAGGGTATGATCCAAAATCTCGTGAGAAACTTTAAATAAAGTCAATAAATTTCAGCTCAGAGGTCTTAGTACATAAAGCCAGTAGTCCTTATACATGAACTTGACCAAAACACCAGCATCCTTGGTTGAACTAAAGTAGGTTGGTTCAAAACAATAAATAAATAAATAAATAAATAAATAAAGTAGGTTGGTTCAAAACAATAAATAAATAAATAAAGTAGGTTGGTTCTAGCTTATAAAAAGAGCTGGGCATAGAGACCGGTTACATCCATCCTTTTATTCTCCTTGTTGCTTTTTTATTTGTCTAGTACCTCATGGCCATTTAATCTGACTGCTTGATCCTTTTGTTAAGACCAACAGTGTGGAAAGATCTCCCCTTTTGGACCCAGACAGCCTGGGTTCTGATTCTGTGCTCCCACTTCATCTTTGTGTCCATGGGTAAAGGTTGTACTTCCTGGACTGTGTTTTCCTCTTTACTAAAAATGGGGAAAACAAAAACAGGGTAGCTTTTGTAAACTGTCATGTTTTTTTGTTGCTTTTTGGGAATTGCAAAAATAATTATAAATTTTCTTTTGAAGAAGAGATTGAGAAGTATCTTTTTTTGTTTGTTTTTTAAACTCCGTAAAATGTTAAATCCAAAAGCAAAACACGAACTACTTCCCAAGATGTCTTGATTCTACCAGGTAGATCATTAACCATCTGGTTGATTTTGCTGACATGTGGAAGTCTGAGCACTGGGGATTCTTGCCTCTGCTTGGAATATTAATTATAAAATTCTTTGAATATATATAGTTGCTAAAAATGTGGAGTATATTTCTTCATTGACCATGATGAAACTGACTCAACAATTAAAATAAATACGTGAGTAGTGTTGATGGGAAATAATACATTTCTACTGTCAGAATATTTTACTGAAAATTTGAGAACCAAAATTGAAAAAAAAATTGTATTGAGAAAGAGATTTGGGCTTTTTATAGCAAACAAGCCTGTCCTCTTTGTAGCGTGGAGGGTTTATTGAGTTTTTGGTTGTCCTTTCCCTCATCTTCCCATCCCTCCACCTCCGCAGGTTCGACCTATTAGCCAGTGCCTTTTTTATTGTGCTTTGACCTTTTCTGAGTCTATACCTTTCATTTCTTAGAAAAGTTCTCCTTACCTTTCTGCCTCAGGCCAGTGAGTTAGGAGGGGAAGGAGGTAATAGTGAATGGAGTCCCAGTAAGAACAAGTTTGCAGAGTGGCTATTTGAGAGGAGGTGCCTTTATTTTTAAATTATTAAAAGTGAATTTTACCAGGAACTAGTCCCTTTGTTTCCCCTTGCTAAATAAGAGTTCCTTGGGTCCCTAATGGGCGCAGTGGTTAAGAATGCGCCTGCCAAGGCAGGGGGACACGGGCTCGAGCCCTGGTCCGGGAAGATCCCACATGCTGCGGAGCAGCTAAGCCCGTGGGCCACAACTACTGAGCCTGCGAGCCACAACTACTGAAGCCTGCGTGCCTAGAGCCCGTGCTCCACAACAAGAGAAGCCACTGCAATGAGAAGCCTGCACACTGCAATGAAGAGTTACTCCCAATGAAGAGTAACTACTGAAGCCTGTGTGCAGCAACGACCCAGAGTGGCCAAAAAAATAAAATAAAATGTAGTATTTTGTGTATAGGTGGTCACGGAGCAATCCCGTGCTCTAATACTAGTTTTATATAAGCGTCAGTGGTCTCATCAGAGGCTTGGTCTGCAGCATGAAAAATCTGATTATATTCTTGGTTCTTTGCTTCTTGAGCATGAGCCTTCTCTTGTTTAATCAGGTGGAAAACAAGTTGAGGGCTCAGATCTGATCTTCTACCTTACCTAGCAGAGAATGTCCCTGATCACCTGCATTCACCTGTGCCCTCTCCGCTTTTCTTCTTCCAGGAAGCAGGTTTTTTTTTTTAAAGCAATATTCAGGCTTAAGTATTATTATCCTTATATTTAGAAGTAAAGGTAAACTGAGGCACTTGCAAGAATTTATATATATAATCTCCCCCATGACAGTGACAATAATGTTACTAATAATAGCTGTAGTTAGTGAGCACCGTGCACCTGGCACTGTGCTGTTTTACTTGTATGATTCATCTTTTTTTACTTTGTTTTGAAACAGTCTTGACCATACAGAACAGTTGCAGGTACACTAGAAGATCTTTGCTTAACTGAACCATTTGAAAATAAGTTGTCACCATGAGGCTATATCACACTCTAATACTTTGTGTGTTTCCTGTGAACAAGGGCATTTTTCTTGCATAACCACAATATAGCCTTCAAAATCAGGAAATTACCAAGTAAATATTATTGTCCTGGAATTCTCAGACCCCACTTTTATAACAAAAGGCTATAGCAAAAGGAATCCAGTTCAGCGTTATGTATTTGGTCGTCATATGTGTGTTGAGTCTCCTTCAATCTGAAGAAGTTTCTCAGTCTTTCCTTCACTTCATGACATTGGTACTTCAGAATATTATATAGGCTAATTATTTTGTAGACTGTCCCTCAGTTTGCATTTATGATGTTTCCTTATCATTGCATTTATATCGTATATCTTTGACAGGTACAGTACAAAAGTCATGTGTTCTTTTTCCTACATCTGTTAGGTGCTACACAATTCTAGTTTGTCCCACTGCTCGTAATGTTCACTGTGATACATGGAATAGGGTGGCGTCTGCCAGGCTTTGCAATTGTACAATTTCTCTTTTTCCTTTTATAATTTTTTAAAAAAATTGGGTTATAGTTGCTTTACAATGCTGTGTTAGTCTCTGCTGTACAACAGAGTGAATAAGCTATATATATACATGTAGGTATATACACCCCATCTGGGTCACCACAGAGCACCGAGCTGAGCTCCCCGTGCTGTACGGCAGGTTCCCACCAGCTGTCCGTTTTACACCTGGTCGTGCACACACGCCGCTCCCAGTCTCCCAGTTCATCGTCCCACCCCCACCCATGTCCACACGTCCCTTAATGACCATTCTGTAGGCGGTTGCTTTGAGACCCTGTAGATGCCTTCTTCCTCATCAAACTTCGAATTATTCATGTATCTGTGGCAGGGTGGACTAATGGCTGCCTGTTTTATCCAGTTGTTTATAATCTGTTACTACCATTTTGAGGTCAGATGGTGCCAAATTTTGGAGAATAATTCTTAGGAACCCAGATCTGGTGCTCAGTGTGCTCATTACTTTGTATCACTGTTCTCAGGCCTTCTGCAGGAACAGAGCTTGGGGGCTGAGGGGAAGGGAGGTAGTGCACACTTTTACATCTGCTTCCATATCTGTGTGTATGTGTATCCATGAGTTCATACCAAATTTTCCAACTCTAATCCAATAATACAAGGTTCCTGCAAGTTTTTTTCCCTTTTCCCTTATTTGTAATTCTCACCTTTAACAGTAGAAAACCTCATGGCATTGTCCTTAATATCTTTACTTCCAATTTCCTACCTCAGACTCTGCTCTCTCCCACACATGGATGGGTTTTGACATCTTAAGCTGTATTTTTAGTAGGTTTATCTGTTGATATTCCTTAGTGCCACCTCAAGGAATCAAATTTGTAACATCACCTGTTCAAGACCTATGTGATAACAACTACTACCACCAGGAAGTGAATGCTCACTCTGTCCTAGATTGTTAATTTTTTAATTCCCATAAAAGCTCATTGAAGTTGGTATTGTCTTTATTTTATAAATGAGGAAAAGGAAAATCGATATTACATTAAATAGCTGCCTAAGGTTAGTAAACAGGAAATCCCAACCCTGTTTGACTCGAAACCTTGTGCTCTTAACTTCTATGATTTCATCGTACATTGGTTCATATACAACATATTTTCTTCTGGCTGTGTTAGAAAATAACTTTCAGTCTTTCTAATGAAGAAAAAAACACGTGCTTACCAGAAAATAACTTGACAAATTCAAAAATTAAAGAAGCAAACTGTTATAATATTCTATAACCTATATTTGTGTTTTTCCTTGAATATACATCTTTGTGCACCTGTATAGGTATATGTGTATGTTTTAAGGTTATAATTAAAATATTGTTTATACATAATGTACAAATCATCACGCATTCCTCTCTTCGTTCATCATCTTCTGTTTTGAACCTAGTACCATGTCATTAAACGTTTTGCAGACATTGGTAATGAGCACCCTGTATACACCATCATATGGATGTCCCATAATTTACCTGTTCTCATACTATTGAACATCTATGGGTTTTCCATTATTTAAATAACCTGGTCAAATAACACTGTGACCATCTTGTTTCAACATAGATATTTATACTTCAGCTGCAAAGTGACAATCTAGATCTCCCTTATTTCAGTTAATTTGGATTTGAGACATTTCAAAATTCACTTCTGTTTTAGTGAAGTCAACTTTTCTACTCATCACAGCTCATTGTCTTTGTATAGCTTTTGGGGGCGAGAAGCTAGAGCTGGATACGAACATTTTCTTGTTCACTTTTCCTCTGTCATCACATTTGCACTTTCAGAACATTTACCTGTGATGGCAAGTCTTGGAGACAGTTGAGATGAGAGTACGTGTATATTTGGAAACACAGCTGACTGAAGATGAAAGAACTTTAGTAAAATAGGACCCAAACTGAGATTTGATAATTCCAAAAACCGTTTGCCAGTAAACATATACAAATACTGAATAAAATACAACAGATCTTTTAAATGCAGAGCTGAGCTTGCAAGAATTAAGAGAAACTGAAAAGTTCAGCAGCCTGCGGTGAGAGGGGTCGGGGCATTTGCTCGTCTTCTTCACACGGCGTCTTTGGTTTTAACACGCACCAGGTACAGGAGATGGGGTCCTGATCTCAAGGGTTTCGGGAGCTGGAGCTGAGAGCCTGTATAAAGCTAGGATCCTCGAAGGCCTGTTCTTTTGGTGCAAGGGTGAACTAGGTAACATATCTGGAACTAGAAGAAAATGACAGGGAAACCTGTCTGGGTTTGGTACTCCAGACCAAAAAAGGAAGAGGAGGAATAGAAGGAGAACTCCCCTTATAACTCATAACTTTGGGCCTTGCCCCCAAGACAATTGGGGCTTGAATTTGCACTCTTGAAAAATACGAGAGGGACTTCCCTGGTGGCGCAGCGGTTAAGAATCCGCCTGCCAATGCAGGGGACACGGGTTCGAGCCCTGGTCCGGGAAGATCCCACATGCCGCGGAGCAGCCAAGCTCATGCGCCACAACTACTGAGCCTGCGCTCTAGAGCCTGCGAGCCACAAGTACTGAGCCTGCGTGCCACAACTACTGAAGCCCATGTGCCTAGAGCCCGTGCTCCGCAACAGGAGAAGCCACCGCAGTGAGAAGCCCGAGCACCGCAATGAAGAGTAGCCCCCGCTCGCCGCAATTAGAGAAAGCCCGCACGCAGCAGCGAAGACCCGATGCTGTCAAAAATAAGCAAACAAACAAATAAATTCATTACATATAAAAAAGAAAAATACAAGAACTCCAGGATGAGAAGATAATATAAAAAGTGGTCTCGTGCCAGTGAGCTGCCCTGGACAGCTGACAGAAACATGTACAATTTTGGAGGAAGGACACACCCTCATTCAAGAACCTGTAGGGTATATACAGATAAAATATCTTTGAATGCTGAGCTCACTGTCAAAAATTACAAAATGTTGGAGGAAACTATGTGTCTTCAACTTGAATCAGATAAAATAAATGGTAAGATACACATTGAAGAACTTCAGTGCTAGAACTATCAGAAAGAGACGATATAATAGGCTTGAACAAAATAGAACTTTCATTTCTCTCTCATATAAGCAAAGTTTCAAAGGAAGCAATCCTAGGCTGGTATTGGGCTCTGCAGATACCAGGGGCCACCTCTGTACCCTTAACTTCAGCTGTGACCTTGTGCTCAAGGAGGTGATGGAATGGTAGCCATAACATCCAGATTGAAGGCTGGAAGAAAGAGGAAGTGGGTAAAAAAGCATGCCTTCTCCCTTTAAAGGCAGTTTTCATAATTTGTACAGGACATTTCCTTTTCTTCTCATTAGAACAAAAAGAAGAAAACCAGACTCCTGCTTTACAGGTGAATTCTACCACCATTCTAGAAAACAGAAAAAGAAGGTATAGGTTCCCCAAGTTATTTTATGAGGCAAGTAAAACCTTTATTCCAAAACCAGATTGAAAAGTAAGATTTATAGGTCAGTTTTACTTACGAACACGCATGTAAAATGTTTAAATAAAATACTGGGAAATGGAATCTGACAAAGCATTAAAAGTATACTTGTTCAAGTTGGGTTTATAGAATACATGAATGGTTTAACAGTAATTTATCTGTTAACATTTTACCATTTTTCAACATATTGAAGAAGAAAGTATATACAGTCATCTTGATGTAGAAAAAGCACTTGATAAAATTCAACACCCATTCAGTACTTGCGGGGTGGGGGGTTCTTAGCAAGTTAACTGTAGAGTGCAGCTTCCTTATTCTGACGAATACTTACTGAAAACCTGCAGCAAACACTGTACTTAAAGTCAGAGTGTTGGACACACTCTCTGTAAAATCAGAGACAATAGAAAGGTTCCCATGACCATTAAGACATGAAAATATATGAGGATCGGGAGTGAAGAAATGAACCTTTATTAAAGATGGTGCAATAATTTTTACCATAGAAAATCTGAGAAAATATGTGAACAGATGGTTAGAGCTGGTAAGATAAATCAGCATGCTTGCTGGATATAAGATCAATATAAATACAAAGCTCAGTTCCATTTGCACACACCAGGGACAATTTCAAAATAAAATTTAAACAAGCTGTTTCTGAAACCTTTTCTCTCGAAGGGAAGTTAGTACTAATTAAAAGTCAAATAGAATATCTTTCTTTTTTTAGAATATCTTTTTTCCAGTGAGTGTTTTTCTCTAGAGTTTCCTGAATGTTAACATTTCATTGCTAATTTTGTTTTATAACTTCTTTTTTAAAAAAAATATTTATTTTATTTATTTATTTTTGGCCGCATTGGGTCTTCATTGCTGCGCACAAGCTTCCTCTAGTTGCAGCGAGCGGGAGCTACTCTTCATTGCCGTGCGCGGGCTTCTTATTGCAGTGGCTTCTCTTGTTGCAGAGCATGGGCTCTAGGCACGCATGCTTCAGTAGTTGTGGCTCGCGGACTCTAGAGTGCAGGCTCAGTAGTTGTGGCACACGGGCTTAGTTGCTCCGTGGCATGTGGGATCTTCCCGGACCAGGGCTCGAACCTGTGTCCCCTGCATTGGCAGACAGATTCTTAACCACTGCGCCACCAGGGAAGCCCCGTTATAACTTCTTGTTAGTAAATAAAACATTTTTCTCTTTTCTGGAGTGTAGAAAACACTTCAAAATTAAATCCAGGAAATTTCCATGTTGCAGCTCTTACTTTACCTTTGATAAACATAAATTTTCTGCTCACTAAAAAGTATTATAATGGCAGAGTGATTATTCAGTCGGTTTTTATATAATAAACCTTTATAATTTTAGAAAGAATCTATTAGAATAATATATGCATTTCACCTGCTCAGCTCCCCTTTAATGTATTTAGAAGTTTTAATCCTTCACTTGTTGTTCACTAAGGATTAACTGGAGGAGAGAGGGAGGTCTAGGGACCAGAGGCAAATGTAGATGTGCCGGGATCACCGTACTTCTGGGGAGACCGAGCAGTAGGCCTCAGAAGGAAGCACTAGGGCCACCCACGTGCAAGGTGCGTGCATATCCCTGCCGGCAGCCAGATGACAAGTTAGGGCAACATGGTGGCAGGAATGAGCTCCAGGTAGGTTGTTCGGTAAGAAAGCATCTAGTGTTCAAGACAACCAGTGGAAAAAATAAGTCCTGGGTCTTGGAGGCCTGTAAGTACTGAGTAAAGTTCCAAGGTGTCCTCAGCTCAAGACAAGGATTGGTCAGGGGAAACAGAGCCCGTTTCTAGAATTGAAATGTATGGTTAAAAGTGGCACACTGGGGCTTCCCTGGTGGTGCAGTGGTTGAGGGTCCGCCTGCCTATGCCTGGGACGCGGGTTCATGCCCCGGTCCCAGAGGATCCCACATGCCGTGGAGCGGCTGGGCCCGTGAGCCATGGCCGCTGAGCCTGCGTGTCTGGAGCCTGTGCTCCGCAACGGGAGAGGCCACAACAGTGAGAGGCCTGCGTACTGCGAAAAAAAAAAAAACAAGTGGCACACTGGCTCACTTAATTTTCAGGTGTTAGAGCTCCTTGATTTTCTCTGATGAGGAGGAGGGCCGATCCCATATTCTGAGGTTGGATTGAATTTAGAGCTAGCTGGGTCTGAAGTGGATTCAGTTTGGGGATTAGAGCACTATGGAAGCAGGTGGGCAGGCAGGTCACTCATTGCCACTGGTGTGTCTGGTCTCCAGATTCCATGAAGATTGATGATTGAAGGCTAGTGTAAATATTTTTTGTTTTATATATTGAAAAATTTTTAGTTTGGAATTTCTTGTACATAACTTAAAAAAGAGTTATAAGGTTAGTACATAGAACTCTCGTGTATCTTTCATCCATTTCACCAGTTGTTAACATTTTGACATATTTGCTTTATTATTTTATTTGCATTGATTTTAGTTTATGTAGTATTATTTAATTATTTTTTAAACCTTATTACAGATTTGCTTTATTATCTCTGTTTTTGCCCATTATTTTCTGTGTTTGCCATCTTTGCTTAATTATCCTCTCTATAGTATTTTCCTTTCCTGGACCATTTAGGAATGAATTGCAGATACCAAGCTTCTTTTCTCCTAAATATTTAAATGTCTAAGAACAAGGACATTCTCTTGCATAACCATAGTATGGTTATCAAAATCAGGAGTATTAACATCAATGTAATACTGTATAGTCTAATATAGTCCACACTCACATTTTGCCAGTTTTTCTAATACTGACCTTCATAGTAATTCCCCCCTTATGATCATGCATTGGTGTTTAGTTGTTGTATCGCTTTAATATCCTTTGCCTCTCTTTGTTTTCATAATATGTTTCCTAACCTTTTTTTTGTTTTTTTTCCCCATGATATTGACATTTTTGAAAAGTATATTTTCAAATATAATTCAATTTGGTTTGTTTGATGTTTCCTCATGATTAGATTTAGCTTATGTAATTCTTTTATGTATAAATTATGTGTAAGTGATATTATGCTCTTCTTGGTGCATCAGATTTTTTTTTTGAAGTACAAAACAAGAGAGTTGGGGGGTTTCAGTAAAGGTGATTTTGATAACCTCCTTGACCCTAAAGAGCTTAACTTAACATCTCTTAAGAGGGTTGCGGCACCGCAGAGAAGGGTGCGGTGAGCCGAGGTGCAGCAGGAGGACAGCAGAGTTGTCTCAGGTGTCCAAGCTGCTCCTAGGAAAGAGGCGTCTCCAGGGAGGGGCTGGCTGGAGCTGTGCTCGAGGGGATGCGTTCTCCACGTGGAAGAGAAGAGGTCTTGGGAGGGAGCTCCAGGGTGTGCTGCCGCTGAGGGGCCACGGGAGAAGGGGTGTCTGTCCAAGTGGTGTGTAAGGGACGGCTGTGAGGAGACAGTGTCAGCAAAGACAAGGAAGAGCATGTTGTAGGAGGCCGGGGTCACAACTGGGATCCAGTATCACAGAGAACAGGCCATAGGCTGTTGGTAACTTGCCCTTAGTGTCACTCAGGGCATTTTGTGGGACTGAGATTATAGTCCCCATTTGTTGACTTGCTATCCCAATAACCGGTTTTATGCTGTGCTCCATGGAACAGTTACTGTGGTTTTTCAGAGTAAAGATGAATTTATTAAATTACTATTTTATGCTGAGTTCTCCAAGTAAGCTATTTACGTGTGAAAGGGCTTGGTGGTTTTGTTTTGTTTTGTTTTGTTTTTTTAAACCAGAACATTTATTGCGTGACTAATTGTTGAAATCCTTAAGAGGAGCTGGATGTTGCAACAGCTGCCCTCTTGGGTTTAGGTGTTGTTCCTTCACGGAATCCATGCCTGAATCTGCGGTATACAGTTTTTAGGTGCCTCATTCGACCAGTCCCGGTGATATTTTGTCTTCCAGCTTTAGCACTCCCGCTACACTTTCTCTTTCGCGTGGCAGGGGAGACACATTTGCCACAGGTGGACTTCTGAGGGTGGTAGGCCTTAGAGCCACAGCGGCGGCACACGTGTGCATCTCATTCCAACACTTTCCAAACGATGATGCTCCCTTCGTCATCTTGCTTCTGGTGGGTTTTTTTTTTAGTGCACTTTTGAAGGAAACAGTTTGGTGGTCATATTCATGCTATTTGCTGCTAGGTTCTAGTTCAGTTGCTCTTGTTTTTAGAAAGTCTTTTTCTCTGGGCTGTTTCTAGTCACACACTTCTGGGGACATGTCTTACGTACCAGCCGGGAAGATGATATTCCAACCTGTGGATGCTTGCTTCATGTGCTGGGTCAAAGGTGAAACTTGTTTAAGTGTATTTGGCATTTCTTGTGTAAATTACATTCTTTAGCATGATAAGAGTTTTTTATTTAATCATAGTCTCAATTTAGTTGATCTGAAAGCATAACCGGGCTCCAAGGAAGTGGAATGGGTCCTGCGTTTACTTTAGGAATCTTGAGGACGCTGAGTATCCTTTTAAGCAGGTTTTAATTTCTTCTCATTCCGTTACATTTGTGGGAAACAGAATTGGCACTGCTCTTTCCTACCCTCTCTTGTCCTTTGTAAATTGGGGGAGTCTCATGGTCTTTCTTTTCTTTTTAAATTATAACTTTACAGAATCATTTCTTGGTTTGCAAATGGAAACTAAGCCCACATACACATCCAGAACTAGGATTTCTTATATGGCTGATAGACCAGCTTGCCTTTTGTTGGAGGTGGAGGTTGGGGGAGAGAGCATAAAACGTGTTTTTAAGGATTTTAACAGAAAATGTGTTGGCTGGTGCTTGGGCAGTATGAACAGTTTGTAGTGCTTAGTATTACTAGGATGGTGTGGTCTTGCTAATGTGGCTTTAGAAATTGCTTCCAATTAAATTTTTAAGTGAATTTAGCTTCATGGACAGTGTTACAGAGAATTGCCTAGAGTTCTGAATCAAGAGGCCTAAACTGAGATTTTTTTTTAGGTGCTTGGGTATTTGTTGGCAGGGTGCTTGTTCTTTGGCCTCTTGATTTGAACTTTCATGCCCTTTTTATTGTTAGGAGTACATTCCTTATGCTATACACCTCTGATTGGGTTAGTATCTCTTTAGGAGATGTTTTTATTTATTATTTAAGCGATTTTAGAACTTCTTATCTAAGGGAGATAAAGCTCTTTGCATAAAATCCAGTATTCTTTAGATACTCTGCTTGCTATACCATCCACACTGTGTTTGTGGCTGCAGTGATACCCAGTACTCCATAACTTTGCCAGGATTTTTCATGTGACCTTTTTCCAAATGTTTAAAGTTTTCAAGAAGAAATTTGCGGGGTTGCTTCCCTTAGGTAGCTACTGCTATGTTTTTAAATAGACTGCAGTATTTCTGTTTGCCAGTCCTGTGTATAGTCATTCATATCTGTGTTTTTTCATTCTGTTCCTTCTTGATGACCTCTCTGTTTAAAACCATAATTTATTTATTTATTTTTTAAAAAGACAAAACAGAACTTGCTGTTGTCTTGACAGAGCAGGGCATTTGTCTGCAGCCTCTCAGTGGCTCGGCCTGCGAGTTCCCTGGTGTTGGCCGTCTGGGATCCCCTTTCTGCAGCCCCACTTCCCTGCACACTAGCTTGGTATGCGGGGAGAAGCTGCCTCGTCTGTTGGCTGGGCTTTATTTACGGAAACAGCAGGGTTGAGATTGATTGCGTTGAGAGACAGTGTATGGATGAGGGAGGGTCACAGCACATGCTCAGTCCTGTCAGTGTGAGGGGGAGTTTCTGCGTCCTGCGTGAAGGCTTAGGTCACAGCACAAGCTCAGTGCGAGCTCTGCGAGGTCTCTCAGACCGCATGTGCCTCCATTTTGAGTTGCTAGAGTAGAAAGGGCAGAGTTTGCACAGAAGGCGGAGGCGCAGGGCGCAGCTACACTCACCAGGGCCTCTGTTAGGCATGGACCATGCATTCAGCCCCTGCAGGTAGGCTGTCTTCCTCCGGCCTCACTGAAAGAGTGTGATGGTTTTGCTGCGCTCTCTCACTTCTGAGGATGTTCATGAATCATTTCATCATTCATAGTGCATGTTCCTGCGAGCCTTGAATCCAGCCCTGGCTGGCCATGTAGGTGGTGGTGCAAAGCGGGAGATCAGAGCTGAGAATGGAACGGGGTCTACTCAGAGATGCATTAAGCAAACGCAGAGCGTCGTGGTCCCTCTGGTCCCTGTCCTCTTCCCCTTTCCCTCACCTCCTCCTCTCCGGGTGCAGCTTCAACCCTAGTCTTTCTGGGTGCCGGGTGCCGAGGCTGTTTGCCTTCAGACACCTGCAGAGCAAACCTGTAGGCTGCCGGGCTGCGTGGGGCTGGTCGGGCCGCCTGGGCCCCCGAGCGGCTCTGTTTGGACGATTTAGGAAGGGTGGTAGGTGGGCAGCTATTGGTTGCTTTGAAGGTGGGTGGAACTTGTTTTGATTGAGAGCCTGTTTGCCAGAGCAAATTATAATTCTTGTGATCTTTTTCTGAAGCCTGAAATAGTGCATACGTTTTGACCTATGCAGGGAACAGTTATGGATTCTGGTTGCAACAATATCACCTTAAAATGGATTTTTTAAGAAATGAAAGGTTATGTCACATCATTTTCTATTGCTTCCAAGTCCATCCTGTCTTTTGGAGCTTATGGAAAATTTCTTGGCAATTAAAAAAGAAAAATTGTTTGCCATGACATTTGTGTTAGAAGTTGAGGTTTCAGGGTTTTTTGTTCGTTCTGTTTGTTTTAGCAAAAGGTGCCATTTGTTGTGTATGTGTATTTTGTTGTGTGACTTGCGAGTTCTGTAGGAGACGAGTGACAGGAGGAGTTGATGCCTGAGAAGGTGGAGGCGTCTACAAGACCAGGTTTTGTGCCCACTGCTTGATGGGACCGGACACCAGTCTTTTCTGTGAGGGGCAGTTATGCTTTTTGCATGTCCTGTTTACAGACTGGGCTCAGACAAATGGCTCTCAACATAGCTGACTTAGGGAGCCAATCATAATATGCAGATTCAGGACAAGTTGAATTCTTCCCCAAGTAGATATTAAGTGAAGTTTTTGAATTATATTAATTGTCGCTTTTTGTTTCCTCTCCCCTTTTTTCTTCTGATAGAAGTTGGAAAAATTTTTGAAGTGACACTTGCTTTGTGTCTCTGTGAGGATGAAAGGAAGCATACAATATAGAAGAATGTGCAAGTGAGAAGCTCTCAGAGGATAGGGAAGAAATTGACTGTACACTGATGATAGAGGGAGAAATTCTTCATGTGAGCCCTTCTTTGTATATGAATACGGAGCTGGGCATGGTTAACTCCTGTCCTAGGAGGCCCCTGATTTTGGCGGAAAGTTTAGCAAGGCTAATGATGAATTATAGCCACCGAAAATGTTACTGAAGTATAATCTGGCTTCTGGCAGGTTCAATTTGGGGATTGTGATTAAGGAGGTGAATTATACAGGGATAATTTAGGGTTATTGCACTTATTACCTACGATTTTTAATTCTCTTTTCCATTTCTGTGAGGGCTGTCCTCCCCTTTTGATCACATTTATTTGAACATTGCCTTTGGGAGTTTGGGGCGGATAACCACTTTTACTTTTCCCCATGCCACGGAGCATTGCTGCTGGAACTTGCCATCTTTCACTTCACTTAGAAGCACCTTTACTCTTCCTTCCGTCTCCTCTCCCGTGAGTGTGAAGTCACCCTTTCTCTAGCCTGGAGGAGCTGGACACCGCAGCCCTTGATGGGAGCCCTGCAGGACTCAAGTTTCTGCCTCGTTTCAGAAGCCCACCGTTTGAGTCGGGAATACTTGTTAGGAAAACAGTTGTGGAACTGCCTTTCTGTTGTAGAATCTTTAATTCTTCCTAAACTTTTTTTACATATGGCAAATCAGATGTGAACAGGAGGCTATACCGATAGCTGAATCAACTCTGGCCGGGTCCTCCCGCTCGGCTGGCTGGTGGTCTGTGGAGCTCACGTGCAGCCACCCGATTCGACGGCGAGGACTTGTGGTTGCCACCGGGATCTGTGGGGACCCTTTGTTGTTAAGAGCCGAGTTCCTATGTTTCAGATCCACTAAAGTGAGTCACTAGAGCTTTATCTTACGTGCCATGCATTTGTACTACATTTTCCCTTTTTAGGAAAATATTTTTGGAAGGTTATTTGCTGACCAGCCGCCTTCCGCTCTGGGGCTTCCAGGCTTGTCTGGTGGTGGTAGAGGTAAAGGCGCAGCGCACGGGAAGTTGTTCCCTTGTTTGGGGATGTTGTCTAGGGCCCGGGTGGCGTGGACATTGGAAAGAGGATGATTAGCTTCATTGTGGCTTCTTGTTCCCCTCCTGCTGGGCTTCAGAGTATCAGGAAATGCTGGTGAAGAGAGACTGTGTGTGTTTCCAAAAGAATGTAAAAGTAAAAGCTCCCCCAGATATTAACCTGTTACTAGCTTTTCTTGTCATTACATCAGCCTCTTGAATCAGAATCTGAGGTTGATCCTTACATTTAAAGTGTTCCTCTGTCAACATAAATTTTGCAGAGTCTGGCAATCCACTCATAACGTACCCCTGCTTTTGACCACTTCCTAGACTCTTGTCTGGTGTGTTAGCTTAAGAATTAATTGAAACACACTGATACACCTACAACCTGATGTTCGCCATGTCTGTGATTTTTTGGTTGTTCATTGGTCCCGATCCTTTTTCCTTCTGAATTCGTTTTTAGCTTTTTGTTTTATTTTTTGGTCATTACTGAACTAAGTCGTCCTTCCACCAGAAAGACGTTCATCCTAAAGCTGTGAAACAACTGTCTGACAAAATGAGAGAGAAAATAGAAAGTACGGGGTAAAGGGAGATTTGAAATTATTTGTGCATTTGTGCATCTCCTCCCAAGCTGACCGTCATCTGTATTGAGAGCAGTTTCTGACAGGGTAGGTGACAGGTTGTTGAACATTTCTTTAAAGCAAATCTGAAAGAAAACGAATCTGCCTCTTATATGTATGCTCTGTGATACTTTGGATCTAAGCTAAAACAGTAGTTCATTTTAATTTAGTTGGGATAATTAGACCGTCTATCAGAGTTCTTTGAACTGTGCATTTATTTGTGACGATTTGATTGATTGTCTTCCTTATTGGACTTTAAGCTTCTGGAGCACAGAGCATGTCCTCAGTTCCCAGGAGAGTGTCTGACCAATGGGCCTCTGGCATAAATATGTTGAATTAAATGAGTGGCATCTGTGGTAAGAGAGAAAACTAGATTTGGAGCTAGATGATATGGTTCAAATTCTACTTAATAAGTGACATTGGACAAGCTGTGATGTTGGATAAGTTCCTTCCTTTCTCTGAACCTCTGTTTTCTCCTAGGTCGTATGGGGGTGAATATTTCTCACAGTTGTTAGAAAGATTGGAAGAGAACAATATGAAAGTGCCTGGCACATAGTTTATCAGTGTATTACTGTTATGAATTCAAAGTCCAAGTCTACAGTCTTATGTAGGTGTAGTTATCTTAACAACATCTGTATTTTTGGGTCAACCTGTTCATCTAAGACAATCTTAGGAACTGTGTTAGGAATTACGGTAATTAAATTAGTGACCAATATGTTTGGCCAGCATTCTTCTTATGCTTTTTGGGTGTTTATATTTTTCTTTACACTTCTTAAAGTTTTTTTAAAAGCTTTACTTCTATTTCGTGTAACATTTGGTGTGTGCACCATTAAATGTTGTTCTTTTCTTGCCAGTCTCTCTAATACAGTGGGATGAGTATGTGTCTGATACAGTGGGATGAGTATGTGTATGTTAACGCTTGTGTTGCTACCACAGCTGCCCCCACCGTTGCTGCCTCCTCCCCCTCCCCCTCCCCATATTCACACCACTACAGTGAATAGGAATAAGGTGATGGCCCCTTTTTTTAAAATTTAATTTTATTTACTTATTTATACAGCAGGTTCTTATTAGTTATCCGTTTTATACATATTAGTGTATACATCTCAATCCCAATCTCCCAATTCATCACACCCCTGCCAGTTTCCTCCCTTGGTGTCTATACGTTTGTTCTCTACATCTGTGTCTCAATTTCTGCCCTGCAAACCGGTTCATCTGTACCATTTTTCTAGGTGCCACATATATGCGTTAATATACGATATTTGTTTTTCTCTTTCTGACTTACTTCACTCTGTATGACAGTCTCTAGATCCATCCACATCTCTACAAATGACCCAATTTCGTTCCTTTTTATGGCTGAATAATATTCCGTTGTATATATGTACCACATCCGCTTTATCCCTTCGTCTGTCGATGGGCATTTAGGTTGCTTCCATGACCTGGCTATTGCAAATAGTGCTGCAATGAACATTGGGGTGCATGTGTCTTTTTGAATTATGGTTTTCTCTGGGTATATGCCTAGTAGTAGGATTGCTGGGTCATATGGTAATTCTATTTTTAGTTTTTTAAGGAACCTCCATACTGTTCTCCGTAGTGGCTGTATCAGTTCACATTCTCACCAACAGTGCAAGAGGGTTCCCTTTTCTCCACACCCTCTCCAGCATTTATTGTTTCTAGATTTTTTAATGATGGCCATTCTGACCGGTGTGAGATGATATCGCATTATAGTTTTGATTTGCATTTCTCTAATGATTAGAGATATTGAGCATCCTTTCATGTGTTTGTTGGCAATCTGTATATCTTCTTTGGAGAAATGTCTGTTTAGGTCTTCTGCCCATTTTTGGATTGGGTTGTTTGTTTTTTTGATATTGAGCTGCAGGAGCTGCTTGCATATTTTGGAGATTAATCCTTTGTCAGTTGCTTTGTTTGCAAATATTTTCTCCCATTCTGAGGGTTGTCTTTTCATCTTGTTTATGGTTTCCTTTGCTATGCAAAAGCTTTTAAGTTTCATTAGGTCCCACTTGTTTATTTTTTGGGTTTATTTCCATTTCTCTAGGAGGTGGGTCAAAAAGAATCTTGCTGCGATTTATGTCATAGGGTGTTCTGCCTGTGTTTTCCTCTAAAAGTTTTATAGTGTCTGGCCTTACATTTAGGTCTTTAATCCATTTTGAGTTTATTTTTGTGTATGGTGTTAGGGAGTGTTCTAATTTCATTCTTTTACATGTAGCTGTCCAGCTTTCCCAGCACCACTTATTGAAGAGACTGTCTTTTCTCCATTGTATATCCTTGCCTCCTTTGTCCTAGATTAGTTGACCATAGGTGCTAATGGTCCTATAGGTGGTAATAAACCCATAGGTGGGTTTATCTCTGGGCTTTCTATCCTGTTGTGATGGTCCTTTTTTTAAAAATAGCATTTCCCAGAGACTTCCCAGTGGGAACAAAGAGACATTTAGATGTGCATCATAGACATACTTGCTTGATCCAAAGCCCCTGTTTTTCTGGGGACACTCCATTCCTGTGTATGATGAAGTTTGATATCCATGTATGGAAAGCCAGCAACATTTTTGGTCGGGAAATTGGCTTAACCTGTGAATACTGCTGCTTTGTAAACTGAGGTGGGATTTTAAAAATAAATTTGTTTCCTGAACTGTCGCGCGCGCGTGCGTGCGTGCGTGTGTGTGTTGGGTATGTGTTGGGTATGGTCCTTACAACTATTTTCTTCTTTGCAGCAGGTGATGACAGTAAAGCCCTTGAGTAGCCTGAGGTGGGATGGAGTTGTGTGCCGTGGGCACATGTGCTGCGTGTTACTGCATAATGGGGGTGGGGGAGATCAGGCAAAGAAGAACTTCAGGCAGTGGAACGAGGTCATTGTAGTGCTTTGAAACTAGATTCTTTCCCATGTATTATTTAAAAAATTTTTTTACCAGTTTTTTTTCTGATGCTGCATATTATTGTATAGAGGCCATATTTACTGACTCCTAGTGTCAGCCTGGAAATTTTTCTTATTCCTTAGCCAGTGCCTAAATTCTTGGTTCTGGACTCTGAATTATATTTAGGGGGACTCTACTGAAAGGAGAGAGGCTTGAGATCCTTTATAACTAACTCACTGTGACCCCTTGAAAGAGCACCTTTATCTCCTCCGCCTTGGTTTCTTCTATTAAGCTAGAAGGCTGGGATCAGATGGCCTCTAAGGAACCTTCCATCAGAGAAAATTTAGAATATTATGATTCTGGATTTTAATGAGTTCCTGTCCTGACCTTTGCATTTGTGTATGAATTTGGAACGTTAACTCTTCCAAATGTTGGCTGATTATCTTTTTCCTTTACTTTGAATGAATCCTGAGTTTTGTTCCTTCTGGGCAGTTTATCAAGCCTGTTTCAGATGAATTTGCTTTGCGGGGGTGGGGGGGGTGGGGGCGGGTAGCCTTCTGTCACAGGTGACTTGACTTTTCAATAAAGCACTTAGTTGTTATTTATGGCAAAGTGGTAGATGAGTTAAAATATTGGAGTCATTTATTCATTTAAAATATCTTTAGTGAGTGCCAGGGGGCTCTGGGAAGTAGTGGTGAGCTAACATCAGACTTGGTTCCTGCCCACAGGGTGCTTTCGGTCAGGATAGCCATGGAGAGAAATAATGACACAAATTAAATATAAAATCATGCCTGTGACAAGAGGCTGAAGGAGAGGTAGGTGGTGTTCTGGGAACTCATAACAGAGGAGTTACTTCCTGTTCTCACCCCTGCCAGTGCTTGGAGCTAATAATAGTGATGACTGCTGTGTGACAGGCACTGCGCCTTGCTTTCCATAGATCATCTTTTATTTTTATAGCCGTCTTGCAAAGTAGCCATTATGAACTTGATTTCATCGATGGGCTCAGAGAGGTTGAGTCCTCAAGATCACACTTAGAGCCGACAGAACTTTTAATCCAGGTTCCTTTGACTCTGAAGTCTGTGCTCTCCCGCAGGCACCTGAGCATCTAGACTCAGGTGTGTGTATCAGGTTCTCGCTCCCGGCGGCAGCGGGGTGCCCAAATCGTGGGACATCCTGAGGATAGGCAGAGCACAGTGATTTTACTCAGATCTAGGGAAATGTTTTTCTACCTTAAAATGAATGGGAACATGTTATGGAGTAGAATACAAAATTTACTTGGATTTTTAAGAAGCTATGTCAGACGTCAAGGAAATTTCAGACTTACTGAAAAGACTGTTTTAGAAATACGTGTCCACGCTGGAGAAATCTGAGAAACCCAGCCTGCCGTTCTGGGCTTCCTTGTTAGCAGTCTGACTTTCACTCCTGCCCACCACCCTTGTAAAAAGAAGTGATTCTGGTAAATTGCCTTTTGATTTTCCTAAAATTTGGTGTATTTCATTCTGGCCCCCCCAGTCTGTTATTTCTGTGGTCACTTCTGAATGAGCTAGTAAACAGAGATTCTAGAATCTTCTTTCTGTTGATTTCTGTCAGTCTTCCTGCTCAACTTGCCACCCTATGGAAAAGATAAGAATGATCTGCCCTCAAGCCTTGCGATCTGAAGGACAGGTGAAGAGAGATTGCATGTGATTTCATTCATCCACGGCAGCAGCCACACGGGCAGGGTCTGACTCGAGAGTTACTGGTCCCAGCCTTTGGGGAATGGGCCAGAGGCCACCCTGCCATTACGTTCTGGGTGTGGATCGTGATGGGGAGTAGCCACGCCGGCTGCCTGTACAAGTCCTCTGTTCTACCAGCTTGTGTCTTCTCCCCAGGACCGCGTGTCCTTGTCCCTCTTCTTTCCCTGTAGATGCAGGTTCTTGTCGTAAGCAGTCACCGTGATCACATAAAGATACTTGGCGGTCTTAAGTGAACATTCACAGACCCGTGCCTTCCTCACACCGCCCCCTCTCTTGGGGGGGAAGGAGTGGTTCTGCCGGGCGGCCCCTGTCTCCAGCCGGCTCGCTCTTCTCCAGAAGCTTCCTCGTCTGGCCAGCTGCCGCCTCATCTTCTTTGCATAGATGCTGCTCCCTTTCTGATATTCACTTGCAGGCTCCCTGCTCCTTTCTGTCCATTCCCTGTTTACTTCTTAGACTAAAACGTTTCCATGGTAACGGGTTACTTTTCAAAGGGAACATCTTGTCATTTTATTTAATCCACTGCAGCTGAAGAGGACTGAAATATTAAGTTGTAGTTGCCATGGATACTGCTTTGTTACATTGGTTTCTTTTGTATTCGATTTCATATACAATGAATTTCTTTCTATTTTTTTTTTAGCTCAAGGAATAAACACAGTGGCTTACCATTATTGTTGTAATTTGGCTTCTGGGACTATTTTTTCATATTCCAAAGCAAAGATTTGTAGAATAATGGGGATTAAACTCAGCTGTTTCGAAATATGTATATTATTTACATTAGGGGCACAGAGAAATTCTTCCTTCTTGCTTGTGAGGATGGTGACTTTTTTTTGTTGTTTTTTGGTAGCAAGCGTCACAGCTAAGGATGTCTCAAAAAGGATGATCCCACTCCAGAGATCCCTAGTAAATACAGAGAAAAAAAGGAATGTGTGACTTGAGTTAATTCATTGAATCTCGTAGCCTACTAACTGTGGCATTCTTCCTTCAGCTACTTATTCACCTGTCTACCGTGTATTTTGAGGGAATCTATTTGTTATTTATTCAACTTTTCTCATGTCTGGTTTTCTTTCTTACCCCTAGTCTATCTGTAATACATCACTCAATTAACCTCTTGCTTTGACTTTAAGCAACTTGTAATTTTTTAGATTCATAGGAAGTTGCAAGATCCTACAGAGTGTTCCCATGTAGCTTTCACTCACTCACCCACTCCTAGGAGGTATGGTATAGAACCCCAGTGTAGCATCAGAATCCAGACTTGGAACATTAGTATAGTGTGTGAATAGCTCTGTGACATTTTATTGCATGTGTAGCTTTGCAGATCTATTCCATCATCACAAAGATTCTACTCCCGCCCTTCTCCCCCCACCATTCCTAATACCTGGCAACCATCTTTATAATTTTGCCATTTTGACCATGTTATGTAAGTTGACCTTTAACTTTGATGGGTTTTCTCTTTTAACATGATTTTGAAACTTAAAAAAAAAACTTTTTGATTATTTTGTCTTACTTTTGATGCTTGAAACGAACAAAGAAGTGAATTAAGGAAAAGGATATGGCTTCTCCTAGTGGTTCTGTTTATAATTAGTTGTGTAATTTTGGTTCAGTAAAATCACTCTGCCATATGGAGTGTGGCTGGGAGCTCTGACTTCGGAGTTAACTAAACTTGAGTTTGAATCCTGGTTTTTCCAACCTGTTAGCTGTGTAATCTTGGGTAATTTCATAAACTCTCTTAGCTTCAGTTTCCTTATCTGTACAGGTAATAATAGCACCTACTTTACAGGGTCATCCTTAAGGTTAGATAAGACAGTGTATGGAGTTTGCTTCGCTTGAAATGCCTGCTACAGAGTTAATGTTCAGCGTACATGTTAGCTTCTTTATTAATGTTGCAATTACTTCTGTTATTATTATCTGTTAAGTGGAGGGGTTGCCTCATCGAGTTGTCATGGAATATAATGAAAGAATGTATAGAGAGCGCTTGATAAGTGATAGCTAGTATTATTTTGCTTCTGTTTGTCATACAAGTATGTGATACCTAAATTTAAGATAATATAGGTAAAAACCCTGAGGCAAGGATAAAGGTGTGCCTAGATGTGTCTTGCATTATCCTGGGATTATGACTTCCGTCTTTGGTTTCTTATTGCATGTGTAGTATCCTTTATCTGACCTTGCTGGGATGTACACTGTCCTTGGTCTTGATTTTCCTTCTTTAATTGAAGGCTACCCTGGTTTTGCCCAGACCTGCTGTGTTAATTAGGCAATGCTATACATCAAGCAGAAACCTTCTTAGTAACTATGTTTTAAACACAAGATAGAATAAGATCTGAATTTCTGTGAATAACACTACTAGTGCTCTGATTAATATCAAAATATGAATTAAATGAATTAATACATAGAAATGAAATAATACTGTAAGAGCACCCAGAACAGATAGAAAGTACTTAACATGTTAGCTATTGTTACTAATTGAAGGGTTAACCTGGCATTTTCTAGATTAGGGACCTTTTGAATTTGAGCCTCCAGTATATTTTTTAGAATTTATTCCAGTGACCGTTTATTGGACAGTGACCCCCAAGTTAATCCCAGTCTCCATGACTTCAGAAAGTGGCTCCAGACTTTACTTTGTTTTCCCATTAATATGGATGCAATCAGCATCCATTCTCTTCTTGTGAACTTCTCTGTGTAACAGCATCGTAGTTCTTAAGCAGGTTACGTGCGTAAATGTCTCGTTTCTTCAACACAAATATAATATTTCACACTGATGGGCTGGAGTGAGGAAGAAGTGAATGTAAACGAGCAGGGGAGCAGGTATTACAAAACAGGAAACAAGTCAATCGTCCTAGTTAGTTAGCCTCCAGTATTTTCTGAAGTTCATAATGTATAATAATCAGTGCTTCTCACAGCTGGTTTGTGGGCCCCATTATTAATTTTATCAGATCCCGACCCTTGAGTTCCTGTCTTTGCAGTATTTGTTATGTTGAAACGGGAAGCACCATGGAAGACTTCTGGTGCACACCAAAGGACATGCATTGTTTGTTGGAGTTAGAAGTTTAACTAGCTGCTTCTTTCATGGAACACCATTTTTATTTGAGAGAATAACAGATAAACTGTGTTCACTCACTTGGGTAATCGGTGGACATTTTCTTGAAAATGAACGAACGCAGTGAGCCTGCCATTTCAAGGCAAACCAGCTGATAGTATTTTGCCAATGCAAGATTGGAGCTTTCAAGTAAATAATTAGAATTTTGAAAAACTTGTACCCACCACTCTTAGTTTGACAGCTTCTGTACATACACAGGCTCTTGTTAGGAGATGTGTGGTGATATTAATGAATGTGATTCTTTTTTTTAATTGTATAGTTAACTGTGTTAATATTTGGAAGATCTGCAAAACTTAGTGAGTGAATATTTTCCATCTGACCAATGCATGACAAAATCATGGGTGGAAGATCCATTCAAAGGCCAAGACAGACCAACAGATTTTAATGTACAAGAGTCCAAAAGATCATTGATAAGATTTTAGATTAACATTGTGCAAAAGACCTTTAAGAAACAATCACATGTTGAGTTTTGGTGTACTATCAAAAAGCATATCCATAGTTATCAAAAAGACTATTCACATAATCTTTCCTTTCCCAGTTATATCTCTGTATGAGGTTCCATTTTTTTTCATATACTTTAACCAAAAGAACGTACTGTAACAGATTGAGTGTAGAGAAGCAGATGTGAGAATCCAGCTGTCTTCTACGAAGTCTGATCCTAAGGAGATTTGCAAAAATGTAAAACGTTGCCTCTGTTTTCACTGTTTTTTGTGTAAATACAATTATTTTTCATAAGAGTATATTTAATTATGTCATGAGCCTATTGTTATTTTAAAATAAATAAGTAAACATTTTGAAATCTCTCAAAAATACAGTTTCCTTGAGATACTCAATAGAGTGTAAAGGTGTTAGACCAAAAAGTTTGAGATTTGCTGTGTTAAGTAAAAGGAAAAATGTAGTAGTCAGCGTATCATTATTAAGAGTGTTTTCTACAAGCTGTTGATACTGCATTTAAAGAATACTTGGTGATTTTTATCAAGTTTTGCATCCTAGCAGTCTAGAAATATTCATATAACCAAGGAAATTTCCATTTGTCCTGAATGAGTAATAATGCCAGACAGGTACTGTATTAGATTCTGGGGGATATAAAAAGTGAATTAAATCTCTGTTTCTGTACTCTCCAGTCCCAGAGTGGGTGGAGGTAGATGTCCAAATTAGTCATAGCAGAGTGCCACCCGCTACCATGAGGTGGGAACCACAGAAGGAGCACTCGGGCAGGGAAGCGGCAGGTGAGGACCCTTGAATGTAGAGTTTGGCTGCTGTCAGAAGAAGGGAGGGCTGAGATTGTTCCTTGGATTCCAGATATAGCTGGATACTGGCACCTTCCCAGGAAGAAGGCTACTTTTTCTTTTCATCTTTAGTTCATATACTGACAGTTTTTCTGTCAGATGCATCCAGTTTTCTCTAATAGGGTGTATATTGCTATCTACCTCTTTATCTCTTAGACCTAAAAAATATTTCTGCCATTTATTCTATATTTGGGAGTTCCTGCATATGGTAGGCTAATGCCATTGTCTGCTTACCTTGGATCTTAATCCTGCTCAAAACTAACTGCGTTGTATCTCTTGCTGGGAAACCCTAATATTTAAAAATTGCATATGATAAATACTTTTGTTGTAAAAATTGATTTTTAATTTTAAAAGGTTCTTTGTTTTATTTTGTGCTTTTCAGTCTACTCATTAATAAATACCCTTCATTGACATAAAAGAGAGAAACAGATTTCTAATTTTGGCTGTTAAGATACTCCAGCACGTTTTTTAGTCTCACTTGTATCATTATTAGCAGTATTAATAATTACTAGTATCCTGTTTTTATACAAATAAATGGTATATAAGCAGTTCTATTCAATAAGGTGTTTGGGGGGTTTATTGTGGTACAGTTTTGACCTAAATATGATAATACTGGTTTATTAAAATATTAAAAGAAAAAAAACAAAAACGCACGCAAAAAATAAAAAATTAAAAAAATTAAAATAAAAATGAACCAGGAATGTTTGTCCTGGAATTAGCAAGGACTTTGCAGTGTGTGTAGCAGTGATGGGGAGATGCTTCCATAACCAACCACTTGAAGACCTTCTAGAAGAACCTGAAAGTTGAGCTGTGGGCACACGTTGCTGGACGGGCTGTGGCTGAAGCTTTCTGAGATGATGCATTTTGGCCAGACCTCCTTGTAGGCAGGCAAGCATTTGGGGAGTGTTTAGAAATGAAGGAGAGAGCTAGGCTTGGCAGCTGTGTGTTGCTCATAGCTAGTTACGAAACAGAACGGGATGAGCTGGAAGGGAAATAGTGGGTAACACTGACTGCTTGTTTTTTTTAAAGAAGTGCTTAGTTGAAAATAGCCTCCTGGCCTGTGTGACTCCTCTGCATACCTCCAAAAACAGCTTCTCCTAATCCCTGCATAACTCTCGGGAATGTCAGCTCTGCGTTTCAACACCCATTTCCCTACTCACGAGACCAGGGTGGCTTGTGAGTTAAAGGTAGCTCCTCACAGGAGCTTGTCTCCCACCACAGCCCCTCTTTTTCAGTTTCCCGCCTTGGTGGGGTTCTGGTCCCACTTGGGAAGCCCTCTCTTGCCTGCTGTTGTGCCCCTCATGTCCTTCAGGGGTCTCTCTGGAACTTAACCTCTTCATGGACTGTCTCCTCTTGAAGCCCGCCTAATTTTGATCACCTCCCTTAGCATTTTTACTCTGTTTCTCCTGAAATGTATTGGGCTTATGAGTGGAGCGATTGGACCAGTTCTGGTGTTTGGGACACGGCTGCTACCTCCCCTGGTAGATGGACTGTAAGCTCCTTAAGGCTTAGACCATTTTCTTTTTGTTAGTCTTCTCTCTTCCTTTGTCATATCTGCTGCCCACTTTGCCAAAATAAGACTCTTCACGAGAAAAATTGTCGAGTTAAAAGAAGAAAGTGCTGGACCTAAAGGAAATAACAGTTTTCCAGAATTCATTTTAACAGCTTCAAAGCTAATGGTGGGGGGTATCAGATCCATGGGAGAAAAATAAGAGTCTGTGCTTCCTCTTTGGTCTTTGCTGCCTTATTATGCTCTTCAGCTCAGTCCAGGTCAACAGGTAATCATAGAGCAGCTCTCACCATGGAAAAGCCTACTCTTCAGCGCTAGTGAAAATTCACAGGTGACTGTACAGCACAGTAAGGCCTCGTCACTGGGCACGGAAAACGTTTTCCTAAGAGGGTCAACAGATGGTCATGATGGTCATCGGGGGTAACAGGGAGCTCTGGGCACTGAGCTCTGGGAGGCCGAGGTCTGCGTTTCTTTGTCCACCACTGTGTACCCACCACATGCCCTGTGCGAGGCCCGGGATGCAAAGACCTTCGGTGAATGTTTCCTGAAGGAGTGAAAGGGAGAAGATACCCCACACTTTTGGGGGTGTGTGAGGTGACATGGGGAGGAAATCAAGAAAGGTTTCAGTGAAATGGTGGTTTTTAGAAGGACCCTGGATGGTTTGGATTTGGAGCGAGGGAGAGTGAGCATAGCAAGTGCAGTAAGAAAGACACAGAAATGAGATGGGTCTTTCACCTCCTAGACCTGCTGGGCTCCTGTCCCCACACGCTTTACATCTCTGCTCAATTTCACTTTATTAATAAGGCCTTTTCTGACTATCCTGTATACAGAACTGTAAAAGTTCATCATTTACCACCCCTTTAATTCCTTGACCCTTTTCATCATCTGACCTATTATTTGTTTTGTTTTTTTTTTTTTTTTTACCCAAATTAGAATAAAAGTTCCAGTAAGGCAGGAATATTGTTTTTTTGTTTTTTTTTTTTCATTGCTTTATCCCCAGCACCTTGGGCAGTTCCTGGATTGCAGTTGGTACTTAATAAATATTTGTTGAATGAATGAATGCATGACCCAGTGTGTGTGCTAGGAATCATAAGCTATCTTGTCTATATTTTAATAAGGTTTATCGTAGGGCACCCTGAAATATTTTGAAAAGAAGAAACATGTATTGGGATTGTACTGTAGGAATGTTCATCTCTCTGCAGGGTGAAAGAACGGTGGTCTGCATACTCAAGACAGGAAGTTACAGTCAAGGGGTTTTTAGAAGAAACGGTTTTAGAGATGCGTGTGGGGTTAGGGGAGCGCACGTGTACAGGCGGCGTTAGAAACGGTGGGGAAGCTCATTCTTCCTGAGTTATCCCTCACTTACTTCAAGTGAGTTGTTTTCCTTGAAGAACGTGTGCATGTTCATGTCAAAACTGTATTATGCTAACCTGATCTGCTCTTTTCATGACAGGAGGCTGAACAGTACCCAGGGAGAAATTCGTGTTGGTCCTAGCCATCAGGTAAAGCAAACTTTAGTAGCTTCTTTAATAGGATTTTATTTCTTATTATTCAACTGGCCCTTTATTCTGTTGAGCAGCATCTTAGAACTGTTGTTATGCTGTTTGGAATTTCATATAAATGCAGAGATTTATTTTTTTAAGATCACCACATACATTTTAAAAATTGTGGTAAAATATATGTAATATAGGGGCTTCCCTGGTGGCGCAGTGGTTGAGAGTCTGCCTGCCAATGCAGGGGACACGGGTTTGTGCCCCGGTCTGGGAGGATTCCCACATGCCGCGGAGCGGCTGGGCCCGTGAGCCATGGCCGCTGAGCCTGTGCTCCGCAATGGGAGAGGCCACAACAGTGAGAGGCCTGCGTACTGCAAAAAAAAAAAAAAAAAAAAAAAAAAAAATATATATATATATATATATATGTAATATAAAATGAACCATTCTGACCATTTTTAAGTGAACAGTTCAGTGCCCTTAAGTACATTCATATTGTTGTGCAACCATCACTAGCGTCCACCTGCAGAACCTTTTAACCTTCCCAGTGTGTAACGTGGCGTCCATTAAACAGTCACTCCTCATTCTCCCCTCCCCTCATTCCCTGGCAGCCTCCCTTCTACTTTCTGTATCCATGAATTTGACAACTCAGTGGAATGACCCAATATTTGCCCTTTTGTGTCTGGCTTATTTTCTTACCATAATGTCTTCAAGGTGCTCCCATATTGTAACACATATCAGAATTTAATTTCCTTTTAAGGCTGAATTATTCATTGTATGTATGTCTGTTCATCTCTCGATGAACATTTGGTCAATGCCTACTTTCATTTTAACTTTTGTTTTTTTTTTGCGATACGTGGGCCTCTCATTGTTGTGGCCTCTTCCGTTGCGGAGCACAGGCTCCGGACGCGCAGGCTCAGCGGCCATGGCTCACGGGCCCAGCCGCCCCGCGGCATGTGGGATCTTCCCGGACCGGGGCATGAACCCGTGTCCCCTGCATTGGCAGGCGGACCCTCAACCACTGCGCCACCAGGGAAGCCCAGCAATTTCTTAATATTCAGGTGTCTACTATATCCAGATTTCCCTAAGTGTCTGTCTCCCTCCCTCCCTCCCTCCGTCCGTTCCCCCGACCCAGAATTAAATCTAGAGATTTAATCACATTCTAGTTCGGTACCCTGCCCCTGGCAAGAATACTTTTGGGTGGTGCTATATAGTCTATCAGGCACATGTGTGTCTCTTAATGATGGTTTACAGCCATTGCTTGTTACTTACATTCACTGTCTAATTGGACCTGTTACTTAGATCTACCCTTTAAAATGCTGATACTCTAATCCTATCATTCCTTCTTTTATTAGCTGATCAACTGTCTCCTTGTCAACTTTTGTTTCCCTGAAACACATAGGAAAGGCAGGATAAATGCTTGAATCTTTCCCTCTTTTTACCAGTTGGTTCCCCAACATCTTCCAGTAGTCATCAGTGGATTTAAAATTACTTATCTGGGCTTCCCTGGTGGCACGGTGGTTAAGAATCTGCCTGCCAGTGCAGGGGACATGGGTTCGAGCCCTGGTCCGGGAAGATCCCACATGCCGCAGAGCAAGTAAGCCAGTGCGCCACAACTGCTGAGCCTGCGCTCTAGAGCCGACGAGCCACAACTCCTGAGCCTGCGTGCCACAACTACTGAAGCCCGTGCGCCTAGAGCCCGTGCTTCACAACAAGAGAAGCAATGAGAAGCCTGCACACCGCAACAAAGAGTAGCCCCCACTCACCGCAACTAGAGAAAAGCCTGCACGCAGCAACAAAGACCCAACGCAACCATAAATACATAAATAAATTTATTAAAGAAAAAAAAAAACTCCCTTAAAAAATTACTTATCTGCTAACCAATTGCTGTTACTCTTACTGATGATTAAATTATCCATTCGTGGGCTAGTAGGTGCCTCTTCCTGCTGTCTTCTGTGCCCTTTTATCTCAACCCGTGGGGTCTTCGGTATTTTATCTAGTGTGACATGATTTTAACGTCTCATTATGTACCTTCCCTGCCCTAGGTCTAGAACTAAACTTTTCTAATGAGTCCTCATTGTTTTAGAGGAAAGTGACATCTTTTGAGTGGCTGCTGCCCAGTCATTATTACTGGGTTAGTTACTGTTTCCAGGCCTTTTCAGGGAACAGATTAGGAAATATGCTTTTTCCTGCCTTTTCTTTTTTTTTAATGATAAAACATATCGTGGTTTCTTTCTGATGCTTCTAATTCAAATTCAGAACAGGCCTTATATTTAATCCTATAGATGAAATTTTCTTTCATCCGTATCTGTATCTTTTCCCCATGTCTCAAAACCAATTTTTAAATGACACCGGAATAATTACTCATTTGCTTCAATCCCATAATACATATATAGCAGTTCTGAATAATAGTACTTGCACTGCTACGAACAATATGATTATGGGAAACAGCTTTATAGATTTTTTTTTTTGGCCTTAGAATATATCCCACTAAGTCTATATAGGAAAATTAGTATGTTTTAAAGTTACCTGAAATGATTCCTAGAGAGGAACAAACACAAAACATAGCTAGGTGGATTTATTTGATTTTGCTTTAGAGTTTTTAAGGAATTGTTGTTCTTTAAACTTAATTTTGTTTTTATAATTATGTAAAATACAAGGCTCCAAATCAAACATGCAAATGAAGTATGTTCAAAAAGTTCACCGTCTTTCCCTGTCCCCTCCACGTGTTCCCTCCCTCCCTGATGGATAACTGTTTAGTGTTTTTAATTGAAGGTTTTGATCTATCATTCTTATTTTTATTCCCCCAGCCCCATGTTCTTAGATAGGTGGTAGCATAATAAAAACACCTTCACTACCTTTCTTTTACCTTCTGACAGTATCTCCTGCTGTTCCCTCCAGAGCAGTCGGTAGAGCTCCTTCTCATTGTCTTCTGCCACTTCCTGGGACCCCACTGCGTGGGTGGAGCAGTTTATTCTTCCAGCCCCCATTGGTGGGCGTTTGCACTGTTTCCAGTCATTTGCTGTTACAAGTAATAATGCGATGAATAGCTTATGCATAAAGATTTTTATTTTGCCAACTTATCTTTGGGATATTATATTATCCCCAGAAGGGTGATGGCTGGCTTAGAGGGCACATGTAATTCTTAGGATATTACAGAGTTCCCCTCCCTAGAGATTGTACCATTTTGCTTTCTCGTACTAGTGACTATATATGAGTGCAAATATGCAGCCTTGTGTATTGTCACACTTTGGCATTTATGTCAGTCTGATAGATCAGAAATGGTATCTCACTGTCATTAATTGGCATGTCTCTTATCAGCAAAGTCAACCATCTTTTCCTATGAGTAAGAGCCATTCTCATTTCCTTTTCTGTAAACTAATTGTATTTCTAGTCCATTTTTTCTCTAGGGGATTGGTCCTTCCCCACAGCAATAGTATTTAAATAAATAAATGTATGTATGTATGTATGTATTTATTTCTGGCTGGCTGGCTGTGTTGGGTTTTTGTTGCTGCGCGCGGGCTTTCTCTAGTTGTGGCGAGCGGGGGCTGCTCTTCGTTGCAGTGCGCAGGCTTCTCATTGCAGTGGCTTCTCGTTGTGGAGCATGGGCTCTAGGCGCGCAGGCTTCAGTAGTTGTGGAGCATGGGCTCAGTAGTTGTGGCTCGCGGGCTCTAGAGCGCAGGCTCAGAAGTTGTGGTGCATGGGCTTAGTTGCTCTGCGGCATGTGGGATCTTCCCTGACCAGGGCTCGAACCCGTGTCCCCTGCATTGGCAGGCGGATTCTTAACCCCACTGCACCACCAGGGAAGCCCCAGCAATAGTATTTTTTAATTAACTTACAAACAACTATTGGAGAACTGCTACACCAGCTACTATATATACTTGGTGCAGGGGAAACAGCTCAGTACAAATGTCAAAGACCTTTTGATATGAATAGCTATTGTGTTTTAATTTTATTCCCATGCCATCACTGTATATTAAGCAGAACTAATTGTGGCCCCACTTAAATGTTAAACACGTCAATACTGAATTAGGGAAGAGCCTCGTTGTTTGGCGGAGGTCAGCACTTGATACACAGCAAGAGGCCTCAGAGATAGCCTGGGAAGCGGAAATTGCAAACCCACAGCCTGCCAGCCGCGTGGCCTACTAATACTGTGTTTTGCCACACAATTGTTTTTAAAACTTGAATAGCCAGCATTTAAAATCATGAGCTTTCACATTGAAGTCAAGATTTCTGGACTTTGGAAAAAAACCGGAGGATGTACGAACAGAGGTTCTCGTTCCTGCACAGCAGCGTTCCCTAGGTGGGGGGGCACTCTCTTCATTTCACCCTGATTCCCTTCCTTCTTGGTACCTAATGCCTGCATGCCCAGTTTGGGAGCTGCTGTCACACGTGGCTTTGAGCACTTGAAATGTGGCTAGTCTGAATTGGGATGTAGTGTTCTGTTTACTGTGGACAGTAGAACATTTAAAGTGGAACATGAGGCCCTCGTTTTATTTCCATTGGCTGTACACTCCGCCTGCTTCATTCATTTACAGTTTTTGCCCAGGTTCTGTGGACACTGGAGCTTTTAATTTAAAATATTAGACTAATGTGACCTTGTTCGTAATTTGAGAAAATAAGAACGTGTGTTTTGCAGAGGGTTGACTTTTCTTAGGCCTCTGAGTAGTCATAGTACCCATCCACACTGGCTCTGCCCCAGCAGTGGAGGATGAGAAAATGCTGGAGGTGTTTGAATCTCTAGCAGAATTGACTTAGAATCTTGGTTGTTGAGCACTGTTGTTCAGATCTTTCAAAAAAATTGTTAATTGAGGTGTATTTATGTACAGTGACCTGTTGATATCTTGTGTATACTGTTCAGTGTGCTGTGACAGTTCATAGCAAGGCACAGAACATGTGTCATCCCAGAAAGTTCCTTCCTGCCCTTCTCAAGAAGTCCTTTCCTCATGAAACCACTGCTTATCTAATTTCCATCACCATCATTTTAGTTCAGCTATTGTTTTTTAATAAGTAAGTTAATTAATTAATTAATTAATATATGGCTGTGTTGGGTCTTCATTGCTGTGCGCGGGCTTTCTCTAGTTGTGGGGACTACACGAGCAGGGGCTACTCTTCATAGCTGTGTGCAGGCTTCTCATTGCGGTGGCTTCTCTTGTTGCAGAGCATGGGCTCTAGGGCACGTGGGCTTCAGTAGTTGTGGCGCACGGGCTTAGTTGCTCCGCAGCATGTGGGATCTTCCCGGACCAGGGCTCGAACCCGTGTCCCCTGCATTGGCAGGCAGATTCTTAACCACTGCACCTCCAGGGAAGTCCCTTTAGCTGTGTTTTTAATGTTACCGTGATGGCTCTTTTGGATGTTCACCCTGACTCATCGATACTGACTCTCTGGAAAGCAGCATTAGTTGAGTAGGGTAGTTCAGTTCATTTTTTAGCACCTGTCCTTAGGTGAGGTTCCACTATTTGTATATATCTCTTTGCAAACATATTATTATATTGGAAATGTGTGTGGTTCTCCCTTCTTTATCAAGAAGCTCTTATTTCCCGAAACATTTTTTTGTTTTATCATTTCTTTTATTCACACATGCCCATTTCTGTCTCCCTCTGAGGACCGTACTGGCACTGGTTTAATTTGACACTGTTTGCTTCTCCTTAAGAGATCGAGCAGTCCATTGTGAAATCTTCTGTGGTGAAATGATCCTGAAATGTGTGATAGGCCAGCTTCAGTGACTCATGATTTTCCTGTTATTTCAGCACTGCCAAAAGAAAGAGGCTTAGTAAGCTACTGCATCTGTCCCCAAGGCCTGCCTACACAGGCAGCTCTTTAAGTGTGCCTTGATTGCAACTTCTTCGTCCCTGTCTTACAGGCCAAACTTCCCGATTTGCAACCATTCCCTTCTCCCGATGGTGACACTGTGACCCAACATGAGGAACTGGTCTGGATGCCTGGAGTTAATGACTGTGACCTCCTTATGTACTTGAGGGCAGCAAGGTAAAAGGAATCCACACCATTCTGCTTTGTGAATTGATTAGTGGGCAACACACTTTGTCCTTTCCCCTGAAATTCTATTTATATATTGGGCATTCTGACTTTATGTTTTGTTATACTCTCTGTAATCAGAGCCCTGATCCTTGTTACCAGAGAAACATAGCTTACCATGGTAAAATCACTTTTTTCTCCTTGGTGTTTGCCCCACATTCGATTTTAGAAGTCTTCAGAAGGAAAACATCTTAAGCCATGCATGCAATTATCAACACCTCTTAATACAGCTGAGTAATTGGCTCATTCAGCTTACCTTAAAATCCCTTTACAGGTTTCTTTACTCTGTGGCTGTTCATTGGTACCTAACCTAAACTTTATGTTTTGGGGGCTTACCTATATGAGTACTTGCTAACCTGAAAATGCCAAGACTGCAAAATGAGAAGTTGAAGTCTGTGCCAGACACACCATAGTGCAGGCAGAGCCTTCCTTTGTCTGCAGGGGTTTCTGGGACTTACTCACTGTAGTATCAACACGATGCAACAGAAACGCTGAAACAGGGTGGTGATGGAATATTAGCTCTGGCTGTTCTGTGGTCAGCAGTGCAGCTTGGAGGCTGCCGTAGGGATGGAGGCTTCGGGGGAGAGGTGACTACTAAGAGTTCTTTTCACCTCTTTTCCACTTTTAATTTGCTTAGAAGTAGTTGATGTATAGTATGAAAGGAATGAAGTAAAGTTTCAGCGGATTTAATTTTAGATATTTTCTGGAGACTTTTCTTTCAAAACATTGTAACCCAGCCGACTGCTGTGGCAGATAGCTTTAGATCACTCATGCCCCCAAGACTAAAATCTGAGCACTGATAAGGCATGGGAAGCAATGACAAATGGAGCTGAACAAAAATAACGTTCCTTTTTCTCAGTGAGTGAAGGGTGAACTGCAGAGGAACTTAAATTTTTTCTTTCTTTTTTTTTTTTTTTTTTTTTAAACAAGAGCAGAAGCAAGGCTGAGGACTCATGCATGTAGTAGTGGAATTTGGTCTGGGCTGAAGATGTGCTCTGGAAACTGAGGGTTGAAATGTCTGTACTGCCGTTTTCCCTTCCCGTCTTCCCAGGAGCATGGCGGCCTTTGCAGGGATGTGTGACGGAGGCTCCACGGAAGACGGCTGCGTTGCGGCCTCGCGGGATGACACCACCCTCAACGCACTGAACACAGTGAGTCCTTTGAAGTTGCCCTGGGTGGGAAGAAAGTTCGTTTTTCTCCTGTGCTGGCATAGGGAATATGTGATGATCATGGAACATGAAGGGGCCTGGCATCTGAGGAGTAAGTACTGTGGTCTGCTGCTGGGATTGAAAGATTTGAGTCGTGGTCCTGGTGGTAGGGCTCCATGACCTTGGCCAGCGATGCGGCACCTCCAGATTCACCTGATCTGCATCTGTGCTTCAGGATTGTGGCGAGCCTCTGCTGAGAGCCTCATGCTAGTGGTTAATCTTCACTGAGATCTCACCAAGCCGAGGACTAGGCACAGTGATCTTACTGAATCCTGCCAACACCGCTCTGAAGGAGGCCCTGTTATTACCACCATGTGGACACAGGAAATAAGTTGAGAGCAGTTCAGTCACGATCCAAGGTCATACACTCAAGATGTGAATCCAGAGGCCACTCTTTTCCCCTTAATGTATTCGGAAGGGCATGGAGGGAATAGAGAAAAAGCTTGACTTCTTTGAACAAATTTGGTTTTTATAGATTTGGCTTTGGAACCATGTAAATATTTCACATGATTATAAAACAAAATTAAGTTAAAAAAATAACAATCCTTAAAAAAATCTAAAGTAAAACATAGTACACGCGCGTAATGGTGCTGAGTTGGTTGCGTGACGTCCTGCACCGACACTCATCTGCTTTAATCCTGTGACACCATAGCAGCTCAGAATAACAAAACTCGAACGACTACAAACAGTAGGATTTCTGAAACCTGTTCACTTTTTTTTTTTTTTGGACACTCCTTTTTGACCTTGGAGTATATCCTACAGGGCTGTACAGGAAAATTAATGTATCTTAAAGTTCCTTGAAATAATTCTTCTTCTGGGTGTTTACTAATGTGGAATCATCAGATCTGAAGTAATAATGAATTTTTATGGACTTCTGATCTGTTAATAGTCTGCAGGGTTATGTATACTTACATAGGATTGAGCATGAGGCTGAGCAGCTCTTCTGATGATTCACTAAGTATCATGTGAGCGCCCTTTTGGTTTGTCTTTTTCTTGAGAGGTCACTGTAGTTGGAAGGGACTTTCAAAATCATCTGTTCCCATCTCTAAATAGGTAAGAATCCGAGGCATAGAAAGACCACATGACTTGTTTGAATGCCAGCAGTGCAAAAAGTTGATAACAGATCCCAATTTAGGGATCTTTCTTGCTTTCGGGGAAACGTAGATATCTGAACGACATAGTTGATTTTTATTCCTGGTCCAGTTGTGTTTCTTGAGTATCACATAATGTTATAATAGTCTCATATGTTGGAGGTTGATTCATCTTGCTGCCATGTTCTAAATAAGTGAATGATTTTTCATATTCCCATTTACTTTCTCACCTATTTGATACTTTGAATTTTTGTTGTTATAAGGAATCCTTATTCTGAACATATAGTGATAGAGGCAGAAGGGGCCTTTGAGATTATTTTTACAGATGAGAAAACTGAGACACAGAGATTGATGGTACTGCAAACAGTGGCTATGGCAGATGTATGTCTGTGAATTCAGAATACCCTAAAAAATGTGTGTATATTTAAAGGAACTCTTTGATATGAGTTTGTTTTCTGTTGGGTTTTTGTATAAAAGCTTTATGAAAAAAATTCTCCTTTCATGACTCTGCTGATCAGTTGAATTTTGAGTAACAAAGATGTTGCCATATTTAATTAAATGTCTGTTTTTGGCACTTTCCTGAATTTATCTAATTTATTCTCTCTCTTATTCCAACCCCTCTAAGGATTCTGTAGAACATACTTCTGTACAGAAATAATTCGGGTTATTTTTGCCTGTGATCCTTTGTAGCAAGTTCTTTCTGAAGTTTTCTTAAGCATTGCCAGAGGGTTTTGGTTTTATGAGTTTTTGTTTCTGAGAAGGTACCTTCTCATCATTTGAAAATCTTCCTGCCTAGGTGAGCCCAAGATGGCTCAGGTGTCGGGTTATGCAGTACAAGTGCATTTAGCCATCAAAAGACCGAGTTGTGTGCTCATTTTGTGATGAAAAGAAACTTTTAGTGGCTGTTCTAATTTTTAAACTTCATTGTTGTACTGGCTCACAGAAACTGTAGGCACTTTCTTTAATGAGAAGTGGAGTGATTGGAAAAATCTTGAGAGAAGTTAATGTTTATTTTGACTTCCTTGGAGTAAGGGGGTTTTGAGCTATGTTAAGTAATAAAAAGATGAATGCATTGTCATGTGAGAAGTATTTGTTGTTTCTTAGAGTGTAGCATAGAGTCAAAACAAGGTTAGGCATTTATCAGCTTAGGAAATAGACACAGGTTTATTCTATTTCCCAGGACAATGTAGAAATTTAAAGTATACGGAATCTGCAGTACGGCTACATTAGAGTATGTTTAATATCCCAGTAGGACTATTTGAATTAAAATGCATTTAAATAAATAGTTTAATGTTTAAAACTGTAGTCACTAATAAGACATTTTTAAACTATTAGTTCTTTTTGACAACTATATGTGCCTGTTTTAAAATATAAGGTCTTCAGGATTACTTGTTTTGACTTTTTTCTTCATTATTCGCAAATGAGAGTTTTAGTGTGTATTTAAAAAAACTTATTGGGGTGTAATTTCTGTATAATAAATTGCTCTGGTTTAAAGTATGCAATTTGATGAGCTTTTGTAGATGTGTGTGCCAATGGAACTACTACAGTGTTCAAGATAGAAATCATTTCCATCATCTCCAAAAGTTGCCTCGTGCCCTTTTACAATCCTTTGCTGTTTCCAGTCTCAGATAACCACTGATATGTTTTCTCTCATTATAGATTAGTTGCATTTTCTAGAATGTTGCATGAATAGAATAATATTGTATGTAATACTTGGGGTCTGGATTCTTTCAGCATAGTAACATTACAGTAGATTTATGTTGTTGCATTATCAATAGCGCATTCCTTTTTATTGCTGAGTAGTATTCCAGTGTATGGATATTCATAATATTTTATCCATTCACCTGGTGATGGACATTTTTTTTTCCAAGCTTTTGGCCATTATGAACCTTGTTATGCAAGCCTTTCTGTAGAACATATATTTTCATTTCTCTTGAGTAAATACCTAGCAGTGAAGTTGCAGGAATGTATATGTGCAGGTAGCTTTTTAAGAAACTGTCAAACAGGTTTCCACAGTGGCTGTACCATTTTGCATTCCCATCAGTAGTGTGTTAGAATTTCAGTTCTTCAACATCCTCCATGAGACTTGATGTTTTCAGTCTTTAAAATTTTTAGCCATTCTCATGGATGTGGAGTGATATGTCATTGAGGTTTTCATTTAAATTTCCTGACTGTTGGTGATGCTGAGCATCTTTTCATGTCTTAAAGCCCATTTGTATATCTTCTTTTGTGAAGTATCTTTTGCCTAATTTAAAAAAAATTGAATTATTTGGCCTTTAGTATGATTTATTTGTAAGAATTTATATTGCAAATACAAGTGCTTTGATACATGTATTGTAAATATATTCTCCCATACTATGACTTTTTTTATATATAATGGTGTGTTTCTACGAGTAAAATACTTAATTTTGCTGAAGTCTGATGTATCTTTTTCCTTTTATGAAAGTTTCTTTGATCATCCCATGATTACAAGATTGTTTCTATGCTTTCTTCTTGAAGTTTTAGTTCTTACATTTAGACCTGTTGTTCATTTCAAATTAATTTTGCATGTGATGCGAGGTAGAGGTGAAAGTTCTTTCTTTCCCACACAGATGCCAGTTGTTGGAGCCACATTTGTTGAAAATAGTCTTTTCTCATTGAATTGCCTTGATGCCTTTATTGAACAAGCACTGATTGTATATGTTTGGGTTTTTTTTTTAAATATTCTATTATGTTTAACTGATCTAATATTATATCTTTTTTTTTTTTTTTACCAGTACTTCAGTATTTTGAATACTATAGCTTTATAGGAACTCAGGTGGTATAAGTCTTTCTATTTTGTACTTGTTTTCAAGGTTGCTTTGGCTCTTTTAGGTTATTTGCATTTCCATATAAATTTCAGAATCAGCTTGTCAGTTTCTATTTTAAAAAAGGCTTTGATGGAATTTTGATTGAGATTGCATTGAATCTGTGGATCTATTTAGGAAGACTTGACATCTTAACAATTTGATTCTTCGAATCCATGAACATGATATAGTATCTCTCCCTTTTTAAAAAAGGTTTCTTTAATTTTTTTGAGTAAGACTTTTCAGTTTTCACTGTACGAGTTTTGTACATATTTTGTAAAATGTATCCCTTAAGTAATTATTGTTTGAAGATTCTATTGTTAATAAAATAGTATTTTTAAATTTCATTGTCTACATGTTCATTGATAAGATAGACGTACAATCAGCTTTTATGAGTTTACCTTGTATTATTTTATACAAAGAATACACGGTCAACACTAGTAGCTTTCTGATTGGTTCCTTAGGATTTTCTGTGTGCACGGTCATGTCATCTGCAAATAAAGATAGCTTTCCCTCTTTCTGATTTATGTGTTTTATTTCTCTTCTGTGCTTTCTTGCACTTGCTTGAACCTCCAGTATAGTACTGAATAGAAATGATGAGATTGGACATCTTTGCTTTCTTTCTCATCTTAAGGAGAAAACATTCAGTCATTCAGTGTTAAGTACAATGTAGGATTTTTGTTGTTGTTTAATCAAGCCGAGAATGTTCCCTTTTATTTCTAAGTTTGTTGAGATTTTTACCATAAATGGCCATTGAATTTTGTCAGATGCTGTTTTTTTTTTCTTTTGTATCTAATGAAATGATCATATGGTTGTTATATACTTTATTTGTTAGTATGGTGAATTATATTGATTCATTTCAAATGTTAAACCAACTGTGCACGCCTAGATTAAATCCTGCTTGGGCATTCTGTACTATTGGATTCAATTTGCTATTATTTTGTTAAAAACTTTTACCTTTGTGTTCATGAGGGATAGTGAGCTGTAGTCTTCTTTCTTTGTAATATCTTTGTCTGGTTTTGATATCAGAGTAATACTGATTTCAGAAATTAGTTGGGAAATATTTCCTCCTACTCTGTTTTTCTCTTAAAGAGTTTGTAAAGGATTGATCTTTTTTCTTTGTTAAATGTTTGATAGAATTGACAGTGAAGCCGTCTGGGACTAAATTTTTTTAGTGGAAACTTAACAAGTGTTAGTGAAACCAGGTTCGTACTGCTCACCACACAACAGGCCAATAAATCGAGAGAGGAATAGTGACTTTATTCCGGAAGCTGGCAGACCAAGAAGATGCGGACTCCTGTCCCAGAGAACCGCCTCACCTGAGTTAGAGTTCAGGCTTCTTTTATACCAAAAGGGGGGTGGGGTGGCTGCTTGTTGCAGACTTTCTGGTGCCAGAATCCTTTGTTCTTGCAACTGTCCCACATAGATCTCCTCACAATGTTCTTAGAAGCCTCCAACAATACAGTTGTCATTTTCTGTTCTGCAACTTTTTACCTCTATATGAATGGGAAAATGTTATACCATTAAAGGTCAGAGCCTTGAGAATGGGCTATCATATATATTTCAGGCTGTAGGCAACATTCTTTTACAAAGGTGAAGAGCCAGCATGACTCAGCACAGGTAACAGAGCCCAAGTGTTAGAGCTAAAGGTATAGGTCTGATATGGGGTCAGGTTTGTTCTTCTCTGTTACAAAAGTACAGATAGACATAGGCCTATTCAGATTTTATATTTTGTTATGTGTCACTAGTAATCTGTTGATCTCGAAATGTTTTGTTTATTTCATCTGGGATATCAAATTTGTTGGTAAAAATTACGAATTATTTCTGTAGTATCTTTTTTTTTTTTTTTTGCGGTACGCGGGCCTCTCACTGTTGTGGCCTCTCCCGTTGCGGAGCGCAGGCTCAGCAGCCATGGTTCACGGGCCCAGCCGCACTGCAGCATGTGGGCTCTCCCTGGACCGGGGCACGAACGAACCCGTGTCCCCTGCATCGGCAGGTGGACTCTCAACCACTGCGCCAGCAGGGAAGCCCTGTAGTATCTTTTTAATGTCTATAGGGATCTGTAATTTTGACTTTTCATTCTTAATATTGCTAATTTGTTTCCTCTTACTCATACTAAATAGAAGGTTATCAATATTATTGATCTTTTCAGATAGGTAACATTTGGTTTCATTGATTTTTCTCTGTCTGCTTTCTATTTCATTGATCTCCCAATCTTATTTTTATTATTTCTTTTCTACTTATTTTGGGTTAATTTGATTACTTTTCCCCCTAGCTTCCTAAAATGGGATCTTAGATAACTGATTTTATCACAAATTCTAATTTGTAATTAGAATGGAACATTCTGTTACCATTTTGTTAAAAAGTTTTTAAAAAATTTTATGTGTGATTTCTTCTTTTACCCATGGATTGTTTGGAATTAAATTGTTTAATCACCAGGGACTTGGGATTTCTCTCTCCCCGCCCTCCCTCCCTGCCACCCCTCTCTCCCTGCCCTCCTTCTCTCCCCACCCTCTCCCCCCCACCTTTGGAATGTTACTGATTTCTAATTTAGTTCTGCTGTGGTCAAAGAGTACCCAGTAAGATTTCGGTCTTTTGAAATCTGAGACTTGTTTCTTGGCTCAGCATGTGATTTACCTTGGTGAATGTTCCATGTACACTTGCAATGAACTTCTGTTCTGCAGTTGTTAGGTGTGCTGTTTTATAATTGTCAGTTTCTTTGAGGTGGTTTATATTATCATTCAGATCTTCTCTGTCCTACTGTCTAGTTGTATTGTCAGTTACTCAGAGAGGCGTATTGAAGTCCTGTGAATTTGGTTATTTCTCCTTTTAGTTCTGTTAGTTTTTGCTTCATATGTATGGAAATTGTATCATGAGGTGCATGAAGTTTATAATGTTTATCTTTCTCCGTGTAGTGACCCTTTAACATTTTTGGTGTCACCCTTTTTGTGTCTAGTAGTACTCTTTTGTCATGAACTCAGTTTTGTCTAAAATTAGTACAGCTACTCTGGCTTTCTTATGCCTGTTGTCTGCATGTGGTATATCTTCTTCCAGCTTCTTACTTTGAATCCTGATTTTTTCTTTTATTTAAAGTACCTCTCTTGTGTACTTTAAGCTTTTCAGTTGTTTCTTGCTTTTTTATCCAGTCTGGCAAGCTCTACCTTTTGTTTGGAGTGTTTAGTCCATTTTAATGTAGTGCAGATGATTCTCAGGTTGTATAAAACTTGAGCCACATACAGTTTTAATAGCAGAGCTGTCATTGGAGAATCACAGAAGTAGTTAATATATAAATATCTTACTTTCATGGCCACATGATGATACTTTTGATTCAGCAGTGAACTTGCAGACTAGTTAGGTAAACAGTTCTTTGTGTGCTCATTCATGTTAAAATGTATTTCTTATCTTTTTACTTCTTACATAAAAAACAGTTTTATACTGATAGAGAGGAAGAAGATGTAATAAATGTGTTGGCCTCTCTTATTGCAAGAGGAGGGTATTCTTAGTAACCACAGGCATACTCCTTAATGTGCGTCAGCAAAGATAGGTTTTATTATATTTTACTATTTTAAATTGTGAATACCTGTGAATGCAAAATTGTTTTATTCATAAATTTATGTTATATATATATTAAATACATATTAAAATATGACAAAGCAATGGTGCTACCTCTGGAATGTCTTACATAGAAATGTTTCTGTGTGTGCTGTACCAGGTATATGTTTCTCCAAATGAAATTTTAATTAGGCTTATTGTACATGTTTAGCATATATGTAAATTTTAAGCATAATTGCTATATAACATAAATGGACCATATTATTCTAATGGAATTAATTCAGCCAGCTTTAAAGGTGTACATTTATTTGGCCTTTTATAAAATAGACCTTTATATTTATGCTTGGAAACTGCCCCAGAGCCCTTTAGTTTGAGACTAGGGTTTTCTGGAAAATATCATGCTGACTTATTTTTCCTAAATTGATACTGGATTTTATTATTTGAGCTCAGGTATCTTTCCCATTTTCTAAATAAAGTTCAAATTCTTTGACTTCTCTTTCTCAGAAACTTATTTGTATGCTTATGTTTACCTTCTCTTGCTAACACTAAACATATATATCTTCACTATGTATAAGTAAAATTTATAATCATGCAGCAAAGATTTCACCTTTGCCTGGACAGTTTTATTCCCTGAAATATGGATGGCTGTTAGACGTTTGGATTAAGCTTTTTACATATTCAAGAGAGTGTATATGTGTTTGCTTACTTATTTATGCACACCCACATCTCCTTCAACAAAGGATGAAAGGCCTCCAGTAGCTTAATCGTTAGTTTTTATCTCTGATCTATAAATATCACTATTTGTTAACCATTGAGTATTAATCATCTTTGTTTTCTGCGCTATACCCCGATGCCTGGTACAGGGTAGAGAGGCACTAAATATTTGTTGAATGATGGAATAAGTAAATCAGGTCCAAGTCCAAATCACATTTGATCACCCAGAACTTGTTGTTGTAAAGCTGGCAAAGCAGAGTATGCAGATAAGCCTACTCTAAGAATCATTTTCATCTTCCTCTCTTTCATTGTAAAAAATTAAGTCTATAGAATTTCTGTCAGAGATCTTCTATTTGTTCCTTGTAAATGGACTTCACTAAAGCATCTGGCCCTGGATTAGCTTTGCAGTGCTTCGGACTTCAGTGAATGTTGAGTCTGTTCCATCTCCCAAATAAGACATTGCCAGGAGGCCCTTGTTTTATACTTTGCCTAAGGTGTATGATCAGGATTCTTCTGAAATTCATTCCACACTCACACCCTTTGCTTAAATTCTTCTCTTTTTACTATTTCTCCGTTAGATTAGTCCCCGTTAATTGGTTGTAGGGTGGTGGTTTTTTTGTCTCAGGATTTTGGTTGAAAAGAGTAATAGTTGATAATGCTATATGATTTCTTTTTATGGAAATCCAGTAATTACAAGAACACCTTATTTAAATCAGTCTTGACAAGCACCTTTGCTAGGGTTTTATTTATGTTGTAACAGGATATTGGACTCTACCTTTTATTATATTGTTAATGATAGTAGAAGTGAAATGCTGAAAGAGACCATGTAGTGAAGTTTTCTGGTATAACCATGACCTTTTCAACTGATTATCAGCATAATAATATACAGATTTGAGTTTTTATTTATTGTGCTTTGACCAATTAGAAATATTTTGAACTTTTGTTGTGAAAATTTTTTGTTTTAGAAATTTACCAATGTGGTTCCCTTTGGACTGAGAACTTCAGACATTCACTTGTGTTCAAAAGTTACACGAAGCAACACTTCTCACACAAATTATATGACTTAATTCATTTTGTCTTGTTTGAAGATGACTTTTTAAATTTAAAACTTTCATATTTTATTCCTTTTTAGAGAATCTGTAGCTTTTACTTAAAGTTGACTTGATGCCTCTGTTCTTTCCCCTAAATATAACAGAGAGCGTTATCAAAGGTTCTCAGGGGTGGGTGAGATAATAGGCCACTTACATTATCAGCCTCTGGGAACGGCATCTTCATTACTTATTGTAGTAGTGATTTTATTTTTGATAATTTTTTTAACACGGAAGTCTGGCTATAAGTTCTTTTGCTCTGTTGTGTTCCCGATTCAGCTCATTACAGTTGTGGCCCCACTTTGCTTTTCAGTGTGAACCACTCACAAGTTTCTTTAGCCATTTCTTTCTTTTATCTCTTTTTAATATAATAGTTTTATTGAAATATAATTCATGTACTATATATTTCACATATTTAAAGTGTACAATTTAATGGCTTTCTATATTCAGATTTGTGTTAACTACCACCACGATCAATTTTAGAACATTTTCACCCCCCAAGGAAACCTGTGCTCATTAGTCACTCCCCATCTCCCATCTCTCCTCACCCCATCCAGGCAGCCTTTATTATATTATTATTATATTCTGCCTTCCATGTCTATGGATTCCCCTGTTGTGAACATTTCATTTAAGTGGAATTGTGTAATATGTGGTCTTTTGTAACTGGTTTCTTTCACTGAGGGTAATGTTTCCAATTTTCATCCATGGTGTAGTTTTTATATATGTGTGTGTGTGTGTGTGTGTGTGTGTGTGTAACCATTTTTATGTATAACCATTTTATTTCTCTTCCTGGTCAGCTTTGTCTGTCTGTATGTCTTAAAATGCGACACCTGCACTAAAGCAACGCTTGTCAGATTTGATCAGCATATGGTGTCAAGGAGTTAACCTCAGTTGTCCCAAAAGCTCACCTCGGTGCAGTCCAAGCCTTCATGAATGTGCACATCACATTCATTGTTTTCTTGTGTTTTATCTTTGTCCTGTTTTGTTTCATTTTTCTTTGCATTTTTGCCTTTCCTAAGCCATTTATCTCCCGCTCTCAGCTTTTTGACTGAATTTTCAGCCAGGCAGGGGACTTTAAATTTATCACTGTTATTTTCATTGTATTAGGTATCAACTATTGGTCAGTTGCCTGATGTCATTAATAACAGCAACAATATTAATAATCAACAAAATTAAAATGTATTTGTTGGTTGAGTGCTTATATGTTAGGCAAAAGTTTAAGTGCTTTTTATGAATGAATTTATTTCATCTTTGTAACAGTTCTGTGAGAAAAGTACGGTTATCACCTGCAGATTAATAGCCGCACTCTGTCATATTTATATACACATAATAATTTAAACTTGAGGGTAATCTAGAATTGAGGCCAGTGCCTTACAACAGTCCTCTTGAAATGTCCATTGAATCTGCAGTTTGGGGGATTTGCCATTCATCAAGTTAAAAACCCTTCACGCTGCAGCCTGGCTGTGTATCTCTATCCTTCCTCCTAGGCTCTCAGCAGGGACGGATGAGTGTGATTCAGCTTTTACTTTTGTTTGGCAAAAGTTAGAAAGTTCCTTTGCTAATTTAAGAAATTTCTTTCTCATAAGATTTTTTTCCAAGCTAAATACTGGTAAAATATTTTGAGGTTTACATGGTGTTTTGAAAACTGTCTACTTAACATCAATCAGTTGGAATTTTAACATCTGTGAATCTATATTAAGCATTAATATTAACATAATAAGTATTTAGCAAGTCAGGATAAAAGCCCTTAGCCTTTTTACATCGAAGAAGAGGCTTTAATAAAATCATTCATTCATTTATTTGTTCAGTAATAAACGTGATGGAGTCCCTGCTCTTTGCAAAACCCTAATGGGAGAGCATTTGCTGAAAGTGTTGAAATCTAAGTAAGTGTTTAAATCTTAGAACAGCGTGGGCCCATGAGTTTTGAAAAGGCTCACATATGAACATAACTTCTAAAATGTACTGTAGAATATTAAAATTTATATTTGTCCTAGTATGTGTGTTTCTTATACTAGTTTGAAGTATACTTCAGAATACTTTTTTTTTATAGCTCTCCTAGATAAATTTTTTTACCCCCAAAGTTTGAAGGTCGGTGTATTAGTTTCCTGTGGCTACTGTAACAAATTACCACAAACTTGGCGACTTAAAACAACAGATTTTATTCTTTCCTAGTTCTGGAGGCCAGAAGTTAGATACCAACATGTCAGTGGGGCCATGTTCCCTCCATCTCCACAGGGGGAGAATCACTCTTTGCCTCTCCCAGCACTGAGTAGCTCCTAGCTCTCCTCCTTTACGGCCCCGTCTTTCTCTGCTTGTCTTCCCATTGCCATGTTCTCTGTGTGTCTGTGTCTTCTCTGTTCCGTGTTTCCCACTGCCTCTCTTTCATAAGGATGCTGGTCACTGGGTATAGGGCCCGCCTGGGTCATCTAGAATTGTCTGCTCATCTTAAAATCCTTAACTTAATCACCAGCACGTCTGTAAAGACCCTTTTTTCAAATAAGGTCACAATCACATGTTCCAGGGATTTGATGCAGATATCAAAAATGGTGGTCATTTTTTAGCCTGCCACAGTTGGATTTTACTGTTACACAAAATGTTACTAAAATAAATTATAGTACTTATTTTTAATTTTTTGTAATAGTTTATTTTTACTTCCTTTCCTTTTCTATCAGTTACTGTTTATTTAGATTGTGGACTTTATAATATTGAGAGTATTAAAATATTCTAGTAGTGACTGTGATATTTCTGTAACATTTGAGGACATTTGACTTATAAAATACTGTCATATTTGTATTGGCATAAAGTATAGTGTATCTGGCTTTCTTGGTACAAAGAACATTTATTTAAATAACAGCATTGTCATGTACAACCACCATATTGACTGATTTTTTCTGACCTGTCAGGTTGCTGAGTATTTCTTCCTTGGCTCTGCCCTAGGTGGACCCAGCCTGCCCCAGTTGAGTCAGAGGGCACCTGCCCCTCAGGGCCCCTCGGGGGCAAGGTCTCGTGCTGCTTGTAGGCCGATCTCTGAGCGGCCTGGGGTCAGCCCTGGCTACCTTTGAAGCTATTGCTCTTTTAAGTTTCTGCCGTCTGTCCCATTTCCTGTCCTGCAGCGCTGCCCCGACCAGCTCTCTTCTCCAGGAGACGGATTATTCCCCCATAGCCGGTCACTTTCTGGGCTTCTTAAATCACTACACCGACTGCCCACCCTTGCCCTTCTTGCTGCCCTGCCTGTTGGTTGGCCCGCCTTCTCCCTGCCCATACTATTGGTTGGGTCGTGTATTCCTGCTTACTCGAGTACTTTGGAGTACTACTTACTCAGGGATTTTTGGGAAGGTTGGCTCTTAACTTTCCTCCATTCCGCCCCCCTCCCCCGCCCCATGTCACGAATGAGGTGTAAGTTTTCCTGTGTCTCAGATCAAGTCTACCTTGACTTGATGCCTCCGAGTCATCATTATTGGTGGCCATCACACAAAATTGTGTGTGGCTGTGGAGAGTTTCAGATCTTTGGTTTGCATAATGTTGGGTTGGCCAAAAGGTTCGTTTGGTTTTTTCCATAAGATGACTCTAGTAGCATTTAGTTGTCTTTAACTTCATTCAAAACAATTTCATTAGATCGTAGGTGATGGCTGTCATATTAGTGTGCATTTAAAGAAAGACTTATCAAAATTGGTGAATTTTTGTGTAGCCATTTTAATATTGAAGATGGAAGAAAAAAAAGCAACATTTTTGGCATATTATTCTTTATTATTTCAAGAAAGGTAAAAAACGCAACCCAAACGCAAAAAAATGATTTGTGCAGTGTATGGAGAAGGTGCTGTGCCTGATCGAACGTGTCAAAAGTGGTTTGCAAAGTTTCGTGCTGGAGATTTCTTGCTGGACGATACCCCGTGGTCAGGTAGACCAGTTGAAGTTGATAGTGATCAAATCGAGACGTTAATTGAGAAGAATCAATGTTCTACAACGTGGGAGATAGCCGACATACTCAAAATCAAGCGTTGAACGTCATTTGCACCAGCTTGATTATGTTAATCACTTTGATGTTTGGGTTCCACGTAAGTTAAGCGAGAAAAACTTTCTTGACCATATTTCCGCATGCCATTCTCTACCTAAATGTAATGAACACGTTCCGTTTTTAAAACAAGTTGTGACGGGCAATGAAAAGTGGATACTGTGCAATAATGTGGAATGGAAGAGATCGTGGGGCAAGTGAAATGAACCACCACCACCAACCACACCAAAGGCCGGTCTTCATCCAAAGAGGTGATGTTGTGTATATGGTGGGATTGGAAGGGAGTCCTCTATTATGAGCTCCTTCCGGAAAACCAAACGATTAATTCCAACAAGTCTTGCTCCCAATTAGACCAACTGAAAGCAGCACTTGACAAAAGCTTCCAGAATTAGTCAACAGAAAACACATAATTTTGCATCAGGATAACACAAGACCTTGTGCTTCTTTGATGACCAGGCAAAAACTGTTACACCTTGGCTGGGAAGTTCTGATTCATCCGCCGTATTCACTGGACATTGCACCTTCGGATTTCCACTTATTCCGGTCTTTACAAAAAATTTCAGTTCCCTGGAAGACTGTAAAAGGCACCTGGAACAGTTCTTTGCTCAAAAAGATAAAACGTATTGGGAAGATGGAATTATAAAGTTGCCTGAAAAATGGCAGAAGGTAGTGGAACAGAAGGGTGAATACGTTGTTCAATAAAGTTCTTGGTGAAAATGAAAAATGTGTCTTTTATGTGTACTTAAAAACCAAAGGCACTTTTTGGCCAACCCAATAGTTTGCCGGGTTTTGGAGTCTTCTACAGTGAGGCTCTCTTGCGCCACTGCTCTGTGTTAAAAATCACACAGTCTCTCTCATTTGTTCTTTCAGACCTGGTGTTTGACTGGGAAATCCAGAACTGTGAGGAAGCCAGACAGCTAAGGTTCAGGGTGAGGGCTTCGAGGTTCTCCAGGGCCATTGCTGGAGGGGCAATACTGTGGTTGCCCAGAGCCTTTTTGCTTATTTTTTAGTCACTAGCTTTGTTCTTTGAGGTTTCTAGATAAAAGAGCAGTCACTCAGAAATTTTCCCAACTCAGTAATCTCACATGCTTTGGTGTATGCCTCTTTGATTTTCTTTGTTCCATTACTTTATCATTGCAACCAAAAAAGCATATGTGTACTATTGTTTACACAGCCTTAAAATTACTCTTCAAAAATCACCAAGGTTGGGCTTCCCTGGTGATGCAGTGGTTGAGAGTCTGCCTGCCGATGCAGGGGACACGGGTTCGTGCCCTGGTCCGGGAAGATCCCACATGCCGCCGAGTGGCTGGGCCCGTGAGCCATGGCCGCTGAGCCTGAGCGTCCGGAGCCTGTGCTCCGCAACGGGAGAGGCCAGGCCACAGCAGTGAGAGGCCCTCACCAAGGTTAGGGTTGTTGAGCCCCGTGGATTGGAAGCAGTCATTTCTGCACCTAAATTCTACTGGGTAGGTATTAAAGCACTTTCTGTAAATGTCTTTCCCTTAATACTGATGGAACTGATCTTGAGGTTGTTTTTGTTTATTTATTTTTTTAAAAATGAACTGTTTGAAGGAATCTAGTTAAAATTGACCCATAGCTGACCTTTCACATGTACTTTCTAGTTCAGTTTAGTATTTATGAATGGGTTCGCTAACACCTACGTGAGAGGGATAGAATAGTGTTTTTTCTGTCACCCTCTAGGTTAGAGCCTTATTGTTTTTCTGTTTTCAAGGCTGTGAAGATTCTAGAAGTAAGTGAAAAAAAGAGTTTTAATTTCCCCTGTGGCCCTGAACAGTTTCTACTTGTGAGCTGAAACAGGTCTTTCTAAACTGACAAATAATTATGATCCCTGAATCTGCCAGTAGTTTTCTCACTGTGGCCAGAGTTACACTCATTCTGTATCATTAAGCTGAATCTTGTCATTAGTGGATTTGTCTGCTGAGTCCTAAGGAGTCAACCTCCCTTTAGATACACTGGGCTGGCAGCTTAGACCCACGGCAGCCTAGGGTTCTTTACGTCCGGTGCCTGGACTCACACACAAAAAGCAGGAGGAAAGATTTTGTTTCTGAGAAACGAGGTTACATACATGTTAACTGTGTAGATGATTAACTATGCATAATTTCATTTAAAGACCTGTGGCATAAACCATTGCAGCTTTCACAGAGGCCTGAAAATTAACACTAACCTTAATCCCTAAGGTGTAAGTGAAGCCTCTGCAGCAGCTAGTCAGTGTTTGGCCCGGGCAGTTTGGCTATATTGTTCAGTGGCTATATTGTTTGTTTATTTTTCTAAAGGAGTGTATAATATTCTTTCCATTTATTTGTTTTTTAAGACTATTCTTTAGAATTTCAGCTTTAAGAAACATCTATAAAGAGAAAGAATGTTAAAAACTGGGAAGTTCCAAAAAAGACCTTCTTCAGCCCCTCTGTTACAGATGAAGAATCCAGGGGCCACAGTGCTGCACAGAGCAGCGGCCTCCAGGCTCCTTTGCCCAGGCTGCTGCTCCTCCAGTGCAGCCTGGTAACTTGCTCCTGAGATTCTTAACAAGTCACCAGGTTCTCTGTTGTTTCCCTTCTGAATCCTGTCTGTCATCCTGTCTTGTAAGTACTGTAGAATAAAGTTAATTCCTGTGGCGCTCTAAAGCTGGTTCACTTTCCTTATCACCAGTGCTGTTTCCCGTGACAGTCATCCCGTCCCATCCCTTTTTGGTCGGCTCTCCTTAATGGAACATTTCCTTCTCCAGGAGTCATGCTCAGTGATTACCACGTACCTTATTTCATCCTAAACAGTCCTTCAAAATAGGTTCTGTATTCTTCCTTTCTGCAGCTAAGAAAACTGAGGTTTAGAAAAATATTTAACTTGGTTTCTGTCACATAGCTGGTGGCAGAACAAGTGTTTGAATCAAAGCCAGGAACCCTGTCCTGTTGAGATTTCACCTCTGCGGAACTCCCAAACCTGTGTCTTTGGCCCAGGAACTCTTCAGCTTCTCCTTTCCAGGTGTTTGTGTTCGTAAGGACAGTAGGCAGATGGTCAGAAATGGCCAAGACAGTCAGAGTTTGGTTTGTTCTGTATTTTAAAAACATACTGCCCTCAGCTGAAGTGCCAGCATTTGGTGTTTACTTTCTAATCATCTTGTGGTTGAGGCTCCTGTTCTGTGTGTTTAAAATAGCTTCAAAAACACTATAGCCAGGAGATGGTGACCTGTTAATTTCTGGATACAATATTGTGTGGGAATTAACTGTGAACGAGAAATGATACAATGCTGTATCAGCCATGGGAAACTCGGTTAAAAGTGCAGTCTTATCTAGACATAATACTGCCTACTTCTACTTGCTCCTGGAGTAGTGTTTTTAATTTGGTTGTTGCTCTTCATTAAGTGTAGGCAAGGTTAATCATATTACTCTGTTGATTTTTCACATCTGCTCTGTGGAGTCATGTTGGTTTTTCAGCAGAGCAGATATCACCACAGTCACTGACACTTTTGTGTTTTTGTCATACATTTATTTCATTATTTTGTTTATGTGCGTGTGTTTCCTCTTCTCTGAGCCGCTCGTTTCCTCCTCCTGCCTACCCACCCCGCCCCAGGTTAAGAAAAGACCTTGAGCTTGCTGTCTCCCTGTGGCTGGAGGAGCCCCCGAGCCCACTGCTCCCACCAGATCGCCGGTTCTAAGCTGCTCCAGTGTAGATGTCTGGGGCAGGGGCTGAGTCTCGGCCTTCCTAGAAATTGGGCTTATGTTAGACTCCTCGCTATGCTGCTTTCTAGAGAAGTGGCCCCCAGCAAGATACTGAACCTCTCAGTTTTGTTTCCTCATTTTTAGTACTCTTGCCACAAACGAGTGGTGTGAGGGATGATGAAATCATAATGACCTAGTGGGTTCCTAGTACATGCGATGCCCAAGAAGTGTTGGTTCCCCTCCCTTCTCCTTTGTGACCCCAGGGTCTGGCATAATTCCTGGAACATTGTACTAATTCAGAGGGTGTTGGAGGGGGAGGGTTGGTGCAGCGACAATGTATTTCCTTCTGAAAATTAACGGAATCTTTCCCTCAGCCCTTACTCTCAGCAGTTAAATTCTGTCTTTGCCATCGTCTCTAAAATGTGTGCCCATAGGAGTATTTAGAGAAATGTATCCTCTCCAGTGCTTAAATAGCATTATTTGGAGTGACAGTAGCCAAACAAAAATAAACATTGTGCTTTTAGTCTTAACTCTCGTTTTTACATGTATACATGTGTCATATTTTGAACTTGGTACTAGGTCATTGGCGATGGAGGAACGATTGAAAATATATAGGCATTTGTGAATTACAGATTATGAGAAAAAACTTTTTAAGTTGTGTCTTAGATGTCAGCAAGATTTCTCTCATGTTAGTGACAAATAATTGAAATAATTAAAGCTACATGAAGGATTTTAAGAACTTTTCCAAATTCCACTTTTTTTCCCCTAAGTTATTTTGGCAGTTTATTGTAAATAGTGCATTTTGCAGAGCAAAAGACTTTGAAATCTAATATTATCCTTAATGGACTGCAATTATTTAATATTTAGCGTGAATGCAATCTAACTCAGGTAGGCTTTTTCTGCAGTTATTCTAACGGCTGTAATTGCAAAAGGATACTTTAGTGTAGCAGAAGCTGCCAGATGCAATGCCATTTGATCTAAAAAGGTCACAGTAAAAGGGACATTTAAATTAAGTTATAAATTACAGTTGAAGAACAATATTTTGATGTGTGAGACCAGGGATGACAGAGCGGGAGATGTAATTCATGGGTTCATTATAGAACAGAGGTGCCTGACAGCTGAGCCGTGCCAAGAGGAAAATTTATTTGCAACATCACGCAGACAGAAAATGGCAGCTCAGATGAAAAGCCTGAGTAGAAACTTGAAACCTTGTGGTAATACGTGGAGTTTATGCTAATCAGACTGCCCCAGACCCAGCGATGTTTAATGATTGCTGTAATATAAATGAGGTGTTAGGACATGTGCACATTTTCAATCTTATTTAAATTAAGACCTCGTCCTTGCTCTGTAAAATAACACACTTTATAACCAGGCCTTAACGTTGATTCTCTCACCTCCCTGTCCAATATACAGATTTGCTGAAATTCCAGAATTGTTTAGGCAGGAGAGTTAAAGCTTGAAACAAGAATTCCATTCATGGCCGCTTTGAGGAAGGATATAATTTAATGTTTATAGCAGAGTCCATGAGAAGTTCAGTCATGAGTTAATTAAACTGTAGGCAGTCATTAAGTATTATTTATTCTTTCGAGAAGCTTGCCAATAAAGCACTTATATATATTAAATTACAGAAAGTAATAAGCAGGGGATGATTTGTCAGGCTGAGTGGAGAGTAGCAGGTTTAACTTGGGCAATTTTGCAGAAATGTGTTTTTCTTCTTGTGGCCTGACCCTTTCTTCCTGCTAATCACAGAGAGGTCAGGGGCTGTCACAGGACACTTGAGGCTACATAGTCCCCAGCACGGCGGGCACCTTGAACGTCCGGGTGTTTGAAGAGTCTCGGGGAAGAGACGTGTCCCTAAAACATTACTCCCCGTGATGATACCGCTGGACAGCTTATGGTTGTTTGGCATTTCGGGTTATCTTGTCACAGTGTCTCATTTCTGGCTTTTCATGGTCCTTTGACACAGCTGAGGGCTGGTGTCGTGAGGCCCATTTGACAGACGAAAACCTCAACTCAGCTGGTTTGTGACGAAGCTGCTTAATAGGAATCTATCCCCCGGCGCAGGCTCTGAGCTGTGTTCTCGAGGCTACAGAAGGCCTTGACCATGGAGCGGTTCGTGCAGAGGGGGCTGCTGAGCACCTGGAATCTTTGAGTCATTGAGATTTTTATGCAACAGCCAGCTGTGTCCAGTTACAGAGGGCGCGGTGTCTTTGGCTCTGTGTGATTCAGTGTTGCAGTTCCTTTGTTGAGCAGAACCAGACTAGGAGTTTGTTACACAGAAACTGCCATTGTTTTCAGAACCATCCCCCTCGGCGCCCCCAACCAGGTCCACCCTGCTGGTATACTTGGGCCGTCTTAGGCGGAACCGTGTGTAGCATTCGGAGTTGCTCAGGAACTCTTTGTGGAATGACTGGAAGGAAGGCAGAGAATGTGGTGGGAGCTGCCTACCTCCAGGGCTGGGACGTCCCACTGGGTCTCAGGGCACCAGAAGGCGTGGCCGAGGAGGGTGGACACCTAAGGGGGAACAGCCACCCTGGACTCCTTCACAATGAACAAACCCAAATCGAAGAGAAGAGCGCAACCTGAGGATTCTGTGGAATAAGTGTGGGGAACCAGGTGACGGGCTGCTGGAAGACAGCAAAGCAGGGTGGTTCCACGATGGAGTCACTTAAAGGGCTAGCGGATTGGTGAAAAATCGCCATTTTGTTATCAGATCCCCCAGATAGTGACCTGTGGTTTAGAGGAAGGTGGCTTTTACTTGTGCATAAGTGCAGACTTGCAGTTCGGTGATGTGGAAGCAGCAGATTTACAAGTGCATGCTTCCCTGATCATCGGATTAAACACACACACATGCACGCACGCACGCACATGCACACACAGGCCCTGTGATGATGAATTTGAAAACGGTGGTTTCTGTGGAATGACTTTCTGCTTTAGTGGCTGGCAGGTAGTGGCGATAGTGTAAGATCTAAGTTCTCTTACCAGTAGCTTGTGAAGATTGGAAGCTGATTGAGTAAAGATGCTATATCTTGGTCCCTGCTTTTTGCAGTGATCTTTACCCAGTAGCTCAAAAATGGTACATTTCTCTATACATTAAAATTGCATTTAATCCCAGATTTTCCCAGCCAAGCTTGGCTGCAAAATGGACAGAAAGGTTTACTTATCTTGCTTTAATTACTCTTCTAAGACTACAAAGTGAAGCTGTAAGACATTTGAGGGTCTTCATTGCAATTCCTTTGAAAAATCTTCTCTAGGGTAAGGGTAGAAAATCTTATTCACAATGAAGAACCTTTTACCTTAGCAATATTGGGAAGCCTGCACTGAATTTCCTATATTGATGTATCTGTGTGATTGTGATCAGGTGTTTAAAATTTGAAACTCACATGTTTTTCACTGGTTGAGATCATCCCAATTCTTCAGAGCTTGACACGGTATTAGAGGGGAATATTTTCAATGACAATTTTTAGAGATTTGAGATAGCCAGTGTTTTGGTTAAACTTACCAACTCTAGTTTACATGAGCAATACAGTTGAAACAACCAGTTAAGCTCTAGCTCAAACATTATTTTGGCCCCAGTCTGAAGAAAGAAAATCTTCATACTCATCTAGAAAACAGACTCTTTTTAAGAAGTGCTTTCTTGTGCATGATATGATATGTTAAGGAAGGAGGTGGAACCCAACAACTCAACCCATTTTAGGACCCTAGAGTTTGGATGCGACATTTAGATAGATGTGTCACACTAGAACAGTACTTGAAACTGATTCTCAGGCCAACGTTTCTGAGGTACGTCACCTGTGTTACTCCCAGCTCTATTCATCCCTAGCACCCCGAATAGTGTCTGGCACAGTTTAGCTCTCAGTAAATATTTGTGGAAGGAATGAAGGATATCCTGAACTCCCAGTAGTTTTCCCAAAGTGCTTGAAAGATAATCAACAAAAGAAGCAACATGGGCTGTAACAACTATTAATATGTTAGAAATATATCTTCAGTAAATATAATTGAAGTATTTCTTTAAAGATGTAAAGCTCTTAGAATTTCTCAGACAAGATTCCTGGAAAGTGGGAGTGTTTGTACCATTAAGAAGGCAACTGTTTAGAAAGGTTCCTTTGGGTTTCCTGGGAAGGGGGTGTGCCAGAGCAGAACTTTGTACTGGCCTTTACGAATTATCGATAACAGCACAGTAACACTCTAACTTCGTTTGTTCAGTCAGTATTTGTCACTGTTGGCAAATAATCCCACACCTTTTACTTTTCAAATGTGTTTTTGTATAGGGGTGAGAGAGGTAGACACTCTGGATATTTATGGAGTTCATAGCATGGAAAGGTCAGGAAGAGGAATATTTTAAGAGGACAGGCTGACAGTGGATCAAATGAGAGGAGGGAATTATCCGTTATTTAGGTTGCCCCATACGTCGCAACAGCTTTTTCAGGGTAAAGTATGATCTGAAATAAAGGTTTGTGAAGGAAGCGTGAATGCTGGGATATGTTTTGGGGAAACGTCTTTCTCTACTAAGCACCTCCCTAGAAATTTGACTGGGGGCATCGTGCAAGCAGGAGCTAGCCTCTCCAGTAAACCAAACGACCACAAGTTCAGCAAGTCACTCAAAACATTTCTTCCAGCTCATTTAAAGCTCTCCTTGGTTCACCAAAAGGCAGGAATGTCATAGGGATTCATGACTTCACTTCATTCACTTGTTCACTTTTGGAATGCGCCTTATGTTCTTGTGAGTAATTTCCTGTTTTCAGCCGTATAAGATTTAAATTTTTTTTCTGTGTCCTGTACCAGAGTTTTAATCAAATTTCATTAATTATTAACGTGAGTAATTATGTGAAACATAAGTGCGTTTGTTTATAGTTTCACAATTTTTTTTTCTGTCTCTGAAAAGGCTACTGTCTAATCTAGAGAATTAATGAAAATTGAGTAGAGACTGCTTCCTTCATTTTTTTTCTCTTTCCTTTTAAAAATAAACAGCTAACACTCATTTAGCATACTATGTGCCAGGTACCGTTCTAAGCAATTTTACATGCATTTTCTAATGTTGTCCTCACAATAGCCCTAAGAGGTAGATGTTATTATTATACTCATTTTAAAAGATGACAAAATTGAGGACCAAAGAGGATAAGTAATTTGCCCAAGGTCACACACCTAGTAAGTAGTAGAGCTAGAATTCAAATCCAGATAATCTGGCTCCAAAGTCCATAGTTTTTCATCACTCTCCTTATAATTACCCCATTTACTATAATGACCTCTTATAAAATGTCGTTAATTTGCCATGAGCTTTTTATTAAGAATTTATGATTTGATCAACTTGAATTGATTTCAAAGTGTCACTATCGTGTGCTTTTTAAAAAAATTAGCCATATAATTTTTCCTTTTATTCACTTCTGATCCATGCTGTTAATAAGCTCTCATTACAGATCCTCATTATATTATAGAACTTGGCAAATACCTGCTTGTTCTGGGTATCAGGCGAAGTATGAAATGCTGACTTTATTTTTATTTTATATACTTCTGAAAGGAGGCCAGATTGGACGGTTTTCAAACATTTGCACATTCTAGTATTTTAGTATAGTATTTTGTTTATTTAGTATAATATTTATATGCACTATTTTATTTTTAAAATAGTCTAATGATGAATGTCATAAAAATATGTAAGTTAGTATCTAGCATTCATATGCATTACATACACCCCACACAAATAACAACTCACCCACACCCAAACTCTACCACCACCAAAAGCAGGATTCAGCATTGATCATTGTTATAGGTGTTTCGTTTTGTTTTAAGGTAGTTGACTTAATAATTAACTTGTAGCCTGTACTTCCTTGGATAGTCTGGACTTAAACTGGGGCCCTGTAAAGTGGGAGACTAACTCGGGAAATTTTAATTTTTAATAACTTTTTGTTCTGCTGAACAAGCAATGAAAATGGGTATTTGTGATAATCCCTTCCAATAGCAGTTAAACGATTAGAAGAGAGACTTGATGTGTATGTCTCAAACTTTTATTTATTTGTTTATTCATCCATACAAACAAACAAATATTTATCACAGGCTTACTATATGCCCAGCCCTGGGGCTACAGCAGTTGCCAGGAAGGCAATCTATAGGGTCTCCTTGGAAGTCTTCTGTTAAGGAGGGGAACACAGGGCTCTCTCCTTCGGTTGCGTCTGTAGCTCCTGGCCTACACCTAGGTGATAGTAATTGCTATAACCTGCTAGAACTTTTTATCTTGTATGTGTTGTATCCCCACAGCACATCCCCACTAGTTTGTGAGTCTCTGCAAATAAAAGCCGTGACTTACCAGTTAATAAGGTTTGTACTGTATTTGTACTGGGGATTCAGCAAAAGCTGGTGAATTGTTCAAATAAGGGATTGAAGCACTGGTGAAAAGATCAGAATGTCCATTGCATGAGGGCATTTTTGCTCACTGCTGTATCCCCAGGGTCTGCTGTGTGGCCTGGAGCATAATAGGTACTCAGCCAACATCAGGCTTAATGAATTTGAAGACACTGAGATTTAGATTTGGGTTGAGTCCACCTAAGGACAATAGTTGAAGGCCTTTATTAACTTAAGAAGTATTTCTGTGTATCACCTTATGCTACAGACTGTGTTAGGTACTGGAGATACAGGTCTTAGCCAAAACAGATGCTTGTGTCAGAGAAATAGATCTGTAAAGGAACGGCAGATTTCCAGTGAGAAATTTGGAGGGACAGCCATAGTTTGGGGAGGTCGACTGAGCCAGTGGATTTTTCTACCTGCTACTTCTCTGCATTGTCTGCAAGTTGAGACTTAGGAACCAGAAGTGGAGAGGGTCACAGGAGCCAAGGCAAGCATATCTTTGCAAGATAGAGAGGGTTCAGGGGTGCCAGGCACTGCCCAGGGTTGAAAAGGATATAGAGTGAAAAATAAGTTCAGTAGCTTTGACCAGAGAGAAGTCTGTTCCTAAAAGGACCATGTAGATAAACCAGCGTCTTCATGTATAGGTACTGAAAAGTTAGTATACTGTTAGATAATTAGACTTAAAGCTTTTATATTTAGGTACTTGAAATTTTTCTTAGCGAAATTACTACAGTTGAAAGATAAGAAATACTAATGGGATAGAACATGATCTAGCATGTCTTTGGGTCACTTTGGGGAAAATGGGACAAGAGTAGAGGTCACGTTGGCTGGGTTTGAGTCTTGCTCCACCACCTGCTGGCTTAGTGTGGTGAGCACCTTTACTTGACCTTTCCATGCCTCAGTCTTCTCATACGATAGTTCCTACCCCGTAAGATTAAGTGAGAGAAGACCTTCCTCATAGGATTAAGAATGGTAATGAGTTAATGGAATGTACTTAGCAATAGCCCAGGCCAGATGTTCAATAAATGTCATTGTTACTCTTAATCCTGTTTCTATTACTGCCAGAATATTCTCTGCCTTACCTGTTTCCCTTTTGCAGAACAGCTGAATTTGGGGGGGGGGTGTTGGATAAGAATGAATTATCATGCTGGCTAAAATGGCTCTGAGTCTTGTATGCTCGTCTCATGACTCTTCTGGTAGAGTAAATGCAGGGTCCCGCCTTTATTGATTTGCTCTCAGTTCTGTTATTTGGTGCAGTTAGCAGACTAAAGTTGTTGTTATTGTTTTAGCTCCATGAAAGCGGTTACGATGCTGGCAAAGCCCTGCAGCGCCTGGTAAAGAAGCCTGTGCCCAAGCTGATTGAGAAGAGCTGGACCGAGGACGAAGTGGTGAGCTTGCGGGGGTGGTGGGTGAGGGATGCTTTGCCTCGGGTCTTGGCGGGGCCGTGGCGGGGGGTGGGGCAAGGGGCGGGGTCTGCCTTGGGTCCAGGGCGTCGGGGGCTAGCCTCTCGCTGTTCTCCCAAGGTCCAGTCGTGGACGCAGGCTGTCCATGGCATCTGTCAGTCAAGGGAGGGAGCCTTGAAGCCTCATAACTGTATGGAAAGACTTGATTTTAGTAAGCATTGGTTCTGTAGATAATGGGAAAGATTTTCCCAAGTGTCATGGAAAGAGGGAGAAAAATTAATAGTTGTTCTTTAAAAAAATTAGTTTGGGTCGGTTGGTTTGTTTTGGGTGCAAGCTAGCTTTTGATACCTCCCCGTATTAAGACACAATCATTTTAGAACCAGTTGGTACCCAACCTAGAGTAGGGCTGCTACCCCGTTTTTATTGTGTAGGCTGGCAGGGTCCCTAACCTGCTGAAGGACAGTAGTCAAGAGCGGGAAGCGGGGGCTCGATTAAATAAATACAGTGGATCTTTCATATTCATTCTGTTAGTGTGGCCCATTAAAGAAGGTGGGGAGATAGAAATGTATCCACAAATACAGATTTTTCATACCCATGGATTTTATCCCAGCAGAAAGAGTTCTCACGAAGCTACATCCCCCATCTCGTGACTTTGGAAAGGAATTGCTATAAAAGACTGAGAGATTTCTTGTGCTTTTGCAAATAGAGTCTTCAGTAGGAATGTCACCGCTTGACCTTTGCCATTTAGGTTGAACGAGATTAAGATGAGGGCTGGCACTGATACACATATCGATTGATTGTAAATTCCTTGCCTGTATTTAAAACTACACTAAGGAAGACTGTTTAGAAACTCTAAGGAAGACTGTTTAGAAACTGTATGGCTTTCCTGATCCTGCTCTTTCATTTTTTCAGCAGTATCTATCAAAGGCTTATTATGTGCCAGGTGCTGTGTTAGGAGCCATCAAGGGGAACACAAGGCCCCGCCTCACGAGGGGAGACCATCTGTAAATCAGTGTATGTCAAGGGGTGAGACATGGGCTGAGGAAAACGGTAGGGCAGCGAGGATGAGGATGAACTGGGTAGGGGGCTGTCTTCTGTAAGGAGGCTCAGGAAACGCCTGGTGAGCACCATTTAGCACCATTTGAGTAGAGACCTTAGAGAAGTGAGGAGGCAAGCCTTTTGGATGTCGGGGGCCCTAAGGTGAAAGCACGCCTGGCATGGCATGTTTGAGAAATAGGCAGGAATGTGTCTGAGGGGAGAGCGGTAGGAGAGGTGGGGGTGCCGGTCAGGGTGGCCTGTGGACCCATGTTCAGGGCCTTGCTGTTTGCTCTGCACGAGCAGCTTGAGCAGCTTCTGAGCAGAGGGACTCGATCTGCCGATGGGCCCTCTGGCTGCTGAGTCAAGCATGGGCTTTGGGGGCTGTTGTGAGAGTCCAGGCCTGAGACTGGGGATGGAGTAGCACAGCCTGGATGTCTGCTGAGCGGAGAGCCAAGGGGGCGTGTTCACAGAATGGCTACGGGTGCCGGATGGGTGCCAGATGCTGGTGGCTGGGGTTGAGAGGAATGGAATGGGAGAGGACTGGGAGGCAGCAGGGGGGACTGAAGTGGCCCTTGAAGGCTCAGTAATAGAGCGCCTTTTCAGCAGTCCCTTTGCACTCCTCACAGCATGAGACTGATGATGAAGCTGCTGTTGCTGTTTTGAAATTTAAAATGTTAAAACTTACATGATTAGTAGAGAGATGGAAACATCTTAAATATTTGTTATTCAGATAGTGGCCGAAGTGAAAATGTTAAACTCAGTTGTTTTGAAAAGTCATATATTAAAAAACTAAAAATAGAGTTGCCATATGATCCAGCAGTCCCACTCCTGGACATGTATCTAGAGAAAACTCTAATTTGAAAAGATACCTGCACCCCAGTGTTCATAGCAGCACTGTTTACGATAGCCAAGACATGGAAGCAACCTAAATGTCCGTTGACAGATGAATGGATAAAGAAGATGTGGTGTGTGTGTGTGTGTGTGTGTGTGTGTGTGTGTGTGTGTGTATAACATGAAATATTACTCAGCTATAAAAGAAGAATGAAATAATGCCATTTGCAGGAACATGGATGGGCCTAGTGATTATCATTCTAAGTGAAGTAAGTCAGAAAGAGAAAGAAATACCATACGATATTGCTTATATGTGGAATCTAAAATACGACACAGATGAACTTATTTACAGAACAGAAACAGACATAGAAAACAAACTCATGGTTACCAAAGGGGAAAGGGGGAGGGGGAGGGATTAATTAGGCTTTGGGGAGGAATAGATACAAACTACTATATATAAATAGATAAACAACAAGGCCCTGCTGTGTAGCACAGGGAACTATGTTCAATATCCTGTCATAAATCATAATGGAAAAGAATATGGAAAAAATATTTATATATGTATAACCAAATCACTTTGCTGTATAACAGAAATTAACACAACATTGTACATCAACTATACTTCAGCTTTTTAAAAAAGTCATATGGATGTTGTTTTCCACTGTAGACCTATTTATGTGAGAAGGAGGTAAGAGATTTGATGGATAAAAATTTTAAATTCTACAAAAAGCCTTTGTGGAGGACAGACGTAAGGGGATGGGACGCATGTGGCCCGTGTGACCCACCCTAGGTCCTGGTCAGTACTGACGAGCTGCGGTGGCTGTTTCAGACTCCCACTCCTTCACTTGGTGTGCGGTTCCTCTTGGTCCCTCCTCTTCTTCCGCCCCGTCGTCCCTCCCCTTTCACTGCTGCCTCTCCATCTCCTCACTCGCCATGACTCTCTCCTCCTCCATTCGTTTTTCCCTTGACCTTTCCTTCCCTCTGGAATTTTCAGATTCCAGCTTAAAAGAAAGCTCTTCCTGCTTGAAAGAAATCTGGCTTCCTTTTCCGGCAGCCCTTGCTTATATCGGGCACAGTGTGGGCCGTGTCCCCACGGCTGCCTCTTTGGGACTTTTCGCAGACAGTAGGATGAAGGGGGGCGGGCGGGATCTGACACATGGGGAAAAGCCCAGCTTAATTCTGAAAAATGAACCACGACTCCAGAGCGCTGCCCACTCCGAGTCCCGGATAATGGTCTTTAACTGCGTAAATCCTTGTCAGTCTGGACTCATTTTTATCGTGTTTGCTTCTTGTTTTAGTGTAAGTTTTGAGAAATGTTTTGGCAGTCGTCCAGCCCTTGCAGAGCCTAAGGATCAAACGGTTCCCTTATTCATAGGAAGTTAAGCTTCACTTTCTGAAACCTCAAAAGTGAATGAGAGAGAGTGATTGAATAATTGATAGGCCGAGGGAAGCTTCAGATGAATGTGTCCACATCACTTCTTTGAATCATTTTATGTGTCAGCAGGGCACGTAAACCAACACGACTCTTAACCTTAGCCTGGTTTTGGCTGTGAGTGAACGCCTGCTCTGTGCGTGTGGCCCCTTCTGCTGAATTTCCCACATTTTCTCACCCCAGGAATCACAAGGATAAGCAAAATAAATGGGCCCCAACTCAAATAAATACGTGAGCCTGCCTCTTTTTTTTTTCCCCTCTCAATGTTCTATATACTTGGACATTCTAGTTATTTTTAAACTTCATCGCCCCCAGTATATGAATCTGACCCAACTACCCAACATCTGACCTGACGCCAGTGTCGATGAACTTGCTTTCCTTTCACTGACCTGAATCAAGACTCTCTGTGTGAGAGGGTTGGTGCAGTGAGCACCTACCCGTGGGAACCCCTGGCTGTGCTGGGAGCGGACAGCCTGGGCACCTCCTGGGTCCTCTGCTCTGAGGACAGACTCCTCCTTGCCCACCCAGGCCCGGACCCTAGCCGCCTTCGAGGCCTGGCATGTTCCCCGGCCCATCCCGTGGCGAGCGGCCCCTCTGCTGAGCCGTGTCTCCTGTCCGCATCCTTCACTGGTGGCTCATCCTTTGCCGCCTCGTGTAGCCTTTGTGCCGCCATCACCAGTTTTGTTCCTCATGGTCCTTATTTCTGAGTTGACTGTCCTTCTAGTCTGTAGACATATTAAGAGTGAGGACTTTCTAACAGTGAGAATGAGGTCTCTGCCTTTGAGGCGCTTGAGGAGTACTGACAGCTCTTTATTCAAGATGATTGTTTTTAAAGATTCTTCGCTCTAAGTGACACTGTCCTCAAGCCAGCATTTTAAAACTTGTAATTGTTAATAATGACGCATCAGCATCAAGGAGAAAAACTTTTATATGCATCCAGTGCTAACCTTAAAAGCTTTACTTTCGGGAAAAGTTCCCAAATTATGATTAATAATATCACCCGACCTCTTCTTCCCAGGTCTTTCAGATAATCATTAATCCTTGACATCTTAGGCCTCAGAATTATACAGTAGGAGGCCTTTCATTTCACACTTTTCTCTCAGTAATTCCTTGGACACTTTGTGTGTTTACAGATATGGTATTTCTTATTGAAGTTGCCTTGGGGCTGAGATACTTTAAATTCTGTTGAACTGAAGCCAGGTTTGTGCCAATTTCTATCAAATTCTATGCCAGATAGTGACAAATGAACTCTGTTTTAGAGGAGAGACTGTGAGAAACACCTTGGTAGCTAGCTCGTGACGGCGTTTCAGGCTAAATAAACCAGGTCAGATCAGAGAAGCATTTTTGCTTCAATTCATGAAGCTTATTGAACACCATGGTATGGGCAAAGATGGAGCCAAAGCAAATGGCTTGCTGCTTGCTGCACTGGAGAGTGACACAGATGCTTAACCAGTTTCACTTACATTATGCTAAAAATATTGTTCCTTTTCAGGAAGCCATCCAGATCAGTAGAACTTGAGAAGAGAAAGAGAAGGAAAGTACAGATCAGAACTTTAAAAAAAAAAAAAAAAAAAAACCCCAAACCCTAGATTATTAGGTTTTTAATTAAACATGATGAGCACATTTAAATATAACACAAAGGCCCCAGGCTGAACTGTGCCTAATCGAAACACATTAAGTCACCCTTCCATGCTTGGATAGTTATTAATTCTGTTTATTTATGCATGCAAGCTGAAGGTAGCATTTGCGCTGTTGTGTTGTTGCTTATTGCACTGGGATTCCATTGCTGCTTGATGCTGTGCTCTTAATTAGCATTCAGCTGTTGATTATGGAAATACTGGGGATGCTAATTGAATTCTTTTTGAAATTCAGGGCCTGCATTTTCCTTGTGGAGTTTGGCCTGACTTGCAAGGTTGTAAGATTGGGTGCTTCACTGAGCTATGCATTTCACCCTTTGCTTCCCATCCACTTGGCCGTGTTTTGGAAATTATTTTCGTGTTGAATTAGCTTTCCGCAAAATTCCAGGTGTTACATAAGGGAGAGGTTTTGTTGCTTAGGATGTCCCTAGGGAGTGTTTCCATTTCATCTTGGGTAACTAACTTTTATCTTGAAATATGCTTCCCTTTAACTATTTCATACCAATCTTGACATAATACATTGAGGTGAACAGCCTAGATACAAATAACCTCTGAAATTTTTATCCAAAGATAGTTAATCTGTGGTGGCGATAAACCTTAATTGGCCATGTACATGGATTTGCAAATTCGTAAATTTTAAAACATCTGAACCATGCTTCAATTTAAAGCTCAGTTTATCATAAATATAAATGGAAATCCTTCTTTCAAAATTGACATGACACGGCAAACTAATTTTCTGAATATCTGTAATCCAATGAACCCGTGTGGCTGGTCAAGGAATTACACAGAATACACACAGCTACTTCCATGGTGTCTTTCCCCAGCAGCATCTTCAGATGCCTTTGTTATGCCCTTTTTGGAATGTCTGCTCGAGAAAACATTGTTTTCATTGTTCACTCTTTTCAAGCCAGACATCTGGATGTGCCAGAAGACAGAGCTGCTTAGTGGGGCAAATATACAAGGAATTTTATTTACTGTTTGTGTAGCAGCTGTAGAAAATGGAATTCACAGGAAACCCAGAGCGAAGGTCCTATAGCAGCAGGAGGTAGTGGAGGTGAAAGCAGAGAGAGGGGGACAGTGACAAGGGGGAGAGAACTTCCCACAGCCTACAGTTACCGATCTGCACGTGAGCTTTAAGAGGTCCGTAATCTTGGTGTTTAGTTTTAAATGTTATATATTCAATATAGAGGAAGGCTTAATTGTATTATATTTATTTTGGGAATGGTCCACTTTCCAGAAGTGTTGAACATTTTATAAAGTTGTTCAAAAAATGTTGATGACAGGAGGTCATCTAATATGAATCCATTCATTTTCTTCTTTTGTAAATTTTATGTGAATGTTCCCTCTGGTTAGAACATTATTGTAAAAACATTAAAGGGGAGTTGAAACCTCACCACAGTCTCCTGGTTTCATACTCTCTTCAAAGCACTTTGTTTCACATACATACGTCATTTTATGTAATTATAAACTTACATAAATTGAATCATAACATTAAAGTTTTCACTTTCTAAAGTCATCTTAATCTGAAAATTTTTACAGTTTGCTTAGAACCCCAAATATAGACATGTTGTATTTAGTGCAGTACATAATGGGCACTTAGTAATTTTAAAATTGAATCAAAGTAGCTTTTTCTCTCTACTGATTACCCTTCCTCTAATTTTAAACTAAATTGGTTACTGTTTCTTATGAACAGCTTAATTCTTAGATATGAGAGTAGAAAAAAATAAGAAAAATTATAAATGTTGACATACTTCTTATACATAATGTATCTATTTTACTCACTCATGTACTTACTATGGTCCATGGTAAAAACCAGTCCCTTAATATTAAAAAAGAAAAATGTTGGGCTTCCCTGGTGACGCAGTGGTTGAGAGTCCGCCTGCCGATGCAGGGGACATGGGTTCGTGCCCCAGTCCGGGAAGATCCCACATGTCGCGGAGCAGCTGGGCCCGTGAGCCATGGCTGCTGAGCCTGCGCGTCCGGAGCCTGTGCTCCGCAACGGGAGAGAGGCCTGCGTACCGCAAAAAAAAAAAAGAAAAAAAAAAAGAAAAGAAAAATGTAGATTCAGGTGAAGTTTGCCTAATGTTTCAAGTATTAATGAAACTGAACTATTTTTTCTGTAATTGACCCCATCAGCCTTTGAATTAAACTCTTGTTTAAAGAAGTCGATAGTGTGGATAGAGTGAAGTTTATTGTCAAGTCCTTCTAGAAATGAGACACCAAATTAAAAATCAAGGGGCTTCCCTGGTGGCGCAGCGGTTAAGAATCTACCTGCCGGGCTTCCCTGGTGGCGCAGTGGTTGAGAATCTGCCTGCCAATGCAGGGGACACAGGTTCGAGCCCTGGTCTTGGAAGATTCCACATGCCACGGAGCAACTAAGCCCGTGCGCCACAGCTACTGAGCCTGCGCGTCTGGAGCCTGTGCTCCGAAACAAGAGAAGGCCGCGACAGTGAGAGGCCCGCGTACCATGATGAAGAGTGGCCCCCGCTCGCCACAACTAGAGAAAGCCCTCGCACAGAAACGAAGACCCAACACAGCCAAAAATAAAAATTAAAAAAAAAAAAAAGGGCCTCCCTGGTGGCGCAGTGGTTGAGAGTCCGCCCGCCGATGCAGGGGATACGGGTTCGTGCCCCGGTCTGGGAGGATCCCATATGCCGCGGAGCGGCTGGGCCCGTGAGCCATGGCTGCTGAGCCTGCGCGTCCGGAGCCTGTGCTCCGCAACGGGAGAGGCCGCAACAGTGAGAGGCCCGCGTACCACAAAAAAAAAAAAAAAAAAAAAAAAAAAAAGACTCTCTTTGAAAAAAAAAAAGAATCTACCCGCCGATGCAGGGGACACGGGTTCGAGCCCTGGTCTGGGAAGATCCCACATGCCGCAGAGCACCTAAGCCTGTGTGCCACAACTACTGAGCCTGTGCGCCACAACTACTGAGACTGTGCTCAAGAGCCTGCGAGCCACAACTGCTGAGCCCACATGCTACAACTACTGAAGCCTGCGTGCCTAGAGCCCGTGCTCCGCAACAAGAGAAGCTATTGCAATGAGAAGCCCACGCACCACAATGAAGAATAGCCCCTGCTCGCTGCAACTAGAGAAAGCCCGCGCGCAGCAACGAAGACCAAACAGCCAAAAATAGAAACAAATAAATAAGTAAATTTATAAAAAAGGAATCCGCCTCCTAATGCAGGGGACACGGGTTCGAGCCCTGGTCCAGGAAGATCCCACATGCCGCAGAGCAACTAAGCCCGTGCGCCACAACTGCTGAGCCCGTGCGCCTGGAGCCCGCGTGCCTGGAGCCCGCTCACCACAGCAAAGAGTAGCCCCTGCTCACCATAACTAGAGAAAGCCTGCAGGCAGCAACAAAGACACAATGCAGCCAAAAATAAATAAATAAAATAAATAAATTTATTTAAAAAAATCAATTATATGTGCAGAAAAGTTGGTGTAAGGCAGTCAATTTTGTCACTTAGTTTGCAGAAAGATTCTACTGTGTAACAAGCTGTAAAGAGAAATGTACTTTAGAATCCTTTAGTAAATGAAATAGGCCAAGCATTAGAAGGGGAGAGATATTTCAAAAATTTATTTCAGCATTTCTTATCAGTAGAAGTTGCCTCTGGGTTCAATCTACAAATTCAGCTGTGACCTTGCCTTTCACATATTTGGCTTTATTGCTTTCTAGGCTTCCTCTTTATACTATGCTCAAAGTTAGTATGTATGTTTTTCTTTTTAGACAAGGTCATTGTTTTTTCATTTTCTTTAACCAATACGTTTTTAAGTTCCTTATCCCAAGCCCTAATTTTAGTTTTTTGTTTCTGTTTTTAAAGAAGGCTAACAAATTGTGCCATGCTTTTGGGTTCCGTGTGTGTGTATGTGTCTGTTTGTACGTTCGTGCAAGTTTATGTGTTCAGGCCTTGGGGTGATGCAGACGGAACAGAGACCTGGGAAGTAACCCCACATTGAATATGCATAGCCTATATTATTTCTCACCGCTCAGGATTTAAAGTCAAAGAGTAATTTTTATGGGACAGTTTTCATTTTTGTTTGAAGCGGGGGAGTGCTGGGAGAAGCTTCAGCTTGGAAGCTTAGTAAATCCTAGAGTGGCGGGTTACTGAAGCCGTGATTTCCATCTCCTTTTCAGGGACGTGTAAAAAAAATGGAGATGGCATACACTTTCAGCCACTCTCCATCATCTTTCTCTGTTCATTTTTAAAATGAGAACAGGGCACAAGGGGACTTGAGAGATTGCATTTGTTCTCCCACAGACAAAGTGGGTATTTTATAAATGAAGAGGATGGAAAACCCTTTCCTTCTGCGGTTCCTTAGCAACAGAACTAGAGTCAATTTTAATGTGTATGCATGGAACGCTCTCTGGATAATGACATTGGAGCCTTATATTTTCACAGGTGAAACATACCATATTAGCCTGGTAACTAGAATTCAGGGTTGGGGGAAGGAAACAGGAGGTTAAAAAAAAAAGGGAACCCTACATTGAGAGGAAGTAACTCATTTAGCACTGTCTCCTCTCTCCTGGCACACTTATGTCTTAAATCTAAAGTCTCTCTTAGGTAGAAGTAGTAATGGCCTTGGTAGCCCCCTTATTGCTTTGTTCACGAGAGTGCTGGCCTGTTTTTTTAAATTTCCTGGTAGCGTTTCATTCTTCCTCTCCTAATACGCTGCATGCTGCTAAGTGATACTATGTTTCAGCACTTGCTTTAGGACATTTTCCCAAAGTATGTTTATATGGGTAAATTCCAGTGCATTTTCCACACCTATACAGCATAGTACTGAGGTGCTAGGAAGCAGAATATGTTTGGTGGTCACAAAGGAGAAAGACAGTCTCTGCAGTTTGCTCACCACTTAGTGTTCAGGCCCAGGTCTGTGTCTCCAGCTTTGCATTTGTTGAGTTTGGTGTTGGGGCTTGGCAGATGGCAAGTGAGCGTGAAGATGGGATGACCCCTTCATGTTGTCTACCAGGATACTTAGTTCTGATTTTAGATTACTGGTTGAAAGTCATTCATTTATTTCATAAACGTCTGTGGAGCACCAACACTCTGCCAGGCACCATTTTATGTGCTGGTGATACAGCAGTGAACAGAACAAACAGAAATCCTTATCCTCCTGGAGCTGACATTCTAGTGAGGAAGACAGATAAAAACAAGATCACAAAGTGACATAAACCTAGTGTGTTAGTAGCTAAGTGCTAGAGTCTTGTATCCCCAGAACATAGGCCAGGGCCTGGGGCAAAGTTGATCATCAGAAAATACTGTTTGACTGGGTTGAATAGAAGGGAAACCTAGCAGAGGCTGTTCTCCCTGCCCCATCTCTACTCTCAACCCCCCAGATCCTCAGATCACGTCAGTGGAGTTGGCCCATGTGGCTGAGCCCCGGCACTGATACAATCAAGGAGAGCTTCTCCTTCAACCTGCACGGGGCCAGTGCACGCTCTAACTCCAGCAGAATTAACTGGACATTTCTCTGTTCTTTTCTTCTTGGTAGCTTCCCTTGGAAGGAGCATCCAACCCCTTCCAGTTGTCTGTGGTTTTCTTTTCTAGACTCCAATTATAAAAAGCCCATTCCTTGCCAGCATCACTTGATACTTACTGATGCGTAGGGTTGCAGTGTTCTGCCGTGAGGGTGAGAGGGAAGAAGCCTCAGCAGATGGCCCAGTGTGAGACTGCCTACCCTGACCAACCCACCTTCCCTCGAAATCCATCATCACTCTTTCAAAAGAGAATGACCTGTTTTCTCATCTCTTTCTTATGGTTGGCCGGTTGTCTTGGGCAGCCTTTTTTGTGACTGTGAGATGTGCGTAATGTACTTTTCCTGTCAGGCTTCCTCTGTCAGGCTTCCTCTAAACCTCTAGTGTGCTCCCACTATTTGGTCACTTTTGGAATGTTTTCTTCCCTTGCAAAGGGCTAGGTTCCATGTAGTTAATCCGAGCAGTATGAAACAGAAGAAGTATCAAATAAACATACCAAAGAACTAAAAAAGAAGGAGGCAGGGAAAGCTGCAAGTAAAAAAGAATCACAAAGTAAGAGAATTGGGCAGACTGACTGAAGTTACATCACGTGGCCTGAGGGCTAAAGAGTCTAATGTGTCTAGAGCCTGTTTTATTATTTTTTTTTAAGTGTATACTATGTCATTCTGGATCGTTTTATTAAATGATCAGAAATCACGACCCCTGACAGCACCAGGAAGGCCTCTATTCTGGAAGTAGGAGAATGCCCGGGACACGGTGGAGTCACTGTTGCTTTGTTGCCATTGCCCCGCGTTCTCCGAGGGCACCGAGGGCACGACTGAAGTGCAGACCCTGGGCTCTGGAGGAGGGCGAGGTCAGGGTGTTACGCTCCCCTCTGCTCTCTGGAAACTGGGTCCCCTCCTTGGGTCTTAGTTTTCTTGTCTGAGGAATAAGAAGAGGAGGAGGAGGAGGAAGGGACGAGCTTCGCGGTGCCTGACAGGTGTGTGTCGAATCTGGACCGGATGCATCTTGGCCTGCTGCCCCCCACCCTTTTACTTCCCAGGTAAAACATTGGCAGATGTTTTGCCTAAAGCTAATGGAATCATCTCTGGTTAAGAAATTTGAAAACATGGACACCTGCACACTCACGAGTCCTTTTAGTACTAACGAAGGGCTGTTGGTTTTCTCTTGCAGGCAGTTTGTAAGTTTTGATTATAAATTTATTTTTTTGCCTCATCTTTCCCGTCAGCAGTAATAAAACAGAATCTTCTAGACTACAGAGATGCACGTTAACGAGTATTATGTACTATGGCAGAGTGGGAGGAAAGAATGACCCATCATCAGGGGCTCTGCTTTATGTTACTTCAATCTCTTTCCTCCTCTTTAACAGCCCTGAATCTTCTCTGGGAGCCTCTGTTGTTGAAGTCTGTGGAGGTGTCACATTTGCTAATAAGCTGCTTTTCCAAACAGGCACTGTCAGCCTAAATTAGTCATTTTCTTTTCTATCTAGGGTTTTTTTTAGGGTAACAGTACGAAACAGGCTTGGTGATCCATTTTTGAAAGGAAAGTGTTAGAAAAGGAATTTAACAAGGTCTTAGTAAGGGAACTAGTTGACCTGGACCCAAAACCCAGGTAACATTAATCTAAATTTAAAATAGCTTTGCTTGTGGAAAACACTGGGCTCTGGATGTCTGTGGTTCCCGTTCCTGTGTCCCCAGCAGAACACCACTTGGGACTCTCGATTCCATCAGACAAAGCTGTTCCAAGCTCCTGAAGCAGCTTAAAGAGTGGGATGGACCCTGAATACTTGGAATCTTCCCTCTCAGTCAAGTCCACAGAAATGACATTCTCCAATCTTTTAGCAATAACTAAAGTTAGAAAATTATTTTCAGGTTGTCCTTTGGAATAGCCCAACTTCTTTGTCAGCTTCCCAAGTTTTTCACCCCAGAAGAGTCTGACCTTGGTAGTTTGTTTTCCTCATTAGAACCCCCTGACTTTATAATCAGCTCACATTTTTCCTTCCTCCCTCCTCCTGTCCCCTCCCCACCCCCTTTCTTTAAAACCCCTGTCAAACATTCCAAGGATCCATTTAGATTATCTTGCAAACATTCCAAGGATCCATTTAGATTATCTTGCTTTTAGGCAAACTTTCAGAGGAATCGTTCAGTTGCCCACACATTTAGAGTCAGTAAGCATCACACCACATTGTCCTCTGCTGCTTTGAAATAATTTTAGGGCGTGGAGAATTCCACTGTTAGGAGGATATGCATGTATAGGAGAGGCCCTCTCCTTCAGATGAATATCTGGACAAAAGGGATTCTTAGAGCGCAAAACCAAATGTCATTGTCAGTTTCTGGGTAACCAACTTTAGATGTGCCTTAGATAATATTATACAGGGAATAGAGAGAGGAGGGGCTTCGTTTTCGCCTTACATCAAATTGAATTCCACTGACTTTTCATGCCCACTCTGTGTGAGGCTCTGCTGGGTGTTGTGAGACCCCTTTATCCACTGTTCACTGTCGTCATTCTTCCTCTGCTTGAATCTTCCATTCCCGTTGTTGGCTCATTCTTCTGTTATTCAAGTGATATGTTCTGTATTTAGAAAAAATTTAAAGACAATATTGTATTCGAAAGGAACTTCTTGTTGACTTTAGACAAATAAACGTCATCTGTTCTTTTTTTTTTTTTTTTTTTTTTTTTTGCGGTATGCGGGCCTCTCACTGTTGTGGCCTCTCCCATTGCGGAGCACAGGCTCTGGACACGCAGGCTCAGTGGCCATGGCTCACGGGCCCAGCCGCTCCGCTGCATGTGGGATCTTCCCAGACCGGGGCACAAACCCGTGTCCCCTGCATCGGCAGGCGGACTCTCAACCACTGCGCCACCAGGGAAGCCCACGTCATCTGTTCTTTAACTGCTAAGATCTCTGCAGGAGCCACCATAACCTTGATAATTGCCTGGCAGTGTGGCACCCTTGACTGATTTTGCCTGTGGGTGTGTATGAGCGCTTGAGTTGGAGGCTGTTGCCACAGGCCGCCTAGAGAGCGGATAGCAGCCGCACAGTTGCAGACCCTCTTCGAGTGCCTCTTCTACGCCTGACAGTGTGCTGGGGTCCACCGGAGACTCAGGGGTGAACCTGCTGCTTTGTGTTCTCCAATAGGGAGATCGGGAAGGGCGCTGAGGAGGAGGTGTTATTTGAGAGGAACCTTGAAGGATGGATAGGATTTTAACCGGCAGAGTTGATAGAGGTTAATGGAAGAACAAAGGCATAAAAGAATGTGGGTAGCTGGTTAGTAGCAGATTACCCAGTTTGAAGGAAGCTGTGGGTGGAAGAGTGTTTAAGACGGCTTATTTAAAGCCAACCACTCTTCATGGGAAGAGAAGTTTATCTTTAATTTAATAGGAAATAAGGACTAATTACATATGTTTGAATGTGGGGAATGATAGGACTGGGACCGTCATCGGAGATTAGTCTGGCAGTGACAGGATGATGGATGGAAGTGGGTGGAGAAAGGGGGTCACGGTTCTGAAACTCGGCTGCGCGTTAGAATCACCTGGAGAACTTTAAAACGCCCTAGTGCCCAGACTGCGCCCTGAATCAGAATCTCTGAGGTGAGACTCGGGCGCCCGTGTTCCAGGCTCTGAGAACCACAGGGTGGGATAAGGACTCTGGCTCTAGTGAGAGACGTGGAGAGCCCCGAGTCTGTAGCAGTGGTTCTCAACCTCGGTTGTGCACTGGAACCCCACGAGAAATGTTAGCTAACACACACACAATGGAGGCTTGGGTCCCACCCCAGAGACTGAGTTAATTCACCTGGGATAGAGCCAGGGTGCTGGGGTTCTGCGTACAGGCAAGGTTGAGAAGAATAGAGGTAGAGGCCGTGAGAATCAAGAGGAGGGATTAAAATCAAGAGGCCTGTGGAGTTACAGTAAGACCCTTGTTATGTGCCAAGGTGCTGTGCTGAGCACTTGACATGAGTTGACTCATTGGTTGACATTCTGCAGAAGAAGAAGCTGGGTCACAGACGGGAGGGAGGACTTTCCCGAGGTCACAGAGCGATTGGTAGAGCCTGCTTTCCAGCCCGGCCTCGTGGTTCCAGAGCCCCGCTCTTAACCTACTACACTGGCCTCTCTGGAGAAGCCTGGCTGATTGGAGGTGGGAAACAGGGAAAAAGTGGAGAGATGCCGTTCAGATTTTGTGTTTTGGTACAAGGGAGGAGGCTGTTGGTACTATTAATAAAATTGTGAAATCAGGAGTACTTGCTTTAGGGGAGGAGAGGAGAGCTTATGTTGAATTTGAGATGATTGTAGAAGATACAGGTTGGTGTAGCAGTTAGACATGAGGGTCTAAAGATAGGAGCGCTTTCTTGTTTGCAGAGAGGGTTCACAGTTGAGAAAACTGGACTTGAAGAGGTTTGTTAGCTCACTGAGGACCACAGAACTGGTCAGTGGCAGGGCAAGGATCGGATGAGGTTGCCAGGGGTAACAGTGCAGCGGGAGGAGAGACTCATAGGGAATCTTCACGTTGCGGGGCAGAAGGATGGACAACGTGATGAAGCCACTCGGCACGAAGTCGGAAAAGGAATAGCTCAGAAGGCAGGAGAAGGGTTTGTTTAATTTGTTAAACATTATGTTTAACTTAATAGGAAATGAGGAATGGGTACATAGCTTTTAATGTGGGCAGTGATAGGACTGGGGCTGTCCTTTACATAACTTAATTGAAAGATTGGTCCAAGGCCAGGATGCTGAGGCATGTCTGCCAGTGCTGACGGCATTGCCAAAATAACTGATAGTCCAGGCCACGTCTGGAACTTGGGGAAACAGGACGGAGATGGCAGGGGAGCTGAGGGGCTGGAGATCACAGTCAAGAAGAAGAGATGGTGTGCGATTCACCGTGACTGTGCAGCGGTAAATAAAAGGAAGTTTCTAGTTTTACATCTTAGGTGTTTTCACAGAGTTCCAGCCATAAGTGCATGGCTAGGTTGGGATAAAGGGAGGGCACCAGGAACTGTGGCTGCAAACACAATATCTGAGGGGCTCTGGGCAAGACTGTTCATGTTCCTGAGAGTGCTGTCAGAAAGTAGGGTAGAGAAAGGGCCTTTTAGTGCGGTGTCCGATCACTGACGCAGGGGGGAGGCTGGCTTGGCTGGTTGATGTTACGACGAGGAAAGTGGCTAGAGGTGGTAGGTGATGTGGTCGGACAGGAAGGAATGCGCCCAGAACGAGGCTGCTGGCCCTGTCATTGGAGGGCTTGAGAGGAGAGGGATGTCGTGTGTGTCTTCTGTGAGGATGCTGACGGAAGGGGGCCTCGGGTATGAGGGCATTTGGAGAAAAGGGGGCGGGGAGAAGACAGTAGGTCTCTAGGGTATAAGGATCCAGTTGGGGTTGCGAGGGTGAGACGTCCGGAGTCAGAAGTAGGGATTGGGAGGAGAATAATGGGGAAGGGGCGCGAAGGAAGGTTGTGCTGTGGCTGATCGTTCTAGGAGAGCTGAGGACTGGCCCCTGGGTGCTGCCCTGCTGGATGATGTGCTTCTTGAGGGCCAGTGCATGTCTCAGAGCGCCTTCCTTCCCAGTGGGGCTCGGTCAGTGGTAAACTGAGTTGAGGTGATATGTAGAGGTTGAAGATGGAGGCAAGTGGTGACGAGGGAGGACTTTGTCAATAGAACAGTATTTAGAATTTGAGATCGCAGGTTGGAGTGTTGGCTCCAGAATATATTGTGCTATTTGTTTCCTCAGTCACTCAACAAGTATTAGGCATTTAGCTGTGTAACTAGGCACTGTCTAAGCTCTAGAGATAGAAATAACGGTGGACACCCAGTTCTCATGGTGCCCGCATTCTGTTGGGGAACAAAGAAAATAAATGAACACAAATAAGGCAATTCGGGTAGATTCCATGAAGAGGATAAATGAGCTGCACCCGGGCTCTGAGCAGGGTGGGGCTGCCTTCTTAGGGGAACAGCGCTTCTCATTCCAAAGCACCTTCTGCTGAGCAAGTCTGGGCAGCCCATACCTCTGATAGTTCAAGTCAGTTTAGGAGGAGCGATAGATGTCTTTCTAATAATTCAGGTTACTTGACCCCCGTCTGGTGATCTATGGGGTCATGTCTTAATTGCCTGTAAACTGTTCGTTGTCAGACCAGATAAATGCCTTCAGGACCCAGGAGCTTTTGGTGAGCTTAGAACAGGCTGAATTTGGCTGAAAGGTGAAGTGGGAACTTTGTTATGGAAGTAAAATCATGTTGCTGTCTTTCACGTGAAATCCAGGCATAGGCGTGCGTTTTCCAGTATGGGGGACACAAAACATAATATTTTTAAATGCCAAAAAGATTCTGTAAGCTGTTTTCATGACTTTTTGGATCGGGGGAGAGACTAGAAGATGAGGGTCTGGTTCTTGTTAAAACTTTTGCTGATAATCTTCTGGTCGCTTTGGATGAATGTTCTCTGTGGCCAGGAGGGAGAACGGGGAGAAGTTGTGAAGTTGTGGCTAAACCCCAAAGGCGGCTCTGTCTAGCCCTGGAGTTCCCTTTAGATGTCACTATGGTTTCATTTTCTTTGATGGCTCCTCAGTGTGATGGGTTTTATCAAACAGGCCTTAAAAGAAAAAAAAAAAAAAAGGCATGAAGGAGCTTGATAAGTAAAACATTCATTTCCTCATTATGGAGAACATTTCTTTCATCCTTTATTAGGCCACAAGAATTTTTTCCCACTGTTCACCATCCTAGACAGTGTTGAGAAGGTCCCACCAATCCTGCCTGCCTGCCGGCCTGCGGTCAGAGCAGCCGGGTCTTCTGGAGCCTGGGAGAGGTCTCAGAGCTCTCCTCAAATTAACTGGGGGAAAGAAACGTACTGCTGGTGGGCGAGATTTCCTCTGCATGTTTTCGCTGCCATTGTGTCCCGTTCTTCTTTTGGTTCACGATTTGATCAAAATCAAGAAATTCTAGTTTCTCCTCCTTATTTTTTTTCTACCCCCTCCCTTCACTTTTACTATTCTCAGATAACTCCCCATCTGTCTGTAGAAAACCACCCACTTGTAACGTCATTAAAGTTTGGTGGTAAAAAACAAAAGTGTGGGTAAACCTGTTTCTGGTTGAGACCAGTTTTCATAGCTTGGCCATTCATTGATCTTCTTTTAAAAAATCGAGTATTAACTAAATAATTAGGCTCCTTCTGGCCCTGAAAGGCCCAGGTTCTGATAATAGGATTTGTCATTGAAGAACATTCCTTAAACGCCTGTCTTGTATGTGCAAAGGACTCTGCCAGATGGCCCCAGACAGGACCTCCCTCACTCACAGAGAGAAATGGCGGTGATGGGCTTGGGTGCCCAGAGCCTGGTACCAGGCAGATTGTGGGAAGTTCCATGGTGGGGTCGCAGCACAATGCAGGGACGGAGGAGGGTGACAGAACGTGGACACGAGACAGTGAACGTACTTGTTCAGGGTCACACCAGTCGTACGTGAGGACACCCAGGAATCCAAGCGAGAGAGTCCAGCCCAAGAGTGGCTCCGTGGCGATGTTGCACAGGATCCCCAGACAGGACGTCATGGCAGCGGACTTCCCTGGCGGTCCAGTGGTGAAGAATCCTCCTTCCAATGCAGGGGGCGTGGGTTCGATCCCTGGTCAAGTAACTAAGATCCCACATGCCGCGGGGCATCTAAGCCCCACGCACCTCAACTAGAGAGAAGACCGAGCACTGCAACGAAGAGACCGCGTGCCCCCACGAAGATCCCTTGTGTGCCACAACTAAGACCCGACAAAGGCAAATAATAAAGAAAACAATAAATTAATTAAGTAGAATAAAAATTTTTTAAAAACCCCAAAAACATCAGGGCAGGAGATACAGAGGTGGGAGAGTGCGGGCCATGTTCAGGCAAGAGCAGGGGGCTGGCTTCCGTTGAATCTAGGGCAGCCGGGGCAGCCGTGCAGGCCAGGTGCTACCCCCTTCCTTCTTCTTGCATTTCTCACAGACATTGTTTAACACGGCACTGTCTCCCGCTGAGCTGAGATGAAGCCTCAATTCATTTTAACACAACCTCTAATCCAGATGGTTGTGTCTGGTGGGAGCTGAGGCCGGAGTGATAGAGCGGAGATCACTGAGCACTTTAGTCGCACACTGCAGAGTCTGAACTCTTTACTCTTCTTCAACAGAGAAGTGCCATAATCAGTTTTGGAATTCAAAGAATGGCTTTTACCTCAGTGGAATGACAGTTAACACAGTGTAGGGTCTTCAGTGGTGCCATCTGTCTGGGTTCTAGAAAGTGTTTTTAATAACTCTAGTTTGGTTCTGTTAGGTAAAACCAGAGTCTAATAAACCTAGCCGAGATGTGGAGCGTGCTCGGCTCCCCCAGGAGTTCCTGTCTTCCTTTTAGGTACAAAGTTAAAGATGTTCCTCATCGAGCCCCTGAAACAGCTTTGCTTAAAAAGCCATATACTCCCTCCCAAGTTTACATTGGCATACACTTTTTTCATCATAAGGATGTAATTTCTCATGTATCATAAATATTGACATTTGAAAATAAAAGTGTCCCGTCGCTTTTTTAAATACACCCACTGCATTTTGGCTGCCATGGTCATTTATACCCATTATCGTCCGTTTTAAAAATACATGAATGGGCTCCTTTTTAGCAGTAAATTTTTACAATTTATCTTTTCCCCGCCTAACATGTAACTAGTAATTTTCCAGTCTACTTCCCTGTAGACTTTATTCCTGATGTAAAGCATTTTGTGTTTGAGAGTCTATTGTCAGATCACGCTTTCATACTCCCTACGACAGAAGCGTGCGTTTCAAATATGTGTGTGTGTTGTCATTTCCTTTAGCAATAAAGGTCTAAGTGTTAAAAGATAATCTTCTCTGATTATGTTATCAGAATAATTTTTTTTTAATACTTTTTTTTTTTTTTTTTTGGCTGCGTTGGGTCTTCGCTGCTGCACAGGCTTTCTCTAGTTGTGGCGAGCGGGGGCTACTCTTCGTTGTGGTGCGCGGGCTTCAGTAGTTGTGGCATGTGGGCTCAGTAGTTGTGGCTCGCGGGCTCTAGAGCGTAGGCTCTGTAGTTGTGGCGCACAGGCTTAGTTGCTCCGTGGCATGTGGTATCTTCCCGGGCCAGGGCTCGAGCCCGTGTCCCCTGCATTGGCAGGCGGATTCTTAACCACTGCGCCACCAGGGAAGCCCCTGTTATCATAATAATTATTAGTGCACAGTTGATCAAAACAATGAGATAGTATAAAAGTTGATAAAATTTTACTTTTTGTTTAATATTTATTGGAAATTAGATGATTCCGTTTTTTAAACACATTAGTTCTTGGATGAATATTACTTATTGTTAGAGTGAGGCCATATTCTGCATCAATTTTATTCTTACTCTTCACTTATTTGTAGATGTAAGTGCTCAGAAATCTTGTTTACATAAATAGATAGGAATGATAGCTTTGTCACTCAGTTAGTGAGTTCCTTCCATAATCAAGAAATATAATTTATCATCAGACTTGATTTTCAGTAGTCTATCAGATGACACCTCCACAAGATCCTCCTTCAATTTCGTTGAAAGTAAAGAACTGGAAAGTGCCCGAGACTTGCATGAGGCTTCCGACTGTGACCTTGGAGTTGGTCCCTGCGTCAACAGGAACATGGGTGTCTTGAATTGACCCTTTGTTTGGTGGCTGGAGTTTCTGCATAGGGCAGTGCTAGTAGCATTCCACATGGGAGAGAGGGATGCCTTTGTGTGTGAAGTGAGGGGAGGAAGATTGCAGAAGGGGAGGTGGAAGAGGAGGACTGCACCTGCCTCACAGGAGTGTGTTCTCAGGCAGATGAATTTTAGGAAAGAAAATATATGAAAGTGGAAGGTTTGGAAACGATTTCCCTTAAAATTACTTGAGTCCGTGTACCCTTAAGAAAGTCTTTGGTGTCTGCACACCCTGCTTTGCAGACTGTGGACCTGCCTACAAACCTTGCTTGTCAGGCCCACTTCCGGGCGCTGGGAAAGCGCAGGGAAAGGCCCCCGTAGGATCTGGACCGGCCTTGTGGAGAGGGCTAGCCTGGGAGCCTTCAGTTGGGCAGCCTTGGGCAGGGAATGAGGCCACACATTGCTTTGGTGACTTAGTGATGAATAAATTACTGTCCTTGCCCTCCAGGAGTTTATAATCTGAGCTCATATTATAAAACAAAACAAAACAAAACAACGCCCCGCCCCCCAAAAATCTGACAAAAATCAAAATCTTCTATGAGAGCTTGTTTCCTATGTTATTAAATAAGGTACGTTTATTTGCATTTTTTGATGTTTTGATGACTGGATTTCAATATAACTGGTTTCCTTTGTAATCTCACTTTATTTTCGGCATTTAAAAACCATTTTTAGAAGAGGTCAGGCTTTACTAGACTGCCAAAAAGTTCCATGGCACAAAAAAGATGAAGAACTGTGTTCTGAGTGCCGGCCTCTTCCAAATACCACAGTTAGTCAGTTTCCAAAGAGTCCTAGATGACAATTTCAATAAAACGGTTTCATGGAAGGACGCCTCATAGAGCTTTCGGTAGGACTGTGGTGTGATGTTACTGGCTTGGGCATGCCCCATAGATGTTTCCCATGTTACATTAGACTGTCAGACTTGGACCTGGTACAGTCAGCTTTCCACATCTTCAGGTTCTGCAACAGTGGATTCAACCAACTGTAGATAAAAAATATTGAGGGGAAGAATTCCAAAAAGTTCCAAAAAGCAAAATTTGAATTTGCTGCACATCGGCAACTATTTACATAGCAGTTATTGATACACTGTATTAGGTATTATAAGTAATCTGGAGATGATTTAAAATACAGGGGAGGATATGCGTAGGTTATGTGCAAATACTGCACCATTTCATGTAAGGGACTTGAGCATCCTTGGATTTTGGTATCCTGGAGGGTCCAGGAACCAGTCCTCTTGGAATCAGGCACTATCTGAAGGAGCTTACAGTCGCCCATCAGGGAAACACACACACGCACGCGCGCGCACGCGCACACACACACACACACACACACACACACACGGTTCTCAAGCGTCACAGGCCTTCCTTGCCCCTATTCCGCTCTAAGAAATCCATGTGAGGGAGAAAACTTTCATTATCTCCAGATTGTGTTTCACAACAATTGAGAATGTTCTTGGTTTTATTATTAAGTAACGTGAACCCGTGACTTCTTAGTTATTGTTTGCTTTGTTTCTTTAACATCTCAACATGCATTATTTTCTTCCCTGTGCTTTCTTCGGCAGCTTATTTGCTCCACGCACCAGGTCCCCTGACTTGAAGCTGCAGAGCTGCATTTAGATCAGGTTTCTCGCATGCTGCTGACTTTATCTCATTTACAGTATCACATTTCTGTTGCCATACACTGTGTGATCTGGGCCTCCCCACAGCTTTTTAACAATTAGTAATTGAGCAGGAAGTGTGTTTTTATTACAGTGGCCTTTTGATTTTGATTTTACAATCGTGTAGTGTTTAGCAGAGAGCAGAGGTGGGGAAGTGGCCCTCTGAAACACATTTTTGACAGAGAGAAGTCTGTTGTTTCAGCCACTTGGCTATCTGTCAGCAGTTCTCAGACTTCCCCCTTGTGTTGGTTGCCTGGCAACCTGGGGCTGGAGCAATCAAACCGTGGCCAGTGCTTTTCCAAGCCCAGATTGGGAGATGATTTATTGGTGGAACTGTAAGCATGGTAAACCCAAGCCTCAGAAATGGACCTTTTTTTTTCTTTCTTTCTTCCTTTCCTTTCCTTCCCTTTCCCTTTCTTTCTTTCTTTCCTTCCTTCCTTCCTTTCTTTCTTTCTTTCTTTTGCTAGGAGTTTATAGAAACCACATCAAGAAAAAATAAAAGAAAGGGTGTCAGTTGGAGGGTTTTGTTGTAAAACTTTTAAAGAATAAAATTAAGGCCTAGAGTAAGCTTGTTATTCTGTGTCTATCAACATGTGTATAGAATATTTTTATTTTGTTGCGTTATTACCCCTTTATTCCTTTTATTTTACTGCAACACCCAACATTTTAAAAGTTAGTGCTTTTTTGGGTAAATTAGGATACTTGGGATGTCATCTTACCATGAGAAACTCAGCCCAGGGAATGTTCATAGCTTGCCCCAGGGGTCATTTGTGAAGCCTTGATAGAATCAGGCGTAGAACCAGAGCCCAGCTTTCCTAATGCCTGTGTCTATATTCTGGATTTAGTGCAGTAAGCATAAAATGCTGATTGCTCTTCTTATTTTTCAAAATCAGCTGAAAACTCCAAAGACCCTGCATTACTGTCTGCTCTGTTAACAGATGCTTAAGTAGGTCTTCCTCTTCATATGTGTGTGGAATTGGTGTGGGCAAGGGAAAGCTGTCATTGTAGGACAAGTCAATTCTGAACTTTCAGATTCTTCCCACTTCCTGCTTCTGCCTTCTTTTTTTTCTTTTTTTAAAAAATAAATTATTTATTTATTTATTTGGTTGTGCTGGGTCTTAGTTGCAGCAGGTGTGCTCCTTAGTTGTGGCTTGCAGGCTCCTTAGCTGTGGCATGCGAGGCATGCACGTGGGATCTAGTTCCCTGACCAAGGATGGAACCCGGGCCCCCTGCATTGGGAGTGCAGAGTCTTAACCACTGCGTCACCAGGGAAGTCCCTATGCTTCTGCCTTCTTTGCCCCCACCCCCTCATTTATAATTATAACTTTTTAACTGTGAAAATTATCTCATTGATTAATTTTTGCTATAGAAGTGAGTTTTAAAGCTCTTTTTGAGGGTTCTCCTTCATAGAGTCTCAAATACTTCCTCCAGTATTGCAAATGAGGACTATTTGGGGGGGCGGGGGGGAGGCGGTGTGGTGTGGTGAGGGCAGTCTGCATGGGGGGAGGGCACAGAAGAGCCTCAGCCTGACTCAGCAGGTTAAGCATTCCCTAAGCATTTCTTTTTGTAAGATTTTAAGTAAATACTTTGGAACTCAAACTCCACTCTGCTTGCAGCCCAATGTATCCAACTGTGTATGTAAATGCACTATTAGTATGTTTGTATTCCATATAAATACACATAAATATACAGATCGAATCAGTTTGTGTGTGTAATTTACACACAGCTGTGTTCACGCTCCCTTAATACCAGTATTTTCAGCAAGAGTGAGGTATCATGGGAGCACTGTTGTTCCAAACAGAAGCCAGCAGAGCAGCCTTGAGGTGGGGCCCATTACCAGCCCCTGATGTGGGACCCTCCCTTGACAGACTCTCTTGTGACAGACATCCTGCGTGGAGGTAGTATGCGACCAGAAGGGTGCCTGTCATAGAAAGAAAATAGTGACTGCCAGTTAGACCGGGATCTGCCTTGTGACCCAGTTTTGCCTTTTGTAATTGAAATACACTCCTCTTCCCCCTCCAGCCCCCTGCGTTTCCTAAAGGGATACTTGATTTTCCTCTCATTTTGGAGAGCATTTAAAGTGACCAAAGTTAAATAAGGAGCCCTAGCCCTTGTCATGTTGTCATGAAAGGGAAACAGTCCAGGAGCCGCTTCTATGGCCCTGGAGCTGGACAGGGCCTCAGTTTCCCCTGTTTAAGAAGTGGGGCAGGAGTGGATCATAACAACTTCTAGACTGAGTTCTTCTGGAAGACACGTTTCACTTAATTTGAAATAACAGGCCTATATGATTTTATTTCATTTAGGACTGTATGATATCATTGTCCAATATTCTAACAATGTATTTATTTTACTTCCCTACTAGAAAACGTATAGTGATTTAGATGTTTTAATGTTTTATCAAAAAGGAGCAGGGATCATCCTACACCTGTGCTATCCGCTGTGGTAACCGCTGGCCACACGTGGCCATTGAGCACCTGAAGTGTGCTAGCCCGAGTGGAGATGTGCTGTTAGCGTAAAACAGACCCTGAATTTCACAGACTGAGTAGGTAAAAGGGAATGTAAAATATTTCATTAATCATTTTTATATTGATTACACATTGCAATGATAATATTTTGGATATATTAATGTGCTATTAATGTTCATTTTACCTCTTTTTAAAATACGGCTCCTAGAAAATGAAAGTTACGTACTTGGCTCACATCTGTGGCTCACATTCAGTTTTTATTGGGCAGCCATTGATCTAAACGCCTTGCATTATAATTTTTGCAAAGGGCCTCCCACTAAAGAGTTCTACTTCTTTGTTCTCTTGTAGCTTATAGGCAAGCCACATTTCTTTTTCAGTTTATTCCCTGTTCCTTCTGTGCCAAGATCTACTTTGTTAAAGAAGGTGAACTTTTTAGTGACTTAATTATGAGCCACTTGACCAAGAACATTTACGTGGGGACCGCAGTGCTATCGCAGGGAGAGAAGGCGCCTCTCATGTCCGTTTGGGTTCGTTATTAGTGTTGGGTTATTTTTAATTTGGGTGTAGCTGGGCAGCCATAATTGGCAAGAGGTATTTAGCTGGCGGTATTTCTACATCTGTTAATGCTGCTGCTTAACTAGCCAGTTCTCATTTGACTTGAAAGTGCATTGAAGCGTGCTGCTCTGATATTCACCCCGTGGCAATGCTGTGTTAGGCCTGCAGTAATGAAAGGACTTCAGCTGCTCAGCATAATCATCTAGACTCAGAGGGTCACATAGACAGAGATGTATAGGATGGCTCAGTGGCCTTTGCTAGTGGGCAGAGTTGCTGTGTAAACCATCCAACATAAGGTCATTTTCCTGTTGGGCATGTGGTCTTTGAAAAATGGAGTGACTTTTTTTTTATATTTGCGACCACCTGGGAAGGGTTTTGCACACAGGTGTGTTGAAAAAGGAAATTGTGGGCTTCACTCTGGGTGGTGAGCCGGCATCAGGGAGTGGACTAGCGTGGTGTCTCTAGTGAGACTTGTATGTTTGAACGGACAGGAAAGGTGGTGTTGAATCATTCTGTAGGTAGTAATTAGAGAGTCAGAGACTTAGCACTGAGCGTAGGTCAGGAGACCTTGAGTCAAGCTGCAGGGCCAATGGCTGGGAAATAAACAGCATTGTAAGAAGGCCAAGCCGGTTCACCTCCCAGATACATTCATTTTTTCATTCAGCCAGTGATAGTGGTCACCTGCTCTGTGTGTCAGGGGCTGTTCTAGGTGCTGGGGATTCCCTCATGTACTCAGTGTCATACGTAGCATGTCACGTCACGTCAGGGCAACAAGAGCTCAGTGTTAACGTAGAGCAGAGGAAGGTTATAGAGAGTGATAGGCCTGCGGATTGTCTGAGGAAGTCTAATAGGAAGATGGTTCACTGGTTGACTTAATTAATAGTTGACTAACATTGAGGTTAAAGGTTTTAGTGATGAAGCTTGTATTGGTTTCCTATTGCTGCATAGCAAATTACTCCCAACAATAAAAATCACCTCAACTTAAAACAAGAACGATCATTTATTACCCTGTTTCTGCAGGACAAGAATTTAGAAATGGCTCAGCGGTGCATTCTGACTTGGGGTGCTTTCATGAGGCTGCGGTCAGATGGTAGATGGGGTTGGAGTCATCTTGAAGGCTCCTTCACTTGCGAGTCCAGGCTAGGAAAACTCAAATGGCGGGCGGGGGGTGGGGTGCTGCACAGCTGGAGCTTCTGAGGCATCTCTCTCTCTCTCTCTCTCCGCCTCCCTAGGTGGTCTCCCCAGCATGGTGACTTCTGGATAACCGTGCTTCTTAATGTGGTGGCTCAGGGCTCCAAAGACACATGTCCAGAGAGGGAGAGCCAAGCAGAAGCTGTGTTACCTTTTATGCATGCCCCAGCCTCAAGCTACCAGTGCTACTTGTGCCCTGTTGGTCAGGATAGTTACAAAGATCCACCCAGGCTCCAGGGCAGGGAACAGAGACCCACATCTCAGTGGAGTGTCTTCATCACACTGTAGGAGCAGCATGTAGGATGGCACGGAAATAAGAGTCTGTCACAAATACAAAGCTTTTGTGGGTATGTGTGTTTGTTTGTTTTGTTTTAAATAATGTATGATCCTTGCCTGTAAAGTGAGAGCTTTGACCAGCTTAGATGTTCTAAAGCTTCCTTCCGACTCTGATATTCTCGGATTCTACTATTATTACAGACATGGCAGGGAGTGAGTGTTGAGCTGACAACTGCCTAGCTTTTGTAGACATTTCTGGAGCACGTCAGCAGAGCCAGCTGGGGGTAGGATGACTGCTGGACTCTTCTTGCTGGCCTCAAACACCTTAGGACCTGGCACTTGAGTCACGCTTTGTGTTTCTGTAGCTAATCTTCGGTGGTGGGGGGCGGCGCGCAGAGAGGCAGGGGGGATAAAACGGTGATGAGACCAGGAGAGCTGTCTGTTGTCACAATGCTCGTGAACTGAGGAAGGTAGAAGAATCAGGGCAGGATCATATTAGACCCACCTCCCCCAGTTCTCATTCTCATACTCTTTGGCCTTTGGAAGATTGGAAAGTAAAGGAACCAGGAAAAAGAACTCTTTGCTATTTTTCCTCCATGACAGCTGAATATTTGAAACCTGCTGTATTTGACCCTAGAGAGGACTTCTCTTAGAAATGGACAGGCTTGTATTGGGGCTTCTGTTCTGAGGACCATCAAATCTTTTGGGACGAGGCGGGGAAACAGGCCCTTTTTGCAAAACCTAGGATTTATTTAATGTTAAAGGTATCTTAGACCAATCTTCTGCATTTCCAGGTAAGACAGTTGATAAAACATATCATGCATTAACAGGGTCTCTTTCTGGAGAGAGTTTAGCCATCCTCCTGTCTCTGTGTAGGAGAGAGGCCACCTGCCTGGCTGCAGCTCCCAGTGATGGAGAACTAGGCATCCACTGTTGAGGCTTTGCGGAGAGATGAGAGAAAGCCCGCCACTCCTCTTAACACACACGCACACGGAAGCCCCGGGGAGGCCTAGTGACCTATACAAGGGTGTCGTTATTTAGTGGCAGAGCCATGCACTCCAAGCCAAGCGTTTCTGTGGGAAAAATTTTAACATGGACATACAGCATACAATCTGTGGCACTTTTGCTTCAAAGAGCAAGTTGTGTATGTTTATACCTAAAATTTCCTTTAGAGGTTTTCTGTTTTGTTTTTTTAAAGACGGATAATACCCTTTAATTCCTCTGATATGTATAGATGCAAGAGAGTTTTCTGCACCTAGATTCCAAGCAATTAATCCTATTTTGAAATCTCATCTCTCTACTTCTCCACCCTTCCTGATTAGCTATGGATTGGGGCAGGATATTTAATTAACCTAAACTTCCAGATTCTCCACCTGTAGCATTGACCCAGTGACACCTACGTTGGAGAGTGTATTGAGGAGCCTTGAGGAGGATGTGGTCTGGGACCCACCAGTATCCATGTTGAGACTGTGATGTCCTGAGACAATGGAAGATGTTACTCTGGATAGAAAGCATAGGACAAGTCTGAGCTAGGGAGAATGTCAGGTTTTGGAGAGACTTGAGAACCATCAGTAAAAATGTGGTTATTATTTTACTTTTTAAATTTATTTATTTATTTATTTTTGGCGGTGTTGGGTCTTCGTTTCTGTGCGAGGGCTTTCTCTAGTTCTAGTTGCGGCGAGCGGGGGCCACTCCTCATGGTGGTGCGCGGGCCTCAAACTGCCGCGGCCTCTCCTGTTGCGGAGCACAGGGTCCAGACGCGCAGGCTCAGTAGTTGTGGCTCACGGGCCTAGTTGCTCCACGGCATGTGGGATCCTCCCAGACCAGGGCTCGAACCCGTGTCCCCTACATTGGCAGGCAGACCCTCAACCACTGTGCCACCAGGGAAGCCCTGTGGTTATTATTTTCGATTGTGATCCTATTTGCTATTTTTAAACTATAACTAGTTGAATGGAACTTAACTATTAACTAGTTATTCTGGAATACTGCTAGTAAATTCAACATGCACTTACAAAGTAGAGTCAACAAGAAATTAGGAGCAACATGCCAGAAATCTCGGAGATGCCCACCACCATGGCTTGCTGGCCTGTCTCCTCTCAGACACACTGCTTCCGCTGCTGTTTATTGAAAACGTCATGCTTTACCTGGGTCGCCCTTTCGTTGATGTGTTAAATATTTTAAATCAAAACCCAAATGATACTTTTCAAAGCAGTATCAATAGTGTACCTCCAGCCGGAAGCGTGTTTTCGATATGGGGTGATGGGAGTCTGTAACAAACAGGATTATATGGATGAAATGCAATAGGTTCTCATCTGGCGGTTGCTCAGAGAGAGCCACTGTTGAATGAACAGGTAGGCGTCCTGGAATACAGATGTTGGAAAGGCTTTTATTTCTTCTGCTTGGCATCAGTCTTCTCTTTTTCCTCCCTACCCCTCATTAACATAAGCCCACATTGAGGAAACGTCTTCAGTTTTCTGCTGCTGCTGCTTCTCTACACCTCCAGAAGGCCAGTGGACAACTCCTCTTACTCTCTGCCTGGCTTGTGGGCTTACACTTTTGTCTCTCCACTGGGGGCAACTGTGGTTTGCTTACTTGCAGATCTGCCTGCTCTTCAGTCCCCTGAGAAGCAGCAAGTCATTAACATAAAATTTTGTGCGGAAAACAGGGTAGAGCAGGAGCCATTTTCACAGTGGGACTCACTTTAATACCTGCAGTGTTTTCCAAACAGTTATGTAAGAGGACTGAGTAAGAGTCGCTTTTCAGAAGTCCTGGTGAGTTTCTGACTGGGATACACTAGTTAAAATTCACCAGAGGGAGTTAATTTTGAAAGCTCTCAGCCAGGGGTTAATGCAGAGTTATCTTTTAGCCATTTTTGCAGCACTGCCCCTCTCCCCAGCTCCTCTCCTCTGCTGTAGTCACAGGTCAGATCCAGCACTTGAGATGAGCCGCATTGGGAATTGCACGTGCACACGAGGGAGATAAGCGCACCTTATTCTTTGGCCTCATCGACCCAGCACTCCTCTGTGTGCAATCCAATTTGATATTAAGAGTAATCTTTTTTTGAGATACGTAGGGCAGGTATTTTATGGCCAGTTTAAAAGATGATCAAACCGAGACAAGAATAAATTAAGTTTCGAGAATATAGCCTTTATTTGTCCATTCGTAGACCTCTGGGAAACACTTAAAATCTTGAAATGCAAACGCAGGCAGCAGTTGCCCATCATAGCCCTGATCCACACACTCTCCTCAACTCCATTCTTAGCCTTCACCCCATCCCTGAAGTTCCCTGACTGTTTACGTTGGTCAGTCTTGACCCTCGCACCCTGGTTCAAGGATTTGGTGACACGTGGTTAGTTTTCCCATCTGTAAAATGGAGACATTAGTAGCCCCTGCCTCGAAAGGTTATTGCGGTGCTTCAGTGAGTCAGTTCGTGTAGAGCCCTTAGGAGAGTGCCTGCCATTGGAGCACGACTCAGTGCTGGCTGCTTTTCGTGTTGAATAGCTGGTGTCTCCCTACCTTTCTCTCATCCTGACACATAACAGTGAAGCTGCTTTTGCCCCAGGCCAACCCTGGTCCACCCCTTCCCCCCACCCCCGGTGGGAGACAGTCAGTGTCTGGGCAGCCAGTGAGGCCGTCATCGCCCCTGGGCACAGGGCTTGGGAGGCTCTGAGCTGGGGCAGGCTCAGCAGTAATGAGCGGAACTTTTGAACTTGTTACTTTATCATAAGAGAGAATGTTAGCGCACTTTGACCCAATTATGTTTATCCCTATTACGTATCTCCCATTTCAAAAGTGGCTGTGTCTAAACAGCCATGTCAGAATTACTGAGCGGAACAGAGAAGCAGACCAGATCCTAGGACTTCTGAGTTTGAATCTCACATTCTTTCCATTCTACCGAAAATGAGAAATAGAGCCCTCCCGATTCTACTCAGACCCAAATTTAACAGCAAGCACTGTGTTCAGGTAACTCACTTTTTTTAAAGCCAAGAATTAAATGTTCTCTACGAGAAACTTATAGGTAGGTAACTTCTGATGGTGATATGAAGTTTCAGCTCAACAATAGAAAACTATAGCAATGTGTCTAAAAACTGGGGAGTAATTACGAAACCTGATTATCACTACAATGGCAATCATATTACAGTGTATGAACGTATCAGATTAACATGTTGTATACCTTGTAACACAGTGTTGTACGTCAAAATATATTTCAATAGATAAAATCAAAATTGGAGCGCTGTCACAAACTAAGTTGTAAAACAAAGCAAAGAACAGTCTCCTTGCCATTAATAAATCTGTATGTATATTTGGGTCTCATCTGGCTATGAGGATTGAGAAATAGAAGAGGACTTGTCTTGTGCTCCCAAGAAACACACAGGTTGATTGAAAACAAAGAGCACCAGAGAAACCAGTGCCAACACCCGGAGATCCTCGGCTCATGGGTCTGAGAGTGGCTGGACTGCAAGCCTGTGGAGCGTAAGAAGTGGGGCTGCCCTGCACTTGGAGCAGCAGCCCAGCCACAGCTCCCGCCTCGGGAAGGAGCAGTCTTCTTTCTCCTGCACCCTTGGCATCTTAGCAGTCTAACGTTTATACACCGTCAGGGACAGAACAGCTAATGGACGGAGACATAATTCATGAGGCCTTGAATCTCAGCACTGGAAATGCTGAATTTCAGCTCAACTGCTAGAATGCTATTAAGAAACAGACCGCGTCTGTGAACTTTCGTTTAGAAGCTTCCAGTACCTGTCTGTTTGTGAGTCGATAGTGTTAATTATGAAATTAAAGTCTTAAACAAACGTCAGGGTCTTCATTTGCAGAGAGATGAATGAATAGAGAGAACGGAGACTACAGCCTCAGTAAGCTCTGTTTAACATACTGACCTATTCTAATCATTGACCACTCTGAGTGGGTTGGCTTTGTTTCGATTTTAAGGGCTACTCTACATTTCTGGTAAACCACAAGGTAAAGGCTGGTCTCTGAGAAGCAGATGTTTTGCCAGTTTTGAGGCCTTGTGGCTTTCCATAGAGAAGTAACAGTACAGGCCACATGAAGCTTTTACTTCCTTTTTTTAAAAAAAGTGGGGCCAGTGGTGCTTTGTACTTGATAGCATAGTCATTGATATACACTGACAGCAGTGGTCTGTGTTCACCATCAGATGTCAAATCCATATTTCTGGAAGTAGTTAGTTTGAAATGTGTATGAGACAAGTGTTCCCAGTGGGCTTGGACCATAGATTTAGAGCCATGGGAGTGGTGGAAGTCATATTGGGAGGGAGTCTCAGAGCAGAAAACCTGGAACAAAGCCTCGGGGAGACTCAGAGGTTGAGGAGAGAATTAAGCCACCAGGTGACATGAGAAAAATCAGCAAAGTTTGGTGTCATGGAGCCGATAAGATCAACTTTGTTATCAAAGTTCAAAATGGACCCTTTGGCATTTAACAGTCTATTTCCACTGTGCCCACCCTTGCCCAGGCTCTTGTCATCTCATGGTTTGTTTCATCTGTGTATCACAGACTTGGCAGCTCCAGCTGCCTAATGCTATAGGGAGGCAAGGTGGTATAAGATACAATTCCTGGGCTTCCGTGGTGGCGCAGTGGTTGAGAGTCCGCCTGCCGATGCAGGGGACACGGGTTTGTGCCCCGGTCTGGGAGGATCCCACATGCCGCCGAGCGGCTGGGCCCCGTGAGCCATGGCCGCTGAGCCTGCGCGTCCGGAGCCTGTGCTCCGCAACGGGAGAGGCCACAGCAGTGAGAGGCCCGCGTACCGCAAAAAAAAAAAAAAAAAAAAAGATACAATTCCTGTCTTTTCAGACCTCATAGACACTATGAGTACATGAGGCCTTTTACAAATAAATAAATGCGAAGTGAATGGGGATGGGGACGGTCAGGGAAGTCTCATTTTGGAGTGGGAGGGATTTGAGCTTGAGTTTGAGGTGAACTGGAGGTAGGCTGTGGAGAGAAGTACTAAAGGTACCCCAGAGTCAGAAGTTCAGACAGAGGTGGTAGCATGGGCCAGTTGGCATCACTGGACATCTATTTGGAAAGGTAGGCCAGGACAGGATCCTGGTGCGCCTTGAATGCAGGGCTAAGGGTTAAACACCACCCTGAAGAGGTCAAAGAGCTATTCTTAGGTAGGGCCTGGGGGCAAGATAGTGTAGGACTCATGATGAAATCCGTGGTTTTGAAAAATTCCTCAGCAGAGGCTTGTAAATGGCTGGATGGGAGAGATGGGTTAGTGGGCTAGCTAGTAGGAAAGGAGGTAAGGGTTTGGCCTGGGACTGCTGCTGGAATGAGCGGGAAAGGAAGGCACTGAAAGACCTTTCTCAGGAAGAACACTGAAGAGTTGATTTGATTTGGCGGGGCAGCAGGAAAGGGCAGATCATGGGACCATGACTGAAATCGCTTACCTCTGTAGACTCTTAGCCCACTTCACCGAGACTGTGGCAGTAGCGCTGCAGGGCATGGCTTTTGGAGCCCGGGTTTGAATTCTGCCTTGACCGCTGAGGAGGTGGGTGACCTTGGTCTGGTTACTTAACCCACGGTGCCTCAGCTTCCTTGTCGGTAAAATGGAGATAATAGCAGTACTTCCTTCTAGGTTGTGAGGACTTTGAGGCTCCTGACGTATAGTAGGTACTTAATAACTGTCGAGTGGATGCTGTTCAGAGGATTATAACAAGTGGAGGAATCAGGGTCTGAACTCACGTTTGCGGAACTCTCCCACATTACCCTGCGCTTCCAGGTTCAGCCTTTCTCAGCTGCTCCTTCACTGGGCCGGCCTCTCCCGGTGAACCTGTTGCGTGTCCGCACACACGCATGGCCCTGCCATTCCACCATCTGACTCACGCCAGAGCCCACCTCAGCTTTGTGTAGACTCTCCCTGTCTGATTACCACTTCCTGTTCTCTGCCTCTGTCTTTCCTGGAGGGCCTTCCCCCCGCCCATCCACGCCTGCAAATGCTGTCTGCTCTTCCGCGATCTGCCTCCGCGAAGGCGTTCTGAGCAACAGCCCGTCCCTCTTCTCGGCTCCCTTGCAGCACTGGTGAGCTGCCCGTCACTGCTTCATGCTTGGCCGACCTAAGTCTCAGATGGTTCTGTAATCGCCTCACACACATTTATCTTACCTGCTAAAAATGAATCCGTTTTAATAAAGGTCCATGGCTACCTTTTTTGTTGTTGTTGTTTTAAAAATTCCTCCCAGTGTTAGGTGCTCACTCAATACTGAACTTCTTAACGAGTAGATTAAGAAGCATTAATTCTGAAGGCCGAGGTTGAGCTCCGGTCATCCTCATCTCACACCGGGGCTCCCTCTCCAGCCTCTTTAACTGCATTGCAGCCGGTCTGTCCCTAATGCACGCCGAGGGCCACACGGCCACCAGAGTAGTCTCTGTGCCGTCTTTTCATGGAACGCTCTTGCTTACACTGCTCCGCTGGCCTACAGCTAGGAGCAGAACTCCTCAGCCTGGCCTGGAAGGCTCTTTGCAACCTGACCCTCTCCCCCACTCTTCAGTCTTACCTGCTGGGACTCCACTCCGCACACCCTGTCCTCGTCGCAGTTCCCAGGGTGATCTGTGTGCCCTTCCTGGCTGACCCCTCTGCCTGGAGCCCTGCTGAGCCCACCTGGCAGGTTCATGCTCCCCCTTGTCTCGCCCCTACGACGGCAGCAGAGTAAGTTGCTTCCTCCTCCTGACCCCACCTCCCGCCCTTTGTTCCTCTGCTGCTTTTCGTTGGGGCCCAGAGATTGATCTGTTTACCTGTTTGCCAGGCCTGCTCCTTGAGGGCAGGGCCGTCTCGTTCCTCTCCACATCCCGATGGAGATGTGGAGATGCTCTGCACGCAGCCCGGGATGCGTGCTGAGCATATAAATGATACTTTTTTCAGGTAACGAGGGTCACTCTGCTTCAGAGCAGAGCAGAGCTTGCTTCTTTCTTGTGCCTTGCCAGATTTTTCCTTTTGAACTATACGAATTATGTTGAAAACTGACAGTGATGAGTCATATCTTAGAAAGGGGTGAAATCTGAAAATGCAGAGCCTCCAGGAATGGAGTAGGAGGTTGCAGATCGGTCTTCCCGGCCAAGTCTGGCTCTTCACTGAATTCGCCCGGCTGGTCTCAACCGCGGGGAGTGGGAGGGACTCCCCTCCCGGTGGGCAGGTGATTTATTGGCTGGGAAGCTTCCGCGGTGATTTAGTTGTGAAACGGCGCCCTGCGAGGTGCCGGCTGAGGCCTGGGCCGGGCGGGAGCGGCCGCCCACAATCCCGGGCCGGAGGGACCTCGGGGTTCGTCGGGGCCAGCCCCCACGCTTCGCAGCCCGGGGGCGGCGGGCGTGCGCTGCTGACTCTGCCCGCCCGGGGGGAGGCCCGGGGGTAGGCCCGGAGACGGAGCAGCCCGGGGAGGGCCCCAGCCCGGAGCCAGCCCCGCGGGCGCCCTCTGCTCGCGCCCGCCGCGGCGGGGAGGAAGTTTCCGTGCTCCGCCGCCCGGGTCGACTCCCGCTTTTTGGAAGGAGGAAACCGAGGTACCGGCGCCGGGGTCCCACGCGGAGCCTCGGGGCGGGGGCCGGAGCCGGGCCGGCGGGCGGCGCGGCGATCCAGGCCGCCTTTTGCAGCCGCCCGCGGCCGCGCTGGGCTCTGCGCGCCGCTCCGGCCTCCTCCCCCGGCGGCGGCGGCGGCGGCCGCCCCAGCCCCGCGCCCCGCGCCGCGCGGCCCCGCCGCGTTCACACGCCGAGCCGCCCGGCCGCCTCCGCCCTGCGCTTTGTGGAGCCGGAGCCCGAGCCCGAGCCCGAGCGCGAGCCGAGTGACAGGCGCGGCCTCCCGCCACCCGGACCCTGAGTGCGGCCCGCGGCGGCCCCGCGTACCTGTGGCTGCTGGCGATCGGCCGCGCGGGACCCGGCTTCGCGGGCCGAGGTGGGGTCCGGGGTTCCGGCAGTGGCCCCGCTGCGGCGGGGAGGGGCTGCCCGGGAGGAGTGGGACAAAGTGAAAGTCCCCGGGCCGCCGAGGGAACGGGGGCGGGGAGGAGCCGGGAAGGAAGAGGGGTGCTGGTGTTTGGGTGCCTGGTGCCCCGGGGCGGCTCTTGCGGCCGGCGTGGCGGGGCAGGCAGGCCGGCCGGGGTTCGGGCCCGGTGGGCTGCCGCGGTGCTGCTGCCGTCCTGGTGAATTCCCCGGACTAACGAAAGGCCTTTGAAGCCTCCAGGGTGCCCCTCTGGAGAAAAGTCTCCAGCTTTGGTCCCGTTCCCCCCTTCAGCTCGGCACTTTGGGAAGCTTCGTTCTCAGGTGGGGACCAGTTGTGCTGTTTTATTGATGGAAGCACGGAGCGTATGTGTTGTTTATACCTCCGTGGACCGATGCAGAGACCGGAGGCAGCGAAGGCACAGACGGCTGCTTGCCTCAGACACGGGACGTCCTCCTCGGCCTGTCCGAGTGCGGGACTGGGGATCTGACGGAGGCCGTCTGGGCGCGGGTCCCGGCCGTGCTGCTGAAATATTCCCCCGGCCGTGTCGACGTTCCCTAGCTCGGACTTCTTTGGGGTTGTTATTCTGCTGATTGCAGAGCTCTTTGCTGACATCCTGTGTTGTTTTTGGCTTTTACATCCCATTTGTTGTTTCTTTTTATCACAGAAACGCTTCGTTAAGGGGCTCAGGCAGTACGGCAAGAACTTCTTCAGAATTCGAAAGGAGCTGCTTCCCAATAAGGAAACAGTGAGTACAATTGGACTTTATGTAACTTGATTTTTTCCTCTTCGCTCCTGCTGCTTCTCCGCACTTGATCTTGTGAAATGGTTTCCTTTAACCCTGTGTTGTGCTGGCCTCGAGGATTCTATTCATTTTACTTCCTTCACTTTTAGTTTTAGCTCAGGATTCTAGATGGTAAAGTGACTGGTTATGCTTATCCCCAAGAAGGTGGATTTCAGAACAGAAGAGTCTTTGGCAACAGACGTTTTGGGGGGGGGGGGAGTCTGGGGTGTTGGGGAGTTAACATCTGATTTTAAATACAGTGGCTGAAATAGAAAATATCATTTATCGCTAGTTTGGATTTGGTTATTGACAAAAGTCATCAACAAACAATAGAGCTAAGAGGTTTGTAGCTCAATATACTTTAAATTCTCTGGGGACTGTTTTTTTTTTTTTAATGTTGCTATGTTTTGAAGAGTAGTTGTACCTAATTTTCCAGCCCTAAAAGTTTGCACTTTTTATTGGACAGATACAGAAGGATCCCTGTAAGTTGCTTGAAATGAGGCTTTTAAAAATTCCTTTGATATTTCACAAAGCTGAGAATCAGGTCTGATGAGCGCTCTTGTTAAACTTGGGGTAGGCGGGTTTGCTAAAGAGTCTTGGGAGTGAAGTTATGTAAAGAGAATGCTAGCAGGAGATTCATTCAGTCTTACCTGAATGTGCCTGTGGTTTCCTACAGGTGGTATTAGAGGAGGGTGGGGAGAGTCCTCCTTGCGGCTAGGCCAAGGAATAGGGGAGACGGGGGGTGGAGTGGGCCAGCCATCGCCCAGTGCCTGAGGCCCAAGTACTACAGAAGTTCACTTCAGGACTTGGGGATGGGAGGTGAATATTTAGACATTGAGTGCTGCTTCCCCCACCTCAGCTTTTGGGAGTGGATGGAGGAGAATATCCATGAAGAACACCCATGACAAAAGCTGGTGGGTTGGTTTGGGTTTTGGTTTTCTAATTGGGTATTGGGTATTGTTTACTGATTTCCTCTTATTCAATTTTGGTTCTTTTATTCAGTTTTTTTTTTTTAAACCTACTGTTTCTGGACACGTTTTCTGTACAGCACCTTATAAACAGACCTCATAATAGGGGAGAAGCATTCTGAGATTTCAAGTATAGCCTCGTATAAATTGGTGGTTTGCATTAATCAATCATAATTAGATTAAAATTTCAGTATTTATTATACTTGTAAATATGCTGAGATGGGTCATTTTGAGGATAGTTGGGAAAAAAAGCTTGTTTATGGACATTAAACTAAAATATATTATCAGTCTGTATAATCAAGTTACTTTTTGCTCTTTCCAGAGCAGAGTGGTAAGAGGTGTTTAATGTGGAGCAGTGAAAGAAATGCTTTTTACGTTTTCTGAGGATTTCAGTTATTGGAAGTAAAAACTAAAAAGGCTTTACCCTGTAAAGTATAGGAGTTTTGGTTTGGCCCAATTGGAGTGAAAATGAGAGAGATTATTGAGTAGATTTGAGCTGATGTGAGGGGCCAGATTATAACCTCTCAACTCAATTTTCTCTCTCCCTGTGCTCTGCTAAAAGTTGCAAAACATGAAGAATTTGATACAAGATATCCCTCTACAGTTATTTTATCTTTTTCTTTTAAAAAGTAAACTTAATAGCAAGATTAAGCATTGAATCTAAAATCTGGTCTCTAACATTTGGAAATGCCAGACACCTTGCATTTTATCTCCCCTGTGAAAAGGGATCTGAATAACCTTTAACCTAGGGAATGGTCTTCTAATCTGTTTTTCCTCTTGCTCTTGGTTGTCGCTTATTCTTATTGATGATGTCTGACTCAGTAGTAGCCTCTTTTTTTGCCACACAGAAGTTCTCAGTACAGCAACCTTTTGAGCAGGTTCTCTGGTTTTTTCCAGGCGCCTCTTTCCTGAGACGCTTCCCCATCACTTCTCTGCAGTCCCTGTTTCCCAGCCGTGTGGCTCCAATCCTCCCATCTCCTGTGGCACCCAGCAGTCTTCCTGTTTCCAGCCTCTTCCTCAGGGCACAGTCATTGGAGCTGATGGGAGGGTTGTTTGCAGCACTGGAGAATTTATTAGGGCTGAACATTGGCTAACTGTTCCTAGTGTCCTGCTGTCTTTTGCATGGAATTGGAGGAGGTTGGTAGTAGGATAAATCTTAAGTATTCTAGTCAGCTGGGAGCGGCACTCATATTTTCCTTAGTTATCAACATGGCCAGGCTAATCATTCACAAGTCATACAGAGGGGAGGACAAAGGTTATTTTTCATTTTTGCTGCAGAAGATGAGAAAACACTAGGTACCAGTGTTCTTGGTTCAAAACTTCCTAGGTAGAAATCTTCATATGGTCATGCCTTTTAAAAATACATATATGTATGTATATGTGTGTGTGTGTGTGTGTGTGTGTGTGTATACACACACACACACACACACACATAGCAAATCCCGCTAACCTAGATACTTTCCATATTGTCTTCTATTTACCAGAATTATTAACTCATTTCTTTGCTATTCTCAACCAACTTGAAACTTCAGAAGGGTGTCAGCATCCAAAAGAACACGCCTGATTGGGCATGGGCACGGGGTCAGCAGACCTGTGTTCTATTCTTGGCCTTACCAGTAACTATAGTACTTGATGATCTCTTTTAACTGGGCAGTCTTCTTTGAGCTGTTCATTGGGAAGTTCAGGTCAAATCCTGACACGGTCTAGGAAATTATTTTCTCTAAAATGGTGTGTCTTTGCATGAGAATTTTATTGGTGTTAGAATCTTTATAAAATGTTTGTACATCTTTGGTTGTCGCTGTGCCTGAGACCAAAGTGATGGTTCTTCTCTCCTCTGCCACTTACCTGCCATAGGGCCTTAAGCGGATTATTCAGCCTCCTGTCCTTTAATGTCTGAGTCTGTACAATGGGGTGATCCTGCTACCCCTTATAATTTTTTTTTAATTTTTAAATTAAATTAAATATTTTTTATTGGAGTTTAATTCTTTACAATGTTGTGTTAGTTTCTGTTGTAGAACAGAGTGAATCAGCTACATGTATACACATATCCCCTCCCTCTTGGGTCTCCCCCGCCAGAATTGTTTTGAGAATTTAAATGAGATACCCTCTATATAAAGAGTGCATAAAAACACTGGAAAATGATTGTTCTTCTTTATCTACCTTGAATAATATGTAAAGTAGCTAAATGCTATGAAAAGTACAGAATTATATTCTGCTTGTAAACATATTGAACCTATATAAAAAGAAATTACCTGTTTTTCATTAATCTGTCTTGCAGAAAACCCCTTTAATTGAAAAACAGAGTGGGTGGAGGGCACTGCCTAGTCTAAAAGATGGAATTCCTCTGTCTTGAAGCTTTGTTGAGGAGACTTCCACGCTTACCAGGCCACTCGGTGCCGATGTACATTCAGAGCTTCCTGGTAGGCACGGACACGGAGAGCTCTCCCAGCTCTTTTGGTTTCTGGTGTTTATTACTCAGGAGCTAAATCTGGCTTTTCTCTGAACACTGCTGCCCACTGAAGTGGGAATAGTGGCTGTGATTGTGGAAAACCAACTGTTTATAGAGGTTTAGTTGAGTGGGTATTACATGTTAACCTCAGATAGTTTAGTATCACAGTCGTGCAAATATCCTACAGTTGATTATCTTTCTCCCTGTTCTCCCTTCCTCCAAAACTATTTGCCTCCCGCAAATGCTCATAAGATGTATAATTAGTAGTAAAATACGGTAAAGAATTTTTGCTAAGCATCTCAGGTTCCCCTTGGCTGTATGCTTCTTCTCTCTCAAGACAATCTTTGACCTAAACCACATCAGAATCTTGGGTATTAGTACATTTGTATAAATCACAGTGAGCGCCCCGTAGCTGAGCTTCTGAGAAAATGATGGAGAACGAGGCTTCTTGGGATCTGCTTTAAGCACTGCCGTGTAATCTTTGGCTTGATGAGTCACATGACCTTTGATGCTAAGGTAATGCCTGAAAAAACAGGAGACCCAATAGTGTTGAATCTTAATTACCAGGAGGGGAATCCATGTTACAAATAACACAAAATCATAGGTGTTCCAAAAATAATTTTTCGTTTGATTTTTACACATTGTAGTTTTCTTCAAAAACATGAGATGATTACTCAGGTGACAGTGACATATAGTATCTTCTTTCATGCTGAGAACATCTCTTTGTTGTTTGAACCAAAGACTTTTCCGTGTCTGACACTGGGGTGGTTGTCCCTTGAATCCTGGCTGGCCTTTGTGTAAAGCTCTGTCTGCTGGCGCTTGGACAGATTCAGCCAGCATTGCATCGTAGACAGGGAACACGCACTTAGTGACCTGTCTCAGCGGCAGCTAACCTTAGTGCGAAGACAGTTTGATCCACCCCGACTTGATAGGGAGAAGAGGTGCCCCTAGAGGATCATTAGCCCCTGGATGGAGCAGGGGAACAGGCACACACTCTTGACTCTCTTTCTCATCTCTTAGTTTTATTTTTGAATACCTAGCCCAACAGAGATGAAGCTCGTGTTATTTGTAAACCCAGTTACTGGTGCCTTAATATTTACTATGCCAGAAATCCATTTTCACCCATTTTCAGAGCTAGTTAAACGTGCCATATGGTTCAAGTTTAGAAAATTTTGTATACCACTGAGCACTGTAATGGTGGCATGTCTATAAAGAGAAGCAAGGTGCCACCCGTGCCCCACAGGGAGCTGGCATTGCAGCAGGAAGATGAGCCATTTGCAGGCCTGCCGTGTTTGGCAGTTTGTGCTTAGGGCCCTGGTAGAGGTCCGGGTCCCACAGAGCGAGCACAGAGCCTGGGGGTTTCTGGAAGGCTAATTGGAGGATGTGGTGTTTGGACTGAGCTTCGAAGGAAGGAAGGATATAGGCCATGGTTGGGAGGGTGGAAGAAAAGCGACTTTCCAGCTGTTGGAAATATCACGAGCAAAGGCATGGGGAGAGGAAATTGCAAAACGTGCCCGGCAAGTCCATGAGTGTGGTCGGAGAGAAGGCTGCACGAGCTGATGCAGTGGGATTTAGGCCAAGCTTATGACTTGGAGGTAGACTTGGGGGGACCTTGCACTCTCTCCCAAGAGTGCGTTTGGGGACCCATTGAAGTCTTTTGAGAAGAGAGGTGAGAGCATGGGAGGTGAGCATTCTTGAGCAGCACCAATGAGACGGGGACCAGAGAGGAGGTTCTTAATAATTCAGTCTAGTAGTAGGACAGGAAGTGGGGAATCGTAAGTGACTTGTGGAAGTGGAAGTCTTTTATGTTGACTTTCTCTATTGAAAACGTGTCACTATTTTTTTGTTTGTTTTTGTTTTTTTTGAATGAGACCAAGGGGCAGCTGTTTTTGATGTTTTGAGCTTTTTTAACCTTGGGTGATAGGATGAAAAGTATTGGAGATTTAAAATTTTGAGAAATAACATGAAAATCAACCATCTTTCTCAGCCACATTTCTGGGAACGAATTCTATTAAGTATATGCATAACTACTGAATGTTAGTTGTTCGTTTCTTCAGGCAAAATATCTTTTGCAGAGAGCATGTTCCCTCATCAAAGAATAACCACTATTGAGAAAGGGCTTTAAGACCGAGTAATCAGGGACTTCCCTGGTGGCGTGGTGGTTAAGAATACGATTGCCTGCCAATGCAGGGGACACGGGTTCGAGCTCTGGGCCGGGAAGATCCCATATGCCGCGGAGCGACTAAGCCCGTGTGCCACAACTACTGAGCCTGCACTCTAGAGCCCACGAGCCACAACTACTGAGCCCACGTGCCACAACTACTGAAGCCCACGTGCCACAACTACTGAAGCCCGTGCGCCTAGAGCGCCCACGTGCCACAACTACTGAAGCCCACGTGCCACAACTACTGAAGCCTGTGCGCCTAGAGCCCGTGCTCCGCAACAGGGGAAGCCACCACAACAAGAAGCCCGTGCACCGCAACTAAGAGTAGCCCCCGCTCTCCGCAACCAGAGAAAGCCCGTGTGCGACAACAAAGACCCAATGAATAATAAAATAAATATTCCCATTTTCAGAGCTAGTTAAACGTGCCATATGGTTCAATTTTAGAAAATTTTGTATACCACTGAGTGCTGTAATGGTGGCATGTCTGTAAAGAGAAGCGAGGTGCCACGTGTGCCCCACAGGGAGCTGGCATTGCAGCAGGGAAGATGAGCCATTTGCAGGCCTGCCGTGTTTGGCAGTCAAAAATAAAAATAAATAAAAATTTAAAAGATACTTAAAAAAACAAGAGACCGAGTAATTGGGATTCTGTTAATATTAAGAGGTTAAAAATGACTCTAGCATTTAATACTAGCGTTCAGCATGAAGCTTTATTTAACTTCAGGTTATAACCTTAGATAAACAAACTTTCTAGCCTCATTAATGCTTAATCTAATGTTACATAACAAAGTGTGGACTTCGTGAACCGGTTGATACTATTGAGGACACAAATTTGTTACAGCCACATAACATACTTGATTTTAAGGCAGAGACCTCGACTGCAAATGATGTGTGTTCTCACCGCTCTCAGTGTGGTCCTCAGACCAGCATTATCGTCATCACCTGGAGCTTGTTAAAATTGCAGCCTCTCAGCCTCCTGTCCATTCCTATTGACGCATTTTAATCTGCATTTTAATAAGCTCCCCAGGTGATTGGAATGCAGAGTAAAGTTCAGGAGGCCCTGCTGTTTACAAGGATGAAGACTTGCAGATTCTTAATCCTATATGTCACATTCATTCTTAAAATAATGTGGTTTTCATTCTGTTAAAGCTGTAAATTGTTTCACTGTTAAGTAGGGCTTGATTTTGCTTTTCAAAGGGTTACAGAGTATTTCAAACATATAGAAAAGTATCTGGACTTATTTTCATGATCAATAATAGAATTTCCCAATATGGCTTCCCCCTTCCCGTCTTCCATTTTGTCCTAGAAACACAATTGTAACTCATGTCATGTTTCCTTTTATTTTTTTTTTTGGCCGCACCATGCAGCTTGTGGGATCTTAGTTCCCCGACAAGGGATCGAACCCGGGCCAACGGCAGTGAAAGCGTGGAAGCCTAACCACTGGACTGCCAGGGAATTCCTGATGTCTCACTTCATATAAAAACTGTTTTCCTCTTTATCTTTTGACATGCAGCCAAAATATGTGAGTTAGGCTAGCCTAGACCCTACTGAAGTTTCTAATAGAAACCTTTTTATTTGAAGGATGAACTTCGCTTATTAATATGAAGTTCGCATATTTAATACTACAGTGTTTTTAAGTGTTTCTTTCACTGGAACCCCTATACATGAAGAAGAAATGCAAATATTTTGAGAGGTTGGCAAGAAGTGGGTACAAGGACTGACGTGTGCCATACCTCTTCCCTTAATAACTTGTCCTGGGGTAGGTGCAGGTAGAGTTGGGATTTTCCACTCAAGGCAGAAGTGATTACCCACAGAAACAGGCCCTGCATTTTGGCAGCAAGTAGTGTGATCCTATGGTTCTTCCCATTAAAATGGAGCAGAGCCTTGAATCTGTTCATTCTGAGAGTCTAAACTCTGGATATTTGACCGGGCAGTGGTCCAGTTTTGACTAGGCTAATCTGAGAGAGAGAGAGTGGCCGATTCCCTTGTGTAAGTGAAGCAGTTAAGAAATTTGCATGTAAGAAACTTTTTTGCTGCCGATGTTGGGGGAAAAGGGAGGTCTTTAAAAATTAGATGACTTTTAAACTTTTATTTATCTATTTTTAAAGAGTAATTATTTTTAACTTTTTTGGAATCGGTTTTATGTGGCATTAGGTTAAGCAAATTATATTGAAACTTCCAGAGAGTTAGATGACTTTTTAAACCAAGGGCCTTGGATATTTGCTGTTCTCAGTGTAAACATCTTAGGCCTGTCCTTGGTCTTATCCTACGTATTAGGACTGGTAGGAATGGCATGAGTGTGCTTTGATTGTATGCGCTGTTTTACTTGTAGAAACTGCACTCACGTGAAAAACACCTTGGACTTGCTGCTTCTAAGTGCTTACAAGTGCTGCTTTTTTTTTATTTGCTGTTGGCATTTGCTAACCTATATTTCTCATGATTTGGCTGGATCTTCGTTACCTGGTGACTTTTAAGATGGAGACATTTATGACTTTTAAGCCTAAATAGACTCACTCATTTTATTAGCTAGTAAAAGCAAATGGAAGGTTTGAAATGGTCTTTAAGAAGACTTAAAAGTTGTGATTATAGTCAGTGTGTTTATCTACTTGGAGCTCATTTTATATCGTAAGTAGATTTTTTTTTTTTTAGCCTTAATGAGATCTGTGAACCCATCCTAACTTTGAAAATCCAGTTTGCTGATGTTTTAAAAAAATAAATCTAGTCTGTTAAAAACTGACATGAGGGCTTCCCTGGTGGTGCAGTGGTTGAGAGTCCGCCTGCCGATGCAGGGGACACAGGTTTGTGCCCCCGTCCGGGAAGATCCCACATGCCGCGGAGCGGCTTGGCCCGTGAGCAATGGCCGCTGAGCCTGCGCGTCCGGAGCCTGTGCTCCTCAACGGGAGAGGCCACAACAGTGAGAAGCCTGCGTACCGCAAAAAAAAAAAAAAAAAAAAAAAAAAAAAAAAAAAAAACTGACATGAAAAATAAGTTTTAAAATGTCTCTGAAGTCATAATTCTTGAATAATTAATTCATTTTAATCTTACTTGAACTTATGCCCTTGAGTAATAGTTAGGAAAAATTAAGAATAAAAAATAATCGTATTGTTTTGAAACATGAAGCAAAGCATTCACCTCAGGCTCATTCACAGCTGCTCACCCATGGTGGAAAGGACACCCCGCCCCATGAAAAATGTTTTCTGTTGTGTGTAATTTGAAAGCCATTCATTGTATTATGGAAATAGGAAAGGCAAGCCAGAGAAACCTGTCTTGGGACACCAGAATTCCATTAAGCTCAGTTTTCTTTTTGAGATGTTTAATTTTTAAATTAACTTTCAGTGTTAACGGCCTTTGTTATTTTTTGCCCTTTGGAGATATAATTCTTCTGTTCAGATCCTTCTACTGAATCCTCTAAATTGTGGCATCATAATTCCCAGGAATTGGCCTTTGAGGTGACCAAACCATCCTCGCAGTGGGCAAAATTGGGAGTGTTTGGGGAGAACTGTTTTGGGGAACCTTTGGTACCCAAGGCCTGTGCTCTGCGGGGCGCCTGGGGTGCATGAAAGGGGGCTCGCCCTCCTGCAGCTCACAGCCTGGGGAAGGGGCGGTGGCTTTGTGTTCTTCCCTGGAAGGTGCCTGAGTTGCAGTCACTGAGGCTATCCTGAGCTCAGGTGTAGGGGTACTGCTTGGGGTGCGCGTCTGTGAAAGCCATGCGAGCCTCTTTCTCTGTGGACTGGTGGCCATTACACAAAGAGCCCAACTTCTCTCAGCGGAACTGTGTTTTGTTCTGCCCTTTAAAAATTAATATTTTGTTTTAGTCTTGGACTGTGGACTCTGCTTCCCTTTTTCTTTGATGCATTTCTGTCCTGCACATTTACATGCATCTATGTATGTATATGGAATACATATATGAGGTTCTGGGCAGGAACCTTATTTTAATACCTCTTTATTTCACCTTTAGTGCCCTATAATAGGCCCTGACTTAATATTTGTTAAAAATGAAGTGTGTGTGTTGACACATGTGTGAATGATGGGATAGAAATACATTGTGTGTGTATATATGTCTTAAAAGACTAAAACTCAACGTTTTAAAGGACCAGTTGAAACCTGGCCATCCAGGCCTTACACCATGTAGTGGGCAGGAATCCTTGTTAACTCGCGTCCCCAGATAGTAAGACTGTGACTCGGGGTTCACTGTGCACATTGGACTTTCCGGTTCTGTTCATCGTGAGCAGTAAATCAGCTCTACTGTTTGCACAGCAATTCTGTTTTCTAGATTATTTATAAGATTGAAACCCATTGTTTATTTTTCTCAGCAGGTTTATTGAGTGAGTCAAGAATAAAATATTGTCTTAAGCAGTAGAGTAAGCCATTAGCCAATTGCAGCCTCAAAATGGTCACTAGAGTGTGCGCCCGTGTGTGTGTGCCTGTGTGTGTGCGTGTGTGTGTCTGCTGGAGGTGAGAGCCAAGTGAGGTGGGGGAGGTTCAGTGTTGCCAGCTTTGCAGCTTTGCAAGGTTCCTGTGACTCTTTATGGATTTTTTTTCCTTTTAGTCAGTTAGTGAGTCACCATCATATGCTATTTTACTATCTTGAAAACAGTCTGGAATTTTTATTCTGTGTCTTTGCTGTATGAGTGAAACACCACCGGGGATGTTGTGAACAGTATTAAGCTAAAGTTTTTCCTATAATGTTTGGTTACGTGTTTTCCGCTGAGCCGTTGTCGTTTTGTTCCCATGTGCGGGAGTTGGGTTTTTCTTGAGTTTGGCAAGAAATGGTGACTTTCATGTGTTTGATTATTTTAGAGGGCTGGAAACAGCATAGGTCCAGTGCCTCTGGGGTTTGGTGATTATTGATTTAGGCACACGCCTCCTAAGATCAGAACCTGGTTCATTTTCCCACAAATGCTCTGCTTGGGAAATGTGTTAATGAGGTACATTGAATGAGTCAGAGCTTTGTGACTTTAAGTTGTCAAGGGAGGTGTTTAAGTTTTGGAGGGAAGATCTGGATTTGTGGAATAACTGAATTCAGAAGGAAATCGGCCCGGTGAATCTGTATACGTGGCTAGCAGAGAGTAAAGCAAGTAGCAAGTGAACTGGGTAAACTCTGTACACATTCTGCAGAGAGTGGGATAAAAAGCAAGACAAAGCTTTTTTTTGGCGGGGAGGGGGTGTGGGTGGTGCACAGCGTGGCTTGTGGGATCTTAGTTCCCTATCAGGTGACTCAGGAGAAAAGTCCATGTGTTTCTCTGTACCATATTACGTCTACCAGATGTTTAGGCAGGATAATACAGTGAAAGGACAGAATGCTTCTTACATAGTCATTTTGTATTCACATTAAAATGTGCAAGTTTAAAGTTAAGAATATGCACCCATTTGTCCAGTATATATGTCTTAGACTCAGACTAAAGCATACTGTTTTCTTTTGTACTATATTCTGCTCTAATCACTCATTTGCCAAATGCTAAAGTGTCTGTGAATACTCAACATTGTTATAAAATTTGTTTGGAAATCAGTGACTTCTGATATCTAGCTAGCGAGAATGTAAACAGTTTGTGATTTACCCTTCGTACCAGTTGATCAGCCAGCGCTGCCCGTTCACTGAGTGTCCGGAGAAGATGAGGAGGGTTGGGCCTCAGCTCCCTCGGGGGTTGCTCCCGCTACTGCAGTGTGGGTTGGCGTGAACCCAAGTGCTAACCTGTGCGGTGTGGACTGTGAGTGGGGCCTCCTGGAAGATGTGCGATCAGGGCTGGAAGCTGTTTGAAGGATAGGTTTTTTAAGTGTTAAAACTTGTTTGAAATGTCTTGCCAGAGAAAGTTCTTGACGCATCCTTGTCTATTGAGGAATTTTCGAAATACCCGAGTCCCTCTGCAGCATCCGTACAGAATGTGCTCCGCTGCTTCTGAGAACCTAGTAACAGTGAACCCATTCAATGTGACCTGGTGGTTTTGGACAGTTGCATTGTTGGAAATGCCCTCCTTTTACTGAGCCGGCATTGGAATCACTTCTCCTTCTGTAGGTCGTCCTGGTAGAGAGAATTGTTGCTGCGACCCTCCCTCTCAGAGTGCTCTCAGATAGGTCAGGGTAGGTGGCACGTTCCCTGCCTGGGCTTCCGGCTTCAGGCTGTGCAAGCACAGGTCCGCCCGCACCTTGGGTGGGTCTGCTTGGGGAGCAGAGGGGCTGCCCCCTCCTCCCCCAGCCCCGCCCCCTCTTCACCCGGCCCCTCCCCCTCCCCCCCGGGCCACTCCCTCTCCTCCCTGGACCCCTCCTCCTCACCCCTCAGGCAGGCACAGGAGCTCATTGCTTGGCAGGCTTCCTAGAGTAACAAAGTCACACAGCAGGCTTTGTTTGTTCTGTCGCACGTCTTGAGGTTAGCATCTTTACCCCAGGTCTCATTTCCCACAATGAGAAGGTGTTAACGTTAGGATTTAGTAAAGGATGTTACCTGGGACAGCAGTACCTACTCAGACTAACCATCAGTGAGGCCATTTGAACACCCAGAGTGGACTTAAGCACTTAAATCTTACTGAGCAGAGATTTCCAGTAACAAACCACAGCATAATCATGCATGGAACAAGCAGGCTTCTCCCTTGTGGGAAAGACCATTAGCTTTAGTCACAGCCCCAGACCGTCCCCAGGAACCTGTTGGCGCTGATCTTGGCACGAAACCTGCCCCTCAAGCCCATTCCTACATGTTTTGGTAAACTAAGGCTGGAGATCAGATAGCAGTCCTTTAGCAGACAAATGCCTTTATCTGTCTGCTGCTTTTGTTCCAGCCAGCGGTTGAATGTAAAGCTGGAGTTCTCCTCCCCTCCCTCCAGGGAAAAAAGCCTGGAAAGGGGCTGTTCATGCATTAAACTGGATTTTAAGGTGAACCATTGCTCTGGTGCATGCTGTCCGTTCTCCAGGTTGGACTTGCTGCCTTTCACTGAGCCTTTCTCGTCCCCAGACCCCTTCCTCCTCCTCCCAGGTTGGTAGGGAGAGCCCCCCAGCAGTGTGGTTCCTGGTGAATGCACCCTGACCAAAGGGTGGCAGCCTCACCTGTTGTAATAAACTAATCCAGTCTGAGTAGGAAGTCTAGCATTTCGTTCTGTTTACTGGTGCTGCATAACAAGAGGGCAAGGTCACAAGGTCTGTCACTCAGCTTCACAACCGCTGTCTTAGATAAACACAGATCCTTAGGTATCAGGTTGACCATTTCCTGTTCTCAGATGCTGTACTCCCTCTGCTGGTTTGGTGATGCTTCTTTAAGAAATTTATGCGGCTCCTTGCTGAAGATGACATGGTCTCTTTCCCCAGGCCTTCAGCTGTGTATGTCGCACAGGGAAAACTCTGTTCTCAGCCAGAGAACTCCCTCTGGCTGTGGGAAAATTATTTCAGTTCTTAGGCAGGGATGGCCAGGAATAGATGTGATAGAAATTCCTCTACCTCACCTCCCACCCCTAAAATATTACCAGACTGTGTAACTTGTTTGGGGTGCCCCCAAACGGAGCATTTCTCAGTTCGACTTTCTGTTCACTTCTTGTTTTCTTTCACTGGCCCCCTGCCCTCAGCCCAGCCCCCCCGCACTCGCAGCAGGAGTCATCTTATAGCACACCTAACCTTGAAGCCAGAAAGAAAGTGCATTGCTTATAACAGAACAAACCTCTTTTCTGCTTTTATTTTGAAGTCCTCCGTGTTGTTTAATGTGGAGGATATTCGCGCTGAAGGCCTGTTCCAAGTAGGCATTCGTACATCCCAGAGGAACTTTTGATTTATTTCCTTAACTCTGCCTTCCTTTCTCTGTGGTTCAGAAACCTTTAATGATCTGTGAAGCTCTGAGACTTCAGTGCAAAACAGTAGTTGGTTTAAGAACCCCTCCCACTATATAAAAGGACTGCCAGTTTCCACATGCTGGGTTTTTGACTCCCTGAAAGGCTGACCTCTCACAAATTTTGGTTCTACAGCCTGGTATCCTGGGTTGGGGCCTTTATAATGCTTTTGTGAAATATTTTTTCCTCCTTCTCTCCCTCTTTGAAAGGTTGTAATGAAAATTCTGGGCTCTTGGCCAGCCTGTGGGATGCGATACAGTAGAAATGTTTCTGGAGCCCTTGGTTACGGCTCAGCTTTGATTAGGGTTACTTCCCGTAAGCTTAATTTTGTCCCTCCCCCCCGCCTACCTTTTTTTATGGCTAAGAAGGTTAACTTTAGCCAAGGTTAAGCATTTTATTGCGCAAGCTGCTGCAGCCTTAGTGTCACCATGCCAGGCTTTTGTGGCAGAAAGAGACAAGGGGACACAACTTTTTCCCTCCATGTTTGTGTTTCTTCCTCCCAAGACTGCCTTCTCCTTTTACGCCTGCTTTCACGTAAGCAAGCTCTGTTTCTTCTACTCAGAGGTGTTCCAGGAAACCATCGTTCCACTTGTCTTGGGATTTTGTTAAGCTGAAAATCATGGGAGACCTCCCTCTTTGGGGTTTCTGCCAGGTGGAGGGAGGAGCCTCCCAGAGCAGCAGTCAACAGTGACACTCCTTTGATCCTCCTGTGTTTCTCCATTTCAAAAGAAAGAAGTGGTTGCAGCTTTAGTACTCCTGTGACTTCGGATTTATAGCTCTTTTCATCCTTACAAACGGGAACGCTTTACAGACATTATTTCATGGTTCCCCCACGCCCGCGGGGACGCCAGCGATGTTGCACAGGGAGGAAACTGAGGGGCACCAACCCCAGGGGGGCCTCGCAGGCAGGGAGCGGGCTCGAGCCACGGGCAGAGCCTCTGTGGTGTGGGTGCTTGCCTTTGGGGCCACGTTTGCTTTTTATAGGAGGAAAGGGAGATTTTATTATCATCGAGATGCTTTATTCACAGTAGGATTCCTTGGCCAACCAGTAGTGATGAAGCACGGGGCCGTGTGATCCCTTTGTGTCCGGCCTCTCGGGTGCGCTGGCGCGGGGCGCTGTGATAGAAATGCTCTTTGATTGCTGCCTCAGAATCTGCCCAGTCTCTTTCTCTTGGGGAAAAGGTGGCCCTGCTTCCTTCTGGGTTAGGTCCTGGGAGCCTGTCATGAGTTTTGTCACTGCCAGCCCAGCTTCGTCTTTTCTAGGTTCTGCGCTGAGTGTGTACACGTCACTGGACAGAGCTGGCTGCAGTGTGAGCCTGTGCCGAGCTCACTCTGATCTCCCCCAGACTGCAGACAGCACTGTCCAGACTTGAACCCTCAGGATCGTGAACTCTCCATTGACTTAACAGTTCTGACCAGTGTTGCTCTTGCCCCATTTTGATGAAGTCAGTTTGTGAGGATTCGGTTTTGGGGTTTAAATCTCTCTGGAGATGCTAGAGGGCTGTGTCCGGCATTTGTGGTTCTTTTCATTCCGCCTCCCACACGCTCCTGTGAACTCATTTTTGCTGGAGCTGAAAATCTGGCCTAATGTTACAAATATAAACAATACCTCTTAGATTTTTTTTTTTTTTAAGATGTTGGGGGTAGGAGTTTATTAATTTATTTCTTTATTTTGGCTGTGTTGAGTCTTCGTTTCTGTGCGAGGGCTTTCTCTAGTTGTGGCACGCGGGGGCCACTCTTCATCACGGTGCGCGGGCCTCTCACTATCGTGGCCTCTCTTGTTGTGGAGCACGGGCTCCAGACGCACAGTCTCAGTAGTTGTGGCTCACGGGCCTAGCCGCTCCGCGGCATGTGGGATCCTCCCAGACCAGGGCTCGAACCCGTGTCCCCTGCATTGGCAGGCAGATTCTCAACCACTGTGCCACCAGGGAAGCCCCTACCTCTTAGATTTTTAAAGAATCTATTTGGACTGAGTGGAATAGAAGTCTCAAACTGTTCTAATTATTCCCAGCTCTTCCTCTTCTCTCTCTCACACACACATACAGACACACAAACATATTTATATATGTGATACTGCAGTTTTAAAAAGTTTCGGTTATTCTGTGCACAGTTCTTTTAAAACCTGTTAGTTTGAATTGATTTCAAACTTAAAAAGAAAAGTTGCAAGGCTAATATAAAAAATTCCCACATAACCTTTATCCAGATTCCCCAAATGTTAACATTTTATTACATTGCTTTCAACTCTCCCTTTTAAAACCTATGTAGGTTTTTTTTCCCCCCTGAACTGTTGGAGGGTAAGTTGCAGACCTGTTGCCCCTTTCTCCCTGAAAAATGCCCTATGGCACCCTCAGGATTTGGTGAAAGTTATATTACTGCCTGCTTCTCTTTAGAAAATACTTGCCTGGTTGGCTCAGCCAGAACCTGACTGCTGCAGTAAAAATCTTAGTACGTGTAAGTTTATGCTTCGTAAGTGTGTTTTTAGTAATTTTTTCCCCTGAAAACACAGGAGAAAATTAGAATCACTGATAATTCATCACCAAGAGATGACTGCTAGTTAACATTTTAGTCCGTATTCTTCAGACTGTTTCTAGGCATAACATATCAGTAAATATTTTAAATAGAGTAGCCTCATTCTGTTCTGTAACCTTTTTAAACTTAACTGTGATCTTTTACAGTAGATGTATATCTATATCCTCATTTTGACGGTTGTATTTTTATTTTATTTTATTATTTTTTTTTGGCCACACCATGCGGCTCACGGATCTTAGTTCCCCAACCAGGGATCAAACTTGTGCCCCCTGCAGTGGAAGTGCAGAGTCCTAACCACTGGACCACCAGGGAATTCCCTGATGGTTGTATTTTTTAAAGATACCATAATTTTATTAACCAATTTCTAATTTTGAACATTTATTTCCAGTTTCTAGCTTTTTTGTTTTTCTCTATTTTTCCCCACTGTTAACAGTTTTTTTCCTTGGTGCTTTATTTTGGGGTCTGGTCCATTTAATCTCCTTAAAATACATTCCTAGTGTATCTTTTTATATTTTTAAGGTCTTTAACACATAGTGCCAAATTGTCCTCCAGAGAGATTGGATTAGTCTATTACGCTTCTGCCAGGTTCCCACAAGCGCTTGGCCCTCGGCTGTTGTTCTTTTCACTGTTTTATCCTACAAGTCTTCTTGTTCTGGGAAAGCTTTATGCTACTTGGAACAACCCTTCCCCGAAACAAAACAAAAATAAAAACAAAACCGAAAGTCTGACATGTGCTCAGTGGCAGATTTATCCAGAAGCAGATGAACCGTACAGGGACCTGGGGCCTCTCCTCTCCCCAGCACTGGCAATATTTTGGCGGCTGATTAGAGCTGATTGGTATCCTTGAGGTGAGTGAGGGTCATGCCTTAGGGACAAGCACTTTGAACCTGACGTGTGGCCTCCGCTAGAGCAGCCCTTCCTCCCAACCTCACAGCACCAGCCCGTTGCCATTCCAACTTGCCCTGAGTAACTGAGTGAATTGTTAACCCTGTTTTCTTTGTTTTGGTTTGGTTTGGGTTTTTTTGGCTGCCTTGCGTCTGCATTGCTGCGCGCAGTCTTTCTCTAGTTGCAGCGAGCGTGGGCTACTCTTCGTTGCGGTGCACGGGCTTCTCATTGTGGTGGCTTCTCTTCTCACGGAGCACGGGCTCTAGGGCGTGTGGGCTTCAGCAGTGATGTGCGGGCTCAGTAGTTGTGGCGCATGGACTTAGTTTCTCTGCGGCACATGGGTTCTTCCCGGACCAGGGCTCGAACCCATGTCCCCTGCATTGGCAGGCGAATTCTTAACCACTGTGCCACCAGGGAAGTTGTCGTCCCATTCACCCCCACCCCCCACCCCACCCCCGGTTTGTTTTAACTGTGATGTTGGGTTATCTGTGGACTCTTCCTCCTTTCTTTTCACTCCCACTCCTGTTAATCAAGCGTTGCTTGTTTTCATGATTAGTGAACTGTAGCCTAATCCACAGTTCCTGTAGAGAGAGGGAGCTCAGTACTAGTCATCTCAGGCCAGAATCTCTGGGACTCGCTGCATAATGGGTCAGGCTTTGATTTTTCTCATCTCCTTAAATCTGAGTTTAAAGGCCTGTCTTGTTCATGGAAATATGATTATGTAAAGACTAAGACTGGTAAATGGATTTAAAGTGTTAAATACATGTATTTAAAGTAATTTTACTACAATACTTACTGTATCCTAGTAACAACCTAGAAAGATTAGAAATAGAGAGGCTGAGTATTTTATTAAAGAAAGTTGGGGCTTCCCTGGTGGCGCAGTGGTTGAGAGTCCGCCTGCCGATGCAGGGGACGCAGGTTCGTGCCCCGGTCCGGGAAGATCCCACATGCCACGGAGCGGCTGGCCCCGTGAGCCATGGCCGCTGGGCGTGCGCGTCCGGAGCCTGTGCTCCACGACGGGAGAGGCCACAACAGTGAGAGGCCCACGTACCGCAAAAAAAAAAAAAAGAAAGTAGATAACGAACAACAACTAAAGAAAGTGATTTTTTTTAAAGGGAAATAACAAAGGTAACAGCAGATACCAGTGAAATATGAGAAAAAAATGAGATGATCTTTGAAAATAACAATAAAATAGACAAAGCAAGACTGATCATGAAAAGAAGAGAGAAGGCACAAGTAAACAATATTAGTAAAGGAGCCAGTGCAGATAGCCAGATAAAAATTTTAAAACACAACAACAAAAAACAGGACTACTGTAAAAATTTTATGATAGGAAATTTTAGAAGGGAGACCAAAAGAGAATTATCAAAACTGACTCAAGATAGAAACTTTGAACAGATTAATAATCATTAAAGAAATGGAATCAGTGGCTTAAGCACCTCTCTCCCAGCACCAGCCCTAGACAGTTTTACAGATGAATTGTACCAAGTATTTAATTAACAAATAAATCTTATATAAACTTTTTCATAGACTAGGAAAAGAAGGAAAACTCTGCAACTAATTTTAAAAAGTCAGTTTACCCTTGATATCAAAACCATATAAGGATAATCTAAAAACGGAAATTGTGGTCCCTGCCCACCTGCCCCCGCACCCTTAGAGGTGCCCAGGAGGGCAGGTGATGGAGCCAGGCCCCTCACCTCTGCTCTTTCCTGATGACACACTGGTCCTGCTGGAGACCTGGATGCCTCCCTCGCCCTGGACTGGCCACCAGCCTGAGTAGTTGAAGTGACGACGGACAACTGGCGCCCTGTCTGTGAGCACTGATGTGTCTTTGGCCTCTGCGCCTTTGAAGCAGTCCTTCTCCAGACTCCCTTTCTGGAAGAGGGCACTGGCGATACTGGCATGGGCATTGCTGAAAGTGAGAGCCTGTGCCCAGCCTGACGGCCCTCCCCTCCCTCCCCATCCTGCGATGGAAGGACCCATAGGGTAGACACTTTGAGGCAGGCAGGAGGCTCTGCTTAAAATGTATTTATTTATTTGTGAGTAAACTTTCGTGTCAAAAAACAAAAAATAAATAATAAAAAATGAAAGAGAAATCGTACATGAGTTTCTCACTTCACGAACAGAAACAGAAAATGTTCTAAGTGAAATATTACCAATCGGAACAGAGCAGCGTAAAAAAAGTACTACATGGTGACCAAGCAGATCTTATCCCAGGAATGCAAGGATAGTTTCACATCAGTATTCCAGTCATCTACTGCTGCGTGACATACCACCCCAAACTTGGTGGTATAAAACAGCCATTTTACTATGTTCATGGAGCCCATGGTTCAGCGGTTCTGGATGGGGCCCCACGAGGGTGATGTATCTTTGCTCTACAGTTTCTGAGCCTTCAGCTGGGAAGACACAAATGGCTAGGGGTGACACCAACAGCTGTGATCTTCTTTACTCACACATCTGGCTCCAGGCTCTGATGACAGAGTCGTCTCTGAGGCTGGGCTCAGCGGGCACTGTCAGTGGGAGTACCTGTGCCACTACATTTGGCTTGGGCTTCTCACAGCATGCTGGCTGGCTCTTCAGGAAAGCTAGGCAGAAGCTACATGGCCCTGACATAGCTTTAGACATCGTGTCATCATTTCTACCACATTGTATTGGTTACAAACAAGTTACTGAGTCCAGCTCAGATTCAAAGGAAGGGAAATCAGACTATCTTTTTGATGGAGGAGTGACAAAGTCACATTAAAAAAGAGTAGGTGGAAGGATCATACACCATGATCAAGTGGGGTTTATCCCAGGAATGCAAGGATTCTTCAGTATACACAAATCAATCACCCTATTAACAAATTGAAGGATAAAAACCATATGATAATCTCAATACATGCAGAAAAAGCTTTTGACAGAATTCAGCACCCGTTTATGGTAAAAAATCTCCAGAAAGTAGGCATAGATGGAACCTACCTCAACATAATAAAGGCCATCCATATGTGACAAACCCACAGCCAACATCGTTCTCAATGGTGAAAAACCGAAACCGTTTCCTCTAAGATCAGGAACAAGACAAGGTTGCCTGTTCTCACCCTTATTATTCAATGTAGTTTTGGAAGTTTTAGCCACAGCAGTCAGGGAAGAAAGAGATAAAAGGAATCCAATTCGGAAAAGAAGAAGTAAAACTGTCACTGTTGGCAGATGACATGATACTATACATAGAGAATCCTAAAGATGCTACCAGAAAACTACAGGAGCTAATCAGTGAATTTGGTAGAGTAGCAGGATACAAAATTAATGCACAGAAATCCCGTGCATTCCTATACACTAATGATGAAAAAATCTGAGAGAGAAATTAAGGAAACACTCCCATTTACCACTGCAACAAAAAGAATAAGATACCTAGGAATAAACCTACCTAAGGAGACAAAAGTCCTGTATGCAGAAAACTATAAGTCACTGATGAAAGAAATTAAAGATGATACCAACAGATGGAGAGATATACCATGTTCTTGGATTGGAAGAATCAACATTGTGAAAATGACTATACTACCCAAAACAATCTACAGATTCAGTGCAATCCCTATCAAACTACCAATGGCGTTTTTCACAGAACTAGAACAAAAAATTGCACAATTTGTATGGAAACACAAAAGACCCCGAATAGCCAAAACAATCTTGAGAAAGAAAAACGGAGCTGGAGGAATCGGGTTCCTGGCCTTCAGACTATACTACAAAGCTACAGTAATCCAGACAGTATGGTACTGGCACAAAAACAGAAATATAGATCAGTGGAGCAGGACAGAAAGCCCAGAGATAAACCCATGCGCCTATGGTTACCTTATCTTTGGTTAAGGAGGCAAGAGTATACAATGGAGAAAAGATGGCCTCTTTAATAAGTGGTGCTGGGAAAACTGGACAGCTACATGTAAAATAATGAAATTAGAACACTTCCTAACACCATACACAAAAATAAACTCAAAATGGATAAAAGACTTAAATGTAGGGCCAGACACTATAAAAACTCTTAGAGGAAAACATAGGCAGAACACTCTGTGACATAAATCACAGCAAGGTCCTTTTTGACCCACCTCCTAGAGGAATGGAAATAAAAACCAAAATAAACAAATGGGACCTAATGAAACATAAAAGCATTTGCACAGCAAAGGAAACCATAAAAAAGATGAAAAGACAACCCTCAGAATGGGAGAAAATATTTGCAAACGAAGCAACTGACAGAGGATTAATCTCCAAAATATACAAGCAGCTCATGCAGCTTAATATCAAAAAAAAACAAACAACCCAATCCAAAAATGAGCTGAAGACCTAAATAGAAATTTCTCCCAAGAAGATATACAGATTGCCAACTAACACATGAAAAGATGCTCAACATCACTAATCATTAGAGAAATGCAAATCAAAACTACAGTGAGGTATCACCTCACACTGGTCAGAGTGGCCATCATCAAAAAATCTACAAACAATAAAGGCTGGAGAGGGTGTGGAGAAAAGGGAACTCTCTTACACTGTTGGTGGGAATGTAAATTGGTACAGCCACTATGGAGAACAGTATGGAGGTCCCTTAAAAAACTAAAAATAGAACTACCGTATGACCCAGCAACCCTACTACTGGGCATATACCCCGAGAAATCCATAATTCAAAAAGAATCATGTACCACAATGTTCACTGCAGCTCTGTTTACAATAGCCAGGACATGGAAGCAACCTAAGTGTCCATCGACAGATGAATGGATAAAGAAGATATGGCACATATATACAATGGAATATTACTCAGCCATAAAAAGAAACGAAATTGAGTCATTTGTAGTGAGGTGGATGGACCTAGAGTCTGTCATACCGAGTGAAGTAAGTCAGAAAGAGAAAAACAAATACCATATGCTAACACATATATATGAATCTAAAAAAAAAAGGTTCTGATGAACCTAGGGGCAGGACAGGAAAAAAGAGACGTAGAGAATGGACTTGAGGACATGGGGTGTAAGGAAGGGTAAGCTGGGGTGAAGTGAGAGTGGCACTGACATATATACACTACCAAAGGTAAAATAGATAGCTAGTGGGAAGCAGCTGCATAGCACAGGGAGATCAGTTCTGTGCTTTGGGACCACTTAGAGGGGTGGGATAAGGAGGGTGGGAGGGAGACGCAAGAGGGAAGAGATATGGGGACATATGTATGCATATAGCTGATTCACTTTGTTATACGGCAGAAACTAACAACACTGTAAAGCAATTATACTCCAGTAAAGATGTTAAAAAAAAAAAAAGAGTATGTGGGATGGGAGGTACAACTAAATAGTTGCATGAGAAGCTAAAAAGCACATAGTAAAATGTAATGTTCCTCATAGTAACAAACAACTCGTAGCAAACTGGGAATACAGTTGACCCTTGAACAACATGGGGGTTAGGGGCAATAACCCTCCGCACGGTTGAATATTTGAATATAACTTACAGTTGGCCCAGCGTGTGCATGGTTCCTCCACATCTGCGGATTGAGCCAACCTCAGGTGGTGTCATACTGTAATATTTGCCGTGAAAAAATCCACATGTAAGTGGATCCATGCATTTCAAATCCATGTTGTTCAAGGATCCAACTGTACAGGAAATCTTAATCTGAAGAGGAGTAGTAGCTGTCAGAAACCTACATTAAGCATCATATTTAAAGTGAAACTTGTAGAAATACTTAATTTAAAATAAAGATGGTTACTGTCATCACTGAGATTAAACTGTGTACTCAAATTTCTATATAATGGTAATCAGACAAAACGTACAAGAAACAAGGAATGGAATGGAAGAGACGAAGTTGTGATTTGCAGAAAAACTAGACTTAATTATAGAACAAATGAAAATAGAGGAAAACTGCTATAGTTGAAAGATCAAAAATCATCAGTGTTCCTGTGGACCAACAATAGCCAAGTAGAAAATGTAATAGATTAAAAAGACCAATATCAGTATCAAAATAACAAGCTCAATATGAAAAGCAACAGCAACAACAACAAAAACAACCCAGTCAAAAAATTGTCAGAAGACCTCAACAGACACTTCTCCAAAGAAGACATACAGATGGCCAACAGGCACATGAAAAGATGCTTAACATTGCAAATTATTAGAGAAATGCAAATCAGAACTCTACAATGAGGTATCACCTCACACTGGTCAGAATGGCCATCATCAGAAAGTCTACAAGTAGTAAAAGCTGGTGAGGGTGTGGAGAAAAGGAAACTCTCGTACACTGCTGGTAGGAATGTAAATTGGTGCAGCCACTATGGAAAACAATATGGCGGTTCCTTAAAAAACTAAAAATAGAGTTACTATATGATCCAGCAATCCCACTCCTGGGCATATTTCCTTAAAAGTCAAAAACTGTAACTCGAAAAGATACATGCACCCCAGTGTTCATAGCAGCACTATTTATAACAGCCAAGACATGGAAGCAACCTAAATGTCCATCAGGATGAATAGATAAAGAAGATGTGTATATATATGCAATGGAATATTACTCAGCCATAAAAAAGAATGAAGTTATGCCATTTACAGGAACATGGATGGACCTAGAGATGATCATACTAACTGAAGTAAGTCAGACAGAGAAAAACAAATATCTTATGATGTCACTTATATGTGGAATTTTAAAAAATGATACAGATGAACTTATTTACAAAACAGAAACAGCCTCACAGACAAGAGAGAACAAATTTATGGTTACCTAAGGGGAAGGTGGGGCGGATAGATTAGGAATTTGGGATTAAAAGATACACACTACCATATATAAAACAGATAACAAGGACCTACTGTATAGCACAGGGAACTATATTCAGTACTTGTAATAACCTATAATGGAAAAGAATCTGAAAAAGAATATATATACACATATATATGTATAACTGAATCACTTTGCTGTGCACCTGAAACATTGTAAATCAATTATACTTCAATTAAAATAAATAAAAATCTTTAAAAAGAGGGGAAAGAAAAAAAATACTGTTCCCAGTGGCAACAGAAATTGTGACTCTTTGCAATAAATATAACAGTTGATGTGTGAGGCCTTTGTTAAAAAGAAGAAAAAAAAGACATGTTAAAACACACGAATAAAAGACCTGAATAAATGGAACGATGAAGTGGCAGAGTTGATCAATAAAAACACTCAATATTATAAAGATATCTTTACTCTCATTACTTTATAAATTCAGTATGATTTCAATAAAAATGTCAACAGAGTTTCTTATGGAACTAGCAAACTGATTTATAAGGGAGAATAAAGGTTCAAAAATAGCAAGAAAATTCTGAATAAATGAGATAGGCTTTGCCTCATGAGACTTGTAAAGCTAGACTAAGACCATATAGTATTGATGTAAATAAGACAGTGTCGCCCATAGGACAAAGGCAGGCCTGTGTGGAATCCATGGTCAGTGGAGGTCAGGTTGTAGCTGCCCTTGGCGAGGTGTGGAGATTCATCTGCCGAATTCAGTACTAACTCTTTGGCTAGGTATTCAAGGCCCATTATATTGTGGTCCAAATCGGCTTTCTCAGCCTCCTTTCTTGCTGTTTCCGCTTATGGCATCTCAAGCCCTAACCAAATACCAGGGTTCCCATCCTTATGTTTCTTCCTGGGCTTGCCTGTGTAGAATGCCTGCCCCTCCCCGGATCCATGTAGAAAACCCCATATGTTTACCAATTTAATTTCCTTCATCAGTCTTTTTCCTGATCTAAAGGGGATGTAATTCCTATGTTCTCTCCCTCCTTTGAACCCCCATAGAATTTTGTGCCTCTCTTAAGGGCATTTGTCTGGCTCTGTTTGGTCTTACAGAGTTGCATCTTAAGCCTCCTTTTTTGGACTGAACTCCTGAAGGCAGGAACTGTCTGGCTCATATGTATTTGTCTCTGTCATAGTGCCTTGCACATAGTTGCTCAGAGAAATATTTGTAATACTGCCTTAAAGTTGAAGGTTGAGTCAGTCTTTTTGAAGATCAGTGTGAACTGGAGAACAAAGAGCCTGCAATTAGAAAGGACAAATTACAGAAGGTTGTGGGCGCTGGAGGCGTGAGTGTTGAAGCCAGTGGGTAGCGCTCCGGGAAGATGGAAATAGACCAGAAGACCCAGGAACTGACCACGTTGGGGAGAGAGGCAATAAACGTCGAAGGACCACGACTCCCCATGGCTTAGAGAACTGAGGAGCTAGCGGTAAACCGAAGAAGGGGCGAGGTTAGTTTTGCTGCCTTTTGCTTACAAAGTTTCAGATGTGTTGATTTTTTTACGTTTTCATTCTCACACGTGCTTTTGCTTAGTTTGGTAAATGTGGCAGGGAGCGTTTTGTTCTGTGGTAGAAAGCCTAGTCCTTAAGCTCCAGTTCATAGCCCAGCTCTGCCACTCATCCCCTGCGGGCTTTTGGTAAGTCTTTGAGACACTGGAAAATTTAGGGTCCCCCCTAGTAAAGTGGGGGCACAATTAGAACCCCCCTCAAGGACTGCAGTAGAAAGAAGGCAGCAGTGATTACATGTGACCTGAGTTGAGCTCTCATTCTGCGCGGGCACTGTTCTCAGCACTTACACCCATGAATCTCCAGAGCGACTCCTGAGGTGTACGTACTCTTGAAGTTAGTACTGTCATCATGTGACTTGTGAGGAAGTCAAGGCGGATTGCCACATGGCTCACACTGAGTCAGCGCTGGAACTTGGACATTGTGGCTGCAGAGTGCCAGTCTTACCACTGTGTCAGGCTGTTTCTGCTGCACTGTTTGTCTATTCAGTGAGTGTCAAGCCGCTGGTATTTGCTCCCAGGGAGGACACGCCATAGCTGTCTTACCAGGCACGTGTGAAGTCACAAGACGTGTTGGAAAGCGTGGTTCGAGGTGTTGGTCCTCACTACCTTTTGGATTTCTCCATGCCTTTAAAATGAGAAGATGCTGTTGAAAATGAATAAACTGACACTTTGTGGAGAAAGGAATGCTGTAATCACAATGGATATCATTAGGGTTTTTCTTCTTCTTCACCTTGATTTGGACTACTTCATGCGGGACGCGGGGTCTCCTTTGGGGGTGATAAGAGTGTTTTGGAACTTGGTAGAGGTGATGCCTGCACATATTGTGAATGTACTAAATACCTCGCAATTGTATACTTTAAAGTAGTTAATTTTATGTTAAGCAAATCTCACCTTAAAATTTTTTTCAGTGAATTTGAGTTTGATTTTACCTTTGGAAATGTATAATTACAAAGAGGAGTAACGGGCAGTACTCTATACTGTTAGAATTAAGGTAGATTTATTAGACTGCTGGCTGCTTTCATTGTTATCCACGGCTGATGAAAAGGACAGGAAAATCCTGCTTGTAGCTGAACAGTCTTTAGAATTCTATTGCATTCCTTCTAGATTCCATCACTCTAGCCAGGAGTATGAGGTATTTGATAATAGGGGACTGATTCCAAGAGGGCAGACGCTCTTTAATGTGAGTTTTCATATGCCTCAAGTCACATTCATGTCACACTCTTCAATTTGATCGGCTTTTAAATGTGGGCGTGGGCAGCAAACCTCACGCTGAATTCAGGTCTAGAAGCTGGGCTTCAAGTTCATGCCACACAGAGAGGGCATCAGGACAGAATGGACCCCAAGTGATCCCACAGCAGCCCTGTCCCCTGGGCCTCCCTGCAGACACTGTGATGGGAGTTAATGTGTCCCTGAGGACAGGAATAAAAAATTATGTGCTGCCAGGAGACTTTCTTCGGCCCAGTTGTTTTGTGCCTTCTCGTGAATCATTAAGGCTCTTAGCACTGGCTTGGAGGCTTTTGATAACGTCCCTGGAAGGGAGATCTTTCTCTGGAATACACTCTAGGTGGGTAGTTAATGGAATGGTCATCCTTTAGGCATGGAGAGAGGGATAGTTTCCCCGGAGCAGAATAGTAAGCGCTAAAATGCTAGTTTGAGCCTTCCTTCTCCATTGTTGTGTTCCTGTTTTCCTTTGGCTTTTTCACTGTCTAATTCTATCCCAACGTCTCGTTCACTCGACCAGTTGAACCTCTCATCCTTCCTGCTGCACTCGCATTGCAAGCATTCATTTGAAGGTTGGGTTTGGGTTTTTTTTGGGGGGGGGGTTTCCCCCTGTTTAGAAACACAGATGTCTTTCATCCCCACAAAAGAATTTCGGAAATTAACCTGTTTCCAGAAAGATCCAGGCAAGTTTGACATTGTGTTCTCAAAACACCTTGTTCAAGGTCTTCAGCAAATATGCTGCTCTTCTAAATCAAGCACCCCCCTCCACCTTTTCTTCCTCAGCCCCAAGTGTGTCCTCAGATGCCTGCACAGCTGAGCAGGAAATGAGGCTCCTTTTTTCCCCTAAACTAGTAATGCAAACAAGGCCAAAGAGGAAATTGCTCATTCTTTGGTATTATTAAGTTTATTTTTAGTTTCCTAGTACTTGATTTATTTTGGAGGGAGGAGGGGGTAAAACACAGTATCTTACTAAGGGAAATACTGGACACCTTATCGAAAGGTTTATTACCAAGTTAACAGACTTCCCACGTTGAATGCTTTCTGACTGGTTCTTAAAATGTATTTTCTTCTTTTAAATTTTATTTACGTTTATTTATTCAGTCAGCTAGTCACTCAAAAGACATTTGAGTTCCCGTCTGGAAGTCTTTTTTAGAGAGATGCTGAGGGTATAAAAATGGGTAACATATTTTCTTCTACTCTTAAAATGTTCAGTCTGCTAAGAAAAACAAGTGTAGCTCCATGTGATAACTGCTGCATGGAGATATAATAAATACACTTGTTTTTATGGTTTTATGGTTTTCAGGGCAGTTTCACATATTTTATCTTATTTCATCTTAATGACCATCTCCTGAAGCAGTTAGGTAACTGGCTGAGTTGGGACTCAGACCTGTGATTTGTCATCACTTTTTACTTGCTTGTTCCACCTCTCAAGTGGTAGTAAACGTTTCTCTTCCTGGTGTGAGATTGCTTGACTGTTGAGTTTGTCATCTTTGCTGTAACCTCTTCTTCCTTCTTACGTAAAACTTCTGGCAAATGTGTGTAGATTCTTTTTCCACTCTCTCCGATCTTGGACAAGTTACTTGATCACTCTGTGTTTTAGTTTTCTCATCTGTAAAATGGAGATACTACGACCTACCTCCTAGCACAGTTGTGAGGATTAATTGCATATTTGATGGTCAAAATGATCTTACCTGTACTAGTTGTCAAACCTAAAATTTGTGTGACAGAAAAGTAAAAAATGTTACTCAAATTGTACAATTCAAAATTGTATACAGTATGTTTGGCTCACTTTTTTTTTTTTTTTTTTTTTGCTGGGGCGGGGAGTGGGGGCTCACTTTTAATCAAGATTTCTATTATACTCCTCAACTTGTAATGGGAAAAGCTCTGTATATAACTGTGTTGTGTGCCCAAGATGAACTGTGTGAATTTGTGTTGAATCTGGGCTCTGTCCTGTCTGTGCAGTTAGAGTACTGTGCTTGAACTAGAAATTGAAATGTGGAATTTCAGAATGAGGAATCAAGGGTTTCCCTTGGGCTGTGCTGTAGAGGATCACTGCCGTGTAAGTCACAGGTGAGCACACGGGGCCATCAGTCTTCAGGTTGGAGGACTGGGCCTTGGGTTTCTGTTGACTGAAGCTTCCAACAGCCCTTCAAACTACAAACAAAAATGAAGGGAGCTAAAGAAGATAGTCTTATATCTTCATATGTTTTCTTGAGATATTTTAAACTTCAGTTTATATGGTTTCCATTTTTACCAGGACACTAGTAAATCCATAATTAATTTGATGCCATTAAACTCTTATTGATGAAATCATCTCTGGTTTATTTGGTTGCTCGCCTCTGGATGCACCAGAGTTGAGCGTTACTGTTTTTTTTATCTTACCTGTGCTGTTCAGCTGGCGTTAATAACAGAAATAAAGTCTTTGTGCTTGGGTCTCTTTGTTGGGAGGGGCCCAATATGCCAATGATACAGAATATTTTGTATTACTGTTAAAGTATCTTGACCTGTTAGGGCCAGAAATCAGCCCCATTTCGTAAGTAGAATTAAATAAGACATGAAGAAGGAGTGTTCACCCAGAGCAATGTAGCAGGTATTGAGGCTGAGTCAGCAAGAGAAAGGAGGTCCCCTAGGCCACTGCTTGCTCTCATGCTGTGGCTCCGATTGGAAAAGCCCAAAAGATGCAGATGCTGTGACTCAGGCCCCCCCAAAGAGGACGCCGCACCTTCCTTGGCATTTTTTTCCCTTAATGGGGATAGAGATAAGAACTGTTATATTTGGATCCTTCCAGAACAGTTAGTGAATTAAGGAAAAGGCTTAAGACTAAAAAGTTCGCAGAAATGCCTGGAAAGGTAAGATAAAGTAGAGCAAAGTGTAGGACAGTTTCTGGCAAACCAGTGTCATCTTGGCGGGCTGCGTGGTCACTTCGGGGACTAATCCTGTGGAGGTCCCGTCTGAGCGTCTCCCCCTTCCTTCTTAGGACAACAGGCCACCCACAGGCTCCCTCTCCCACCTCGTGGTAAACGTCATTCCTTTTATGAGTGTACACCTTCACTGGGTCGTGGGTAGCGTCATCTTCACTGGGTGATATCAAACTGTGTTTTTGACCAAGCTCTACATAGTTTAGGATTCTTAATATTATTTTCTATGAAATAGAGGCCCTTTAAAATGATCACTGAGATGGCACGTCGCACTCTTTGCAGCCATGTCTGTGCACGTCACTTGCATTGGTCAGACAGCCGCTTCACGAATGGCTGAAACTTTCCGGACAGGACGGCCCAATTGATAAAAACGTTGCATCACAGCCTTACTCTTGGCATACTGGCTTGACAAGTGCTGCCCCTAACTCCTTAGGGTCTCCACATCCCTTATAGATGGACTCCACTGCTGGTGTGAGTTATGAATACTCTGGGTCCATAATTAAAGCTGCTGTGCTAAGAGGAAAGATGGGGGTGATGTGGACGGTCTTCAGAGCGGGTGTTGAGTGTTGATAGGGAAGAACCAATGTTTTATCTTTGCTGGATTTTTAGAAGGCCAGAAATGAAAAATGAGACCCAGGGGAGAGGAAAAATGGTCCTTTCTCAGCTGGTTACATATATTCAGTATCCAGGTTAGGGAAAATACCAGACTAAAAAAAGATTTAAGGATTGGTTAGATTAGACTTTTTTGCTTTTTAAAATGTTTGATATTTTGCTGAATACTATTCTTACAGTGCACTCTGAGTTTTTTTATCTCAAAAAAAAATGAAGCAATATGCTTAACTTGTAACTTCTTGAGCATATGAATTTTTTTTAGGTTATTTCCTAAAAAGATCAGTCAAGTTGGTATTAGATTCTCTTATACCCATTCATTTTGCAAATATTTATTGATGATCTACAGAATGGTGAACATTGTGTTAGGTGCTAGGAGTATAGCAGTCAACAAAACGATATGTTCCCTGATTGATGGAATTTTAAATCTGTAAGAAGACATATTAAGTGAACAATCCTTTAAGTATCAATATGTAATTATAACTCCTGATGTGTACTATGAAGGAAAAGTACTAGAAGTATAATATAACAGAGGGACCTAACTTCAGTGAAAATATGTCTAAAGATGTTTCATTTAAATTAGGACCCCAGGGATGAAGAGGGAAGGATGGAATCAGAAGAGCCCCCTCAGGCCAAGGGACCAAGTTGTACAGAAGCCCTGGAATAGGATGAGCTTGGAACTCAGGTGGAGCTAAAAGAAAATAAATGTAGTGGTAGTACGGAGAACGGTGAAGGGAGCGGTAGAAGCGACGGGGAGGGGTCAGATCACGATGACCTTGCAGGCTCTGACAGTAGTAATAGCGTGTCCTGAGGCCCTCTGATGTGCCAGGCACTCTCCTTGGTCCTTTACATGCATTGATTCATGGACCTTATAGACAAGAGACCGTGTAACTTGCCCACGTTTATAAAGTGGTGTAGCCAAGATTTGATCTCAAGCAGTCTGGCGTCAGAATCCATGCTCTTGAACACTTCATTATGTTTTTATTTATACTAAGAAACATGATGAGCCATTAAAGAGTTTCAAACAGGGAAGTGACATTAGATTTGGGGTTTTTTTTTTTTCTATTTATTTATTTACTTACTTATTTGCTTACTTACTTACTTACAAGCTGCAGGATGGAAAATGCGTTGTAGCAGATCAAGAGTGTGGACAGAGAGAAACCGGGCAGCAGCCTAGCCTCTTGCGTGCTTGTCTGCCCCACTGGGCTTCACTGAAGTAGGTGTATCCACTGAGCCAAAGAACAACAACAATACTTTAAATAAATGGGTGGGATGGGGAGGAGGTTCCTCAAAGGGCTGGGGGTGAAGAGCAAGACAGCGTACGCCACACCCCGCAGGCGTTGTGGGGGAGGGTTTAGAACCTTGTCTCTCCACGTACATATTGAGTTTTCCGGGTTTTGCACAAACATAAGAGTCGGTTGACTTGAGTTCACAGACATACTCTTCACACCACTTGAGCCTACTGGTCCTGTAGATTAATTTTGGAAACTGTTGACATCTCTAGAGTAGTCATTTGGGGCCTTATCTAGAAGCACAGCTCTGCTTATTTTAAGGTGATTTGGATCATTTTAAAGACTAACCTGGGGGAGAGGGGCTTCATGTCATCCTTCCCAGCATACACGTGGTTTCTAAGGAGTGTCACTTTATAAAAGCACTGCACTTTCCGTAAAATATTACAGCACTCAGGGAAACAGTGATCTCATACCGGGGGGTGGATAAGAGAAGGAGAGGTCTCAGACCTGAGGCCCACCTGTGGTTTTGAAGAGCTCGCACACAGGCGGATGCAGGAAATCAAAGTGTGAGCAGCCCAGCAGTGGATATGCCGCGGGGGCTTGGGCGGCACCCCTAGTGTGGACGGACACTCGGGGATGGGAAGGAAGGTGGGAGCAGGTGGAGGCAAAGCTCTGAGCAGAAGCGGTTGAGCAGGGGCAGAGTAAGCCCTTACGCTGCTGTCTGATGAACAGGAGGTACTTGCGTGTGACTTGCAAACTCTCTGTAGAGTTGAGAAACCTTTCTAATATGGCGGAGTTGGAATGATTGACAGTCTTCTGGGTAGCTTTTTTTAAATTTTATTTATTTATTTATGGCTGTGTTGGGTCTTCGTTTCTGTGCGAGGGCTTTCTCTAGCTGTGGCAAGCGGGGGCCACTCTTCATCGCGGTGCGCGGGCCTCTCACTATCGCAGCCTCTCCCGTTGCAGAGCACAGGCTCCAGACGCTCAGGCTCAGTAATTGTGGCTCACGGGCCCAGCCGCTCCGCGGCATGCGGGATCCTCCCAGACCAGGGCTCGAACCCGTGTCCCCTGCATTGGCAGGCAGACTCCCAACCACTGCGCCACCAGGAAAGCCCCTGGGTAGCTTTTGTTCTGGTTAATATTGAGGAGTTAGAAAAGAATCTTTATGAAATACGTGTTTGGTATAAAAATAAGAACGGATGAATTCCCGTGTACCACCAAGCTGCCGGTTGCGGGGGTGTTCCCTCCCCAGTCCAGTTCCCGTCCTGTCCACTCAGAGGCGACCACTCTCCTGAACAGTTTGCTTTACTCCCCTTCCTTTTCTTTATGGTTTTGCCTCAGATATTTATCCGTACACATATATTGTTTAGTTTTACATGTTTTTGAACTGTATGTAAATGGAATTGTGGAGGAAGAATATGCTTCTGCACCTTGCTCTTTTCATTCACCTTTATCCTGGGATTCCACTGGGTCATTTGTAGTTCTACAGGGTTTCACAGCATTGTATGAATATAACACATTTTACTTTTCTGCTGTTGACGGACATTTCAGTTTGTTCCAGATTTTTTTGCTCTTGGATACGGTTCTGCCATCCATGTCTCCTGGTATGTGTGTAAGGGGAATTCTTTAGGGATACCTAGGACTAGAATGTCTGGGTTTTGGTATGCCGATCTTCTCATTTACTAAAGACAGTGATTGCCAGCTGCATATGAGTTCCAGTAATTTCACTTCCTTGCCAACACTTTGATAGAGTCAGGCATTAAAATGTGAGTTTGCAACATCTCAGAGTAGTTTTAACTTGTATTTTCCTGATAACTACTGATAGGGGGCATCTTGTCATGCATTTATTAGTCATTTGTTTCCTCTTCCATGAAGGACCTGTGTGTAAATCTTTTGCTCATTTTTCAATTGAATTTCTTTTTCTTTTTGATTTGTAAGAGTTCTAGATGATCCTTATTTAAAAAACAAAAAATCTGTGTTGCAAATGCACTTCCAGTTTGTGGGTTATCTTTTCATGTTCTTTGCGGGAGAACTAGTATGTTTTTAATTTTTATGGAATTAAATGTATCAGTCTTTATGATTTGAATTTGTAGTATTTAAGGAATCTTTCTTCATGGTTGTAAAGGCAGTCTCCTATATTTATTGTCTTTTAAGAGTTTTATAATTTTATGTTTATATATGTCTTTAATCCCCTGGAATTGGTTATTGTATGAGGTAGGGGACAACGTTTATTTATTTATTGGCTGCATTGGGTCTTCGTTGCTGCGCGCGGGCTTTCTCTAGTTGTGGCGAGCGGGGGCTACTCTTCATTGCAGTGCGTGGGCTTCTCATTGCGGCGGCTTCTCTTGTTGCAGAGCACAGGCTCTAGGCACGTGGGCTCAGTAGTTTTGGCTCGCAGGCTCTAGAGTGCAGGCTCAGTAGTTGTGGCGCATGGTCTTAGTTGCTCTGTGGCATGTGGGATCTTCCTGGACCAGGGATTGAACCTGTGTCCTCTGCATTGGCAGGTGAATTCTTAATCACTTCGCCACCAGGGAAGTCCCTTATTTTTTTTTAATGTGTACAACCAGGTGTCCCAGTACCATCTGTTGAGAAGTCCAGCCTTTCTCCACTAATTTATATCACCTGCTATGTCAGAAATGAAATTTTTAGAAGTGCATGAATCCGTTTCTGGGCTCTGTTTTGCTCCATTGGTCTGTTTACTTCTGTACCAGCACCTCACTGTCTGGCTTTAGAAGAATTGTTGACATTTGGTGTGGCAAGTCCCTCACCTTGCCCTTCTTTTTCAGGAATATCTTGGTTATTGGCCCTTTGCTCTTTAAAGTTTTTGGAATCAGCTCGTTGTGCTCCACAACCTGAACAGTTGGCATTTTGAATGAAATTGCATCGAATTGGGTCTCTAGATCCGTTTGGGGCTTTCCTTACTCCCCTTCCTACTTTCCTGACGGTCCCTTCTGGTCACATTATGAGATATTTCTTCACACTTTCCTGCATCCGAAATTGCAGGCTGCCCTTGAGAGGACAGAGAATAGATTTCAAAACCTTTGTCCTTTACGTTACGCCTTTGAGGTAAACTTTGCTAGAAAATTTAGCCCTAAGAATTTGGGGCCACTGCTCAATTTGCTGCCTCCAGAAAGGAAACTGGCTCTTTGGAATTCTGCCTTGGCTGCGTTTCAGAGTCAAGTGTTGTGGAGGGGGGAGGACTTGCTTGTGCGGCTTTAATGTCTTTTATGGGACAGTGCTGCACGAGCTAAGGGGAGCTCAGGAACGCTCTTATTAGTAGTGAACCCACATGTGGGAAGTAGATCTTGGCTTGTAATTAGAAAGGTTCCTGGGAAGTTTTCTTGGCTCCATTTTCATTTATACAGGGCACAGCAAATTTTTTTTTTTTACTTTTTTTTATTGTCTTTCTAACTCAAGAATAATTTTTAAGGAGAGATTAGCTAACTATAGTATCACATGTTTTCTTAAATATGCTGATATTTTGACCGGTTGGGACAGAAATGCACCTTAAATTCATGAAAATTCCTTTGCTTACCTGCTTAGAAGCTTGGAAACTGCTGCTACTTTGCATTTCTTTTGACTCCTCTGAACCAGGATTTTTTGGGGGTAGAAATCTTCCCTTCTGGAGATAAAAGCTCACCAGGTAGCTGATCCGGCCTCCTCAGTCCATGGGTTTGTGTTGTCTTGTGTTCTGTCGTGTTGTTTTGCCACCAGGAGCTAGAAGTACAACATTATCTGATAGTCTTCTTTTTTTTTTTTTTTTTTTTTTTTTTGCAATCTGATATTCTTAAGGGTCCTTTTGGCACCCATGGAATTCCTGTATCTCCTTTGTGAATTAGCATGAAACAAGGTTTAATGTTTCTCAGTAACCTGTCCCACTAGCATTCGATTTTTAGGAATTTGTCTAGGCCTTCCTTGTATCGTTTTTTGACTTCCCAGGGGCTGTGCTTTTCCCGGGGCTTCCTGAGGAGACCTGACCCTCTGTCTGGGCAGAGGGCAAGCAGGCAGGAAGAGACTCTGAAAGGAGGGGCCATGGACATCATTAAAGTCATTTAATGACGAGTCAGCTCAGTTATTATAAGTGGCAGGTATTGGTATTATTCATTCAACTATTTATGTGTGTAATTGCTTTTGATTTGATTTCAGACAATGAATGTGTTCAATCCTAAAATAAAGTTAGAACATTTGGGAGCTACATTTCCCCCTCGGCTTCTTCTGAAGGGCAGCGGAGGCCCAAGGCCACACTTGACCTAGTCTGGCTGGGAATTCCAGGAATGGAAGGTGGTGGGCCCGATCCTGGTGCCTGGCAGGAATAGCTCTGAGGAGCTGCTGTCAGGCAGGCAGGCCCTGGAGGACAATGTGGGCAAGCGAGACTTGGCGGAGGCTGCTTTGGGGTCATTTTTAGAGTGTTGTTGGAGTGATTGTGGTCATTTCATCAGTTGAGAAATGACATGGCCTGTTGATGGCCGGTTGTTAACCTCTGTTACCTGGGAGCAATAGCCACATTCCATTATCACTCCTGCCCAGGGGAGTGAGACATAAAGTTTAGTTGGAGTTTACTAGAAATTAAGTCATAGGACTAAAAACATACAGCTGGACCGCTTCATTAGCAGCCTTTTCGGAACAGTCGAGCAGAAGCATCCAGAACTGTGCTTCCTGTCACTAGAGGGAGCAAACGGAAATGTCTTCAGAGCATCTGGTTGTGACCTCAGAGCTTTTCTGATCATACGTGACGAGAATTTTTAAGTGGTGCAAATCAGGCCAGTTTTCCTCTTTATCTGGGGCTAGTATATAGCCTTGTGTCTCTGCTGTTGTCTTCAGTAGCTAACACTTGCTTCTTTATTGGCTGCCATATGTGAGTCACTGTTGAAATGATTGCTTGAGTTCCCAGGGGAGGATCCCTACTTTTAATTATTAGCACTGTGTTAGGATGTAGGTGCTTTAGTACCCCCAAAGCATCTAGAACAGCACATTAATTTTCTGGACATATCAGCACAGTCCCTTTAGTGGGAGGACATTGTAGAATTGACCTGGTGTCCCGAGGGGAAAAAGTTGGACAGTGGGAAGAGGACACACGTAACTCAGAAGTAGGCTGAACTTCACAGACATCCCAGCTCACACATTCCCTGATTACACAGCACGGAGTGGCAGAGAGACAGCCACAACATGGAATAGATTGTAGAGCCCGGACCCCCCCCGAGTCAGTGGGCCCAGGGATGCTGTGGGGTGATACAGCGAGTTGTACAACATTTTTTCCATCCTCAGCTCAGCATCAGAAACATAGATTCTTGGGGGCGGAGGGGAGGGGGGGGAAGAAAAGAAACATAGATTCTTTCTAGCTTTAACTCTTGGAGAGTCTTTTCAACTTGCTTTCTGCTTAAAGAGTTTGTGATCTAAGCCAGCAGTTTTCATTCTGGGGTTTGGGGCACTATTATATTCCACATTTTCATAAGAGAGTATTTTTAAAGTTCACTAACAAAGTTCACTGTAATTAACGTTCTTTGGCACTTTTAAGAGTGTCATGAAGTTAAATAATGGGGTGTTGCAGGTCCCCCAAGCTGGACCTTTCCAACTTGTCTGTTAAAGCTAATTCTGCATTGAAGTGCAGGGACAACTGGTAAACCCCAGAGCAGTCTGCTGCAGAATAGCAGGTCCATTCTCTTAGTTCATTCCTGCCGAAATGTGTAGTGATACTACATGTTCTCATTCTCGTGATGATTATCTAAGAATGGAAGCTACTGCTGGGCAGATACAGGACTTTTTCAGTTGCCTCAGTGAGGCTTTTAGGTAAGTATATGTTCTGGTGGTTCTATTTGGGAGCTTTGGGGAGAATGCTGACCTTTGACCTGTGCTGTCTTTCGTACCATGAACTTGCCCAAAACACCATTATCATTCGCTACGCCTAGCATTCCCTTATTCTCTGACTATATAAAGTGTCTAGTCTTGGGGGGAACGTATTAGAAGAAGGAAGTCAGTTACAGAAACCGTTCTTTGGAAGATTGTTTTTTTAATTCAGTTAATTAAACTAGTCCTTTAAGTTGAACTTAGTTTTAAGTTTCTAGTCCTTTTCCCAAATGGAAAGAGAATAAACATCATGGCTGTCATTATTAAGCATATGTGTCAGGCCCCTCTTAGGCATTTCAGTCCTAACCACAGCCTTGTAAAGGAGGGAGCCATTGAACCAGCCCTAGTTTACAGATGAGGAAGTAGAGTTTCAGAGAGGTTAACTAGCCTTCCCGTGGACACATAGCTAGTCATGGAGGACTGGGAGGAACTCAGCACTAGGGGTGCTGGCTCCTAAAGCCCATGTGTTGCGTTACTGGTTTCTAGGTTAGATTCTGGCTCATTGTACTGTTTTGGTTTGTGCTGAACATAGGTTAATGGGTGCAGGCGAGAAGTGGTCATTTGTGGCAGAAGGTGGTGACCTGGGATATGTGGTTCTAGTTTGGCCACACTGGTGAGGTTTCTGGCATTACCAGGGCTCGAGTGTGTGCCTGTGGCTCCCAGGGATGGGCATGGCCAGCCCACAAGTACAGCGAGTTCATCTCTTAGGCCAGTGTAAGCATTTGAACCATTCAGATCCCGGTTGCTTCTTGAATACAATTGTACTCTTCAGCCAGTGCAGCTCAATTCTGCTTTTTTTTTTTTTTTCTGAGTCAGAATTTTTAAAAATATTTAATGCTTTTGCTGTTTCTAGAAATGCTGAGTTTGCTTGCTCTCTCTTTCTTAGGACTTCGTGTTTCGTTTGTGACTGTGATACAGTTATTTTCCAGTCAGGCAAAAGAACAGGCATTGTAGCTGCTACCACCACTGGGACTTTTTGATTTGTTTCAGTGTCATGACCAACAGTTAAGTATCTTTTACAATAGGCCAAGCACTGTCTGAAGTGTTTCGTATGCATCAACTCTTCTTAATGTCACAGTTCAATGAGTGAGGTGCTGTTCTCCATTTTTAAAATGGGGACCAGGGCCGGAGGGATGTCCCTTTGGCAGTCCTGCTCTCTGCCCCGGCTCTGGCTGCTTTCTCGGCGGAGTAGGGCCCGGTGGCCATGGGCTCAAGCCCGAAGTCGCCTCACAGAGAAACGTCTACCTTTCTGTTCTCCTTCACTGCAAAGGGTTTTGACTTCTTTGGGGAAGTGAAGCAGAACTGGATAAAGGCCGTTTCTGAGGCTTTCTGCAACTGGAAACTCTTTAAGATTTTAAAGCTCTTGAATTAATGAAAAGTTTCTTGACTTTTTAGCGTCGTTTCTGGGACTCAGGTTTAGGTAATAAGAATGCAGAGCTCATCTGTCAGTGTCCTCCCTTTGTGTCACTTTTTGTTACAAAAGCCCAGTGCCCAAGAGTGACCTTTTAACAACACGTGGGGCACGAGGGAAAAATTATTTCCCAAGAGTGGGCCAAGAACACCTTCACGTCTCGGGCCGGTCTCAACATAAAGTCGGGAGTGGTTTGGGGGACTTCCCTGGCGGTCCAGTGGATAAGACTCCATGCTTCCAGTGCAGGGGACGCAGGTCTGATCCCTGGTCGGGGAACTAAGATCCCACATGCCGCGAGGCGTGGCTAAAAAAAAAGCGGGGGGAGTGGTCCAGGTATCCCCTGGGAGCACCCCTCACCTCTTCCTGCCACACCTCATATCAGTCCAGGGGAGAGGGGGTAGCTAGAGTGGGGTGAGTGCAGCCCCCCAGGATGGCAACATTGGTGATTTGTCTCCAGAATGAGATTGTGGGATTTTGATGCACACATAAGGCGTGCTGATTATAAGTTTGCACCATGTCACCCAAGAGGGAAGAGATCCCAGTCAGCCCTAGAGAGTCGTCCCTACCATACAGTTTATTTCAGAGATCTGGCTCCATCCAGCGTTTTAAAGACGTGGGTTAGATGGCCAAGGAAGCTTCCAGCTCCCCTCTGGGCCGTCAGCCCCACGGTGGCAGCGTGATCTTCCCGAGCCCCTTCGGGCTGGGGATGCTGCCAAGGGAGCCTAAGGGACCCCTGAGAGGACTGACCCACCCGTGCGCCCTCACAGGCTCTGCACCCGCAGCGGCCTCCCGCGGGGGCCAGCCCCCCAGCCCCCGACGGGGAGCCCTGAGGAGGCTTAGATAGGAACCTGGGTGGGCTGGCGGCTCGGGGAGCCCTCCGAGCCCACACCCCACGGGCTGTGGCGAGGAATCCACAAGTTCTTTTCGTAAACTACAGCCCAGAGCCCTGGTGGGTCGCATTGCGTGTGTTCTGAGTTATAGCGAGCGCGTTCGTGTGAGTCACCTGCACGATGCTCGGAGACCCCCTGGAACCCGGAGCAGCTGTGGTCACGGTGCCCAGCACACCTGCTCGTCCTGGGAGCGCAGACTGAGTGACCTTTCCTTCCTCCGATGGCAGCCTCGTGGGGGGTGGCACAGGCTGTTTCCTGGGGGGCCTCGGCGGGGCGGGTGCTTCCCTCATGTTCTGCCGGCAGCCATCTGTCCATCCTGTGGTCCCCTTTCTTCCCACCTCGTCCGCCCAGGTGAGCTAAGTCTCCTGCACCCCAGGCATCTGTGAGGTGTTCCAGACTTGGGCTGCTTCTCCTGGGTCGTAGTGAAGGCGGTGATGAGGAAACCCATGTGGAAATCTGCCACCCAGAGCTTCTAGGATCAGCTGGGAGACGTGGCCCCCACTGGTAGGGCCTGCGTGGCCGGTTATCTCACCGCTTTCCCACGCTGCTGCTCCTCTTTGCTACTCTCTTTACCCCCCCAAGCAAACTCTGATGTCCTCCGCCTCCCCTGCTGGCGATCTTCTCACAGCTGGAGGAGTTTGAGATCCCCTCACCTCCTCTCCTAGGAGCTCACCATGAAGGAACAGGCACAGGAATTGGGGGGGACACCTCAGCCGGAGCAGCTTGTGTGTAGAGAGCTGCTGACCCCTCGGCCTCCTCCTTCATGTTCTTTTGTGCTAAAAGCTGCCGTGAAGCAGCTGCTGGCCGCGTGTGAGAGACGGGAGCACAGAGAAGCGCAGGTTTGGTTTGCAAGCTTGTCTGGCTTTTTCGAAGATCTTTGCCTTAGGTTAAATCCAGAATTCAAGTGAAAGACATGACACGTTTCGCATCTGGGATGCTGTACTCTTTTTGTGCTTTGAAGAGCAGTCTTTGCTTCTGTTCCTTTTATTAAACAAATGTGATAGAATGACAAAATTAAATACCCCTTTCCCTCCTTTCTTTGTAATGAGGAAGTCTCTCCTTTATTTCAAAATTCAACTTGCAGAAATTGATTGTACTTGGTAATTTGCTGTGCGTCCCTAAAAAGCATAAAATAGAAGAAGCAGTGTTGCTGCAGTAGCTGCTCTCGTTCCCTGGCAGTCATTACAGGTTTTCCAGTACAAACACATTGTCTCCTGACTGTCCTTTCTGAGCTCAAAAATTTCCCTCCAGCCCCGTTATTCAGTTATCACCTCGGGAAATGCACAGATATAACTGATGCTCCCTTTAAAACGTCCTGTAGCATGCCACCCTCTCCCATCCTTCATCTTTTGTCCCATTCCTGTCATTAAATGTTACATTGCCAATGTATATTTTATAGGGTGACCCTGGCGGATGTCACTTTGATACTGTGCAGGGATAATAAGATTGCACAGACAATGAAAGGCCGATAAATAGAAAAATGTTTACGAGACAGAGAATGGCGGTTTTAACAGTTTGATGGCTTTCTTTTTCCCCCTCTCTCTTCTCCCCCTTTGCTGGTAGAATTGTGGTTTTGTTACAGGAACTAGAAAACATTAAGAAGCGTGATGTGGTGATGGACCCAGTGGCCGTGAAATCCCAGTTGCCCTGTTGCTGAACTCCAATAAAGTGAATTCAGGAAATAATGAAGTATTCAGCTTGTGGGAAAGAAAACCGATTTCAGTGAATGAATTCTTGAGGTTTGGGAGGCCCTACAGAGAAAACGAGACTCCTAGTGTTGACGTTATTATATTTTAAATGTTAACAGTCTGTATTTAAACAAACACCCCAGTAAAACCAAAAATAAAGGCCCCCCCAGTGGGCGCTTCTGCGGGGATCCGTGTTAAGCGAAGGCGGTTGGTCACGTGCTGTGCCAGAGGCTGGTGTGGGCCCCGCACGTGGCTGGGAGCCCTTCAGTTCCGGCTGGGCTTTAGGCCAATTCGTGATGGTCTTGATCTGTGTCTTCAAATGAGTCACTTCCAGATCTGTTACTTACGTTTTGTTACTGTTGTTTTTGGTGAAGTGGCAGAACCTTCTGCGGGCGCTCAGTTGGTGGTTTAATGGAGCCGCCTGGGGAGGAGGCAGCAAGAGTGGAGGCTCAGGAGCTCCCCCCAGCGGCCCATGAGTCACAGTTGGAAGTCGCTCCTTTAATTAGATGCCTCTAGCTTGAAGTAGTTTGGAAGGATGCCCTGTAGCATGTGCAGAAGTCTTTTCTTGAGGGGCTCTACAGGATCTAAATTCTCAAGCTTCCTAGGGGAAGGAAGAGTCAGTGCTTTGGGGTGAAGAGGCGTGTGAAGGCCCTTTGCTCGGCACAGGTCTGTGACATTTGTAGCCTAGAGTGAGAAGTGGGCAGAGGGCTTCTGTAACGGGTGCCCATGGCAGTGGGCCACCACAGTCCGTCCAGTCTTGTCCCTGGTGTCTGTTCTTGGTATGGGAAGTAGGACGTGTTTCTCTGGGCTTGTGCATAATTCTCATTGTGCACTCGTGCCTACCAAATGTGTGTGTGACCTTGGTCCCCCCAAGAGTTGCTTCGGGCGGGTGCGGTTCTGGAATTCATGGGTGGGGTGGTGGAGGGGGGGTGTGTTTCTCCCTGAGGTGGGAAGGCCAGCTGCCCGTTGTGATCAGGGATGCACAGGGCTCTTCTGTGCTCTTCAGCCACCACTATCCAGGGTCCAGTTAGTGGGTTTAAGATACTATAGAAATGAACTCTGTAGATCAAAGGTAACCCGAATTTGAGCCTCTGACTTGCTGTTTCCCCTTACTTCATAGCAGAGTGGTTACGAACAGAAGACTCTGGAGCCAGACCCCCAGGGCTGCCAGCTGAAGCTATGACCTCTTCTCCCTGTGGCTTGGTTGTTTCATTTGTAAAGCAGGGGTAATGAAGATATGAGGGTACTATGAAGATTAAATATATTAAAGTATGGAAAGTGCATATTTATAGTGCTTAGCTATTGTTATTATAGGTTTTATAGCCCAGTAAAAGGTGGTTTGTTGGTTTGTAAATTAAGCCTCTGGTGAGGAAGTGGTGGCGTTGGATTCCTAAGCCCACCCTCCCGCCAGCCCTGACGCCCACCTTTAGAGCAGCTGCTTCCAAGTGACCACGCACGCGCAAGGATTCAGTTTTCACTGCCCTGTGGGAAATGAAAAATAAGAACAATGTAGTCATTTTGCGTAACACTAAATATCAAATTAAGGAACCCTTATTTGGAGATTGTCTATTTCTTTTCTGAAATAATGGTGAGATCAGGCAGTTATTTTCGGTGACCTTACTTGGCAAAATAAAAAGTTGGCAATCTTGCTTCCATTTCTCAAAAGTTTTACCCTTTTAGTGTTTGTTTCCGTTGAATTTTAGTTCTCAAGAAATACTCATTCCGTCAGATGTTTATTGAATACTCATTATATTCAAGATGTTGCCCTAGACCTCTGGGGTGGGTCCCACAGATGAGGTGGACATAGACTTGGGGAGCTGGACAAGCTCATTCATGGTTGCAGTCGAGGGAGAGCCTGTGTGTACAGCACGGAGGAGTGAGACGACGTTGCGATGGCCTCGTGGTTGGGGAGACGGGTGAAGGAGGGCTTCGAGGAGAAGACGACATCTGGGGTGGCCGGAGCCCTGAGTGGTGAGGAGGACTTGGACCGGACGTCAAGGAGACAGAGTAGTGAGCGGTTCATGGGGCTGCGTCCTGCCAGCAGCAGGAAAGCACCGGGGAGCAGTGAACTGGCCGTCGTGTTTGGCATCAGCCAGAGACCATGAGAGGTGGGGAATGAAGTCAAAAGGTCTTCTGGGGACAGAGGGAAAGGCCTGGAGGAAGCGGCGAAGCAGCTGGGCATTTGTTCTGTAGGCCTCGAGGAGCCTTCAGTGATTCAGAGAGGAAAGTTGACGCGGTCAGAGCTGTGCTTTGGGAGGACTGACCTAGTCTCTGTGTGGGAGGGGACAAGCCAGCCCAGGACCGCAGGTCTGGACATCCGCGAGAAGGTGTGGGACCAGAGGTAGGATCTGCAGGTGGCCGAGGTCAGCAGCTAAAGAAGTGTAGAGCTTAGGAAATCTCAGTACAATTTTGAGTTTAAAAGACCCAGATCTATTCCCATTCCTTCACAATGTTCACATGTAGTGGTGGTAATTGTTTAAAAAGAAAAGAA